>NC_052509.1:24216393-24557442 GCF_014356525.2 Nilaparvata lugens
TATACGGTTATAGACGGTTGCCAAATTCGTGTTTCTCATATTTCAAGAAATTTTCAGTCTGACTTGTTCTTTAGAAAGTTGAATTGTTGCTTTGTTTATTGGTAAGTTTATAACGGAAGTGAATGATTGGTCTGTTCCAATCGTCCAGCTGAGGTTGTAATCTAACATAATTGTTGAGTTGTTTGTTGGTGATTTTTGACATCACAATTAAAACCAGGGTTGGGAACTGTGTGAAAGCTTGTTGTTCGATTCAATGCTGCAATCTGGCAGTTACGCTCCTCTTTATTTATCACACATTTCATCCTTCTTTCCTTCTTCTCCTCCTCCTCACCTCTTCATTTTGGTTAACCCTCTTAATTTCCCTGGATAGTATCGCACTACTCATTATTGGAATCAGTTAAACCGTTCGGTTTTCGTTCAACTTCAATAAAACCCAATCTTTTCAAATTCACATACCTCTATCCTTGAGGCATAACTCTATCGTTAGAAAGGCCAACTCGCAACAATCATTCAAATACTCAGTAAATTTAGAAACTGAATAATATCAAGTGACCTGGCTGGCTCAGGTCTGGTGTCAGAGTTTTCAGGTCGCAACTGATCAATTTCAGTGCCTCTGACTATAAACTGATATTCAACTTTCTACCATCTTGGAATTATGTGCATTTGATCTCTTTACAGGCTTTTCATGCATTTCAGCATAATTTCTGTCTGTGATGAGCAATGGCTGTTTTATTTCTCTCATGCCTATAGGCAACTTTATATCTAAAGTTTGAATGTTATATTAGTTGAAAAAATATCTTGTCGAATTTCTGTGAATCTCTATGATAAACTGTGCGTACTTTATTCTGATGGAGTATTTCTATTTTGTTTTATAAGTTAAAACAAAAGGGTTCTTTTGAGTAATGTATTATCGACAATGTTTTCATATTTGATTGATAAGTATTTACATAGATGAGTTCCTGGATGTTGTGATATCTTTGTAAAGTTTGTCCATTTGACTCTTGAATACTCTTCCTTCACTCTACTTTTAATTGCATTCATTATTAATAATAATAATAATAATAATAATAATAATAATAATTTTCATCATAACAATATTATTTCTCAGCCCATTCACATTTACAGATGAACATATTTCTCTCATTATTGAACCATCTTTATAAGATTCAATTCCAATCTTCATTAATTGAATTGTTTGTCATATTATGCAAGAAGGTATCATCCTTATTAAAAGCAACTATGCTATTCATTTATTTATCCAACTTGCTCCAGTTATCTTTCTATAATATATTCCTGTGAATACCATCCCGTATTTTCTTCATCTATGATAATATCTCAACCTGTACAATAACAGGTGTTCCAACATTTTGAAAAAAATAGTTGAACTTATCTCAGATGTTGTAGGAATTTCATCCAAAACTGGATCAAATTAAACAACTTGGAAAAATATATCTATAAACATCTTTCTTATCCCATAACATGTATTCGATTTCTTAAAATTACAACAAATCTAACCATCGTATCTGGCAAACAACTATTATTTCAACTATGTAAAAATGTTTATGGTATTCAACTTTCATTAAACTCAAAATGATTATTGTCATGTACAGCTGAAGAGCAAGTACGAATAAATTCTTGCAGTAGTTCTCTCTTCTCTGTTGCTGATTAGTGATTTTTATAGCGTAGAGTGAATAATAATTCTAGAGGGCGACCGGCTCTATAATCGTAGAAACGTTAGATTGCAGCTTAGAATGAAATTGAGAGGTTTTGTACAACGAAACTGTTCTACATGCTTCTCGATTGCTGCTTGTTTTTTCATCCGTTCTGTTATCAAATTATAGCTCTTTTGTCATGCGCAGTAGATGAATTTATGGCACGGCTAATTCCCATCCTCTCGAAGGTCTATATATACAAGTTTTTCTCTCATTAGTTCTCAACATACCCGGCTCCCCTATATATCATTAAATATATAAGCCTATATTTAACTTGTACTGGCGCCTGATTATATGTTGTGCATTTATTCTCGATTTATAATTCTTATAAACAACGGTGATACAGTGGAGATTACATTCTATGTATATAATCTTGTTGATCGGTGTGTTGTGAACAAATTATTGAGCCGCGTTTATTCGGAATCATAAATTATTGCAGCCATGTCAAACCGTGTTCAACTTGAAACAAAAGTTGAATTACTATTATACCTCACGATCAATGCTAGTAGAAATATCGTGTTATTTGTTGTATTGAAAAAGTTTTCCTAGAAGTAGTTGGTGTGACACTAACTCATTACAACCTGATGAACAAGCTGTGGACTAGAAAAGGATTGAGATATTGGTAATTGTAATTGTATTGGATTGAAAGTTTTCAAGAGGTAGTCAAATAACGCAAGTACTTGATTATCAGAAATTCACTCCTATGTAAACTATAAAAAATGTTATTTTTTCCATGCCTTTCAACTGTAAAATTATCTAATCTACTTGGTGTAATACACCATTATAATCAAAATGCAATTTTTAACTTGAGCTTGATGATTCACATACTTTACCTCAATGACGACTTTAAATTTTGTCAAGAATTGAAATAGACTCAACTATCAAAGCATAGAATTTGCCGTTGTTTCATAGAAACCCCTAAATTATTGCAGCTGTTGACATTATTATTTGGATGGAACTGTAGCTATGTGAATGTTCACTTCAAATAGGAAGGCCTAAACTAGAGAAGGCACATTTCTGCAAGTATCGAACACACAACATAACTCCCTTTATATATTGTTTGTATGGTCTCCACATTATTGTGTAGCTCGAATATTTTCTGGCGGGGAGTATATGTATATTTGTTTATATATATTGTTTGTAGGCCACATTATTGTGGAACGGGGCATTTTCAGCGGGTGGCGGGGGAATATGTATAGTATGTATACATATTGTCGCTTTTGACCCCCCGGGGTATAATGGTAGGAGGGGGACGGTGTAGGAAGCGATAGTTTTGTTAGGGTAACAAACAGTAGTGGCATAGATATGCGATTACATTGAAGCGTCGCGCGTATTATATATGAAGCGACAATTTCGAATCAGTGCGTGAATTTCGCCGCTCGCCTCCTCCAAACGACGTTTCATTCCGATAAACTATTAATCATGAGGCGGACCACCGACCGCCCAACGCACTAACGCACATATTTTCGGCGGCAAACGCAAATAAATGTCGGTCGCACTCGCACTGACGCATCCACGCAAGCGGGCGGCGGATGGGCGCTCTTGTGCGTCTATCCGCGCCAGCGTTTCTAAACAATTGTGCGATTTTCGTTCTGTATGGACTACATTTGAAATTCCAATGAATTTTGCTATTGTCCTGAATTTTTGAATTCATACTGAATGTACTGTGTATATTATTGCTCTGTATATTATTATTATTGCTGTGTATATTATCCATATGTTATATTGGGATGATTATTAATCAATTTGAACAAATGCAGTGATCGAAACCTGATTAGGATATATGTGATTAAAAGCGATTGGAAACTCGGAAATTAAGTAGAAACTATGCAGGCTTGAGCTGCGACACTCCAGATCATCCATCCATGTAGTCTTAACAATACAAGCCGGAATGATAGAAACTTGAAGATGAGGTGAAGTAAGAGAAAGAGGATATATAATAATTATCTAGAAATCTATTGAACGATTTGAGATGATGACAGAATAAAATCTAGAAAGGGAGAGTGAAGAGAATAAGGAAACACTAAAGCTCCTTTCCAAAATACGAATAGACGAAGACTTTTGAACGTGAAGTTGCACGACAAACGATAGAGTAATAAGTAATTAGAACACAATGACATTATTGTGTAGCCAATAGAATGATCGGAGGACGAAAATGCAAAAGGGAAGAAACCCTTTCCTCCTCTTCTTCTTCCTCCACCTTTCCATCCCTTCAGCAAGCAACAACATTACCCTACACGGCCCCAGCTCAGAGTTTCCTTTCTTAACAAAATCAGTTATTAATTTCACTTCCCATTAAAATTGAAACCTAGCTGATGTATTATTCCCGCTCATCAAATCCAGCACTACATCAATTATTCAAAATTCAATTTGCAGGAAAATCGTTCCACTCTGCCATGAGTCTGAATTGACTAAAGACAGTGGCGAGAGAGATGGAGAAACTGTGTAAATGAACAGACTGAGAAAAGAGAGGATCTCTATCATGGGAATATTCATTATTTCCAAATTGAAAATATATGGATTTTTATAGTCTCCAAATCTGAAATGAATCTGATTTGATTTATATTTTGTAAGTTGTAGTGTAAATTTAATAAATTTTCTCAAGTACTATATACTAGACTAATACTTATATTCAATGTTAGTGGAGTTGTGTAAGGTCCATTTATAGGTTCAGAAGCTTCAAGAATCAATTGAATTTGAATTATTTAACTATTAAAAAAAAGAACATTTTCGGTGCCAAGTTTTACCCCTGGAGACATCATTATGGAGGGTTTTTGGTCTCAAGAGATCCCTACTGCTCATTTCATTGAGAAATCATATAGCTTGCATTGTTTGGTAAACACTCAATCACTTCCAACAGAATTGAATTGAGAATCAAACGAATGAGCAAAAGAACAACAAACTGAAACAGTCAATTTTCGATCTTCACTGTCGGAGTAAATCAAGTGAGGATTGAATATAAACGGCAGGTACTCTAGCAACAAAACTAAATTGAGAATTAAAACAATTTACTACTAGAACTACACCATAATAATATCATATACTAAAATAAGAATATCGTCGTTTTGTAATGCAGAAAATCATTTACTTATGAAGAGAGGGTTAAAAATAACAGCAGGTGCTCATTAATATAATGAACTAAGAGGGTTACCATTTATAGAAGATAAGACGAGTATACAAAATCTAGAAAGTACAATAAAAAATAATATGATTGGACGGATATGTACTGTCAAACTACAGTATAGTACGTTCAATTGTAAAAAAGTAGTGCTGGAGATGAGTATGCGGCGTGATTCGGAGACTCATGCTGTGTGAATTTTGAGAAGTACGCTCAGCGTGAAAAGAAACAGTTGTCAATGATGAATGCACCCAGCGGTGTGCCAAAAAACTTGTTGATCCAATAGTGGGGCTTACTCCTCGGCCATCTGGGTTGCATTTACATGGTAGAAGCTCTTGGAACTCTTGCAGGTTGGGGTGCCATAGGCTGAGTATCAATAAATATTCTATGCAGCTGTGAATGAACAACAATTTTTGCAATCAGAATTAGAAGCAGTTCTCAAATTAATATTGAAACAAGTTATCGAATCATTATTGAAGTTATTGAATTGAGTTATCTTCAATGTTTCATGAACATTTAAATTTTCAATAATAAACCTAAGATTGAGAAAATAAAGAGAGATTAAAATACAAAATTGAATACAGATGATGAAGTGGAAGAAGAAAAACGAATGTTACACAGAATTCAAATTTTAGAATTTTAATTTAGATAAAATTCCGCATTGATTATTATGAACTCGCGTTGTAATTTTTTACTTTTTAACTACTTTTATATCAACGTCTAATTCAATGATGGAGCTATTTCACTGCAGAAAACTAAATGCCCAACTAGGCTCTGTAATCTTCTACTTTACATTATTCCTCGTGAATCAGTACTTGATGATGTTACAAACAATTTTAATCCTTCAATTTGAACAACTGGACTAGATAATACAGTTCCAGAAAAGTCAATTACGTCTAATACTGAAGTTTCTCCGTCATTGACAAGTGAAGGCCGAAAAATAAGTTTTCAACCATCATAAGAGTGTGCACGGGAAGGGGTTTAACCTCCTCCCACCACATCCCGGACTTTTGATTGACGGGGGGTTCCGGGCCCCCTGCGGATCGCATCTGTCCGAGTTCACGTCATGGCAGGATGGTGGATTAGGCGGCCCTGCTACGGGGCCCGTCCCGTTTATCGGGTATGAGTTAGTGCCACGGCTTTACTCCTGATAGCTAAACCCCCTCGCCCAAGATAACAACAAAACAGAAAAAACTGACTGTATTTTATCTTTCATCGCGTCCTGTTGAGATTATACAATATCCCTTTATATTATAATTGACGGCACCCGTGTGTACGGTGCTGCTTTTCTTTTTCGTTTCCTATTGAAATGTCGTCGTACCAACAATTTCAATCCCCTCCCTGTCCACCCCCCCCCCACCACGACATCAGCAACAATCCATTCATCCTCTGTGAGTTGGCGAGTTGGTGTTTTTTCTGCCGCCAAATTGAACTCGCTGTATTATACGTCGTCCTCTGGTCATGGCCGGGGAATAATAATTCCCGTTCAAATAAAGTCGTTGCGATCTGCTGCGACACCTATCAAAATTTAATTCTCTTATTTGGATTGTAACTTTTGCGTTGTCTCCCTCTGTTCTCCCTACAAGCTCAAAGTTCAGCAGCTCACTCCTAATAATCCATTTATTCATCTATTTCAACGGGATATCCATTCGTTTTTTCGACAATGTTTGATCCGTATGATTACGTTTTCTAGGAAAAGCGCTGTGGAAAATTCCCTGGATGTAATATTCTGCATGGCTCCTTGAAGTTTTCATACAAAGTTTTACACACATGATAGTGTGGGTAAAATACATTTAAATGAAAAAGAAACGTAAAATCAACTAAATCTTATCTTCATCACAAATAATGTTAACAAATTTCCAGGTAAAAATTGTTTCTTTCTAAAAGTCTGAATAGAAAGTTTGTTACACCTGATCTCATGAGGAACATGGAATCAAGTTAATGATATCTCATGATCTAGTGAAAAATCTCACTCTTGGTAAGAAAAATCAAAATGCTATACTTTCGTATGCCTGTTTAGTTTCTGTGATCGTGATGTTGATTGAAAAAATCGTTGAAAATTTCATAGTTGAATACCGTTTGGTTTTATCAGAGAATAGCCATATATTGGTTATTCTATGGTTTTATGCTACAAACAATGGTATGTGTTCTAGAATGTCATTCATATAAAACATTGTAACATATTTAAATCTGGGTAGATGAAAAGCCCTAACAGAAATAGTAATAGGTCTAAAAATAAAGTAATTGGCTAATATCGCCAAGCAGATAATAATCAAGATAAGATAGCATCAGCTTGTTCTGGCTAAATGGTACAAGAACTCAAAAGGATTTGAAGGAAGTTTATTACTCATAAATAGATTATTTATAAAATATTTGAAGATTGAGGTTAGGTAGATGTATTCACAGATCGGTGACCTAGAGATCGATCAAACGAAGAACGTAGAATCTGACCAAAACCCCTTGGCAGAGCTTTATTGCATTCGGATGGTGTGCAATGTGAAAAAACACCCGTCCACGTGGCTAATTATTAGTTAGCATGGAATTAATATTAATATATAGAATATTAACTAGCATGCAAAGAGCATATATATAAAACCAAATAAAAATAATTTAATGTATTCAGGAAATAAGAGTTACCAGGCGCATGAATACCTAATAAAATTTGCATGCACCAATAGTAAAACGGCAGTTAATAGGCGGCAACTGTAGGCCAATTTAAAAATATTTATATATATTTATATAATTGTAGTAGATTTTGTGTAAAAATTTGTGTAATCTATGTTATCAATATGGCTCGAATGCAAAGAAATTATTAATCATATAATCTAAGCAATATTTTGGCATTTTTGTAAGATCTATTTGAATTAATGGCGGAGGATTGGGATATTTAAATTTTATGCTAATTTGAAAGTCGGAAAGAGAATCTGTAAAACTTGAGAAGGAAGAACCAGCACTCGCCAGCCAGATGCCACCATAAGAGGACCCCAAATATTTTAGAGCGAAGTACCTTATTAATAATTTTGTAAAAATTAAAGTTAAAGTAAATTATTAAATTTCTTAAAAGACTTCGTGATGCTATTGTGAAGCAGAAGTCATTTTTCATTTTTATTAAATTTATAACCCCCTGGAGGAGACGATTCCGGCTACCATATTCCCGGACCACATGGAGTTGGATCGACATCGGCGGCTTACAAGAAGATTTTCGACACGTGAGTGATTTAAATTTGAATTTAGTGATGGGCGCCCTAGTGCTTCGAAATAATCTGATGATCAAAGCTAGCTCGCCGAAAGGGTTATTATAAATTAAGAAATTATTAAGAGTAATACTTGCGCAAGTAAAAATTAGTATTAAAGGTATTTAATTGAAAGAAAAATATAGATCAATATTTTAGAAATTTCTATTTAATCAAAGAAGTACGAAATCTAGGCTATCAAACGTATGCATACAATATTTAATTTTTGCAATACAATTTGCGATAATTTATCATAGTTCTAATTCACTAGATGAATGGCTCTACCTATTCCGTCAGGTGCCGAATCTTGCACCCTGAGATAAAAATATATATTCGATACAAATAAATCTACTAAATACTAGAGATTTTAATATATAGATATATTTGGATTATTAGTGGCTAATTTATCAAGCTGATCTTAGAGCACATATTTATGATTGAATTATCCAAGCAGACAAGTATTAGCAAGTACATGTCACAGCTACATGCAAAGAATGCATATGATTTCAAGATAAAGGCACATGGTAATGATTCGTGCCATAAATCTAGAATATAAAGTTAGCCTGTGATATTTTTATTGATTTCAAATATTGTTCTATTTTATATTATATTTTTTATCGCTCTATATATTTTTTGCCTCGACTGATCTTTGCATTATTTATGTAATATATGTGTAGAATTTTCATGGTGTGCAATTTATTTTATATTCCTCATCTCTATAGTATAAGTATCATTATATATATATTTATTATTTATTGAATTACAAGAGTTATAGGAGAAGCCCATATCTAGGCCTATCAAGATTTTTTAAGACTGAATACTATTAGAAAAACCACGACCTAATTATATTAAATCTCATGCTTTACCGACTGATGCCAAGCAGGAGGCTAATCGTTATTTTAATATAAAGAATAACGTGACACAAAGACATGTCGTACCAACGTGGGACTGATGATGAGAGCCAAGCTCATTGAATAATTACTTGAAATTAGGTCAATAACCATAGTGAAAATTATAGATAACTTATACGAGTTGTGAGGAAAACTGGCGAAGGAATTTGTATTACTTTTTGGGGAAACAAGAGCTTTAAATAGAGAGAAATTATATGTTTTAAAGAAAATTTTATATTATTAGTACTGTGAAAAATTACATGTTTATAGAGAGAGATTATATTTTATAAGCCTAAACTGCTATTACTTTCTAGTCAAAAATATATTAGGTGTTTAAGCCAGTTGGAAAATAAGTCGC
Source organism: Nilaparvata lugens (assembly GCF_014356525.2). Taxonomy (NCBI): domain Eukaryota; kingdom Metazoa; phylum Arthropoda; class Insecta; order Hemiptera; family Delphacidae; genus Nilaparvata; species Nilaparvata lugens. Next base: position 24,225,705 of record NC_052509.1, read on the forward strand.
AGCCTGTAAACTAGCCAAAAATAAATCAACAAAACATTGAGGGCGCTAGAGTATTGTAAAAAACTTAAGTATAAATACCTGGTTGTAAGAGTATCCAAACACTTTACACATCACTGTTCACTGTAAGTCCCGGTTGTGTCTCTTTTTTTTTTTTTTAAGCATTTTCGCTTATCATTTTTATCACTGTTTAATTAGCATTTATCATATCTGACATAATGAATCACACTCCCGCAAACTTTGAAGTTTCATATATGTACGGCGGTTGCACAGATCCCACTTTGTCGACTCCGAGCACATCAAACCCCACCACGGTAGATGCCAATACGCCACGAGAAAGGGAACCAGGAAGCGTCGGGTCGATAATTTTCGATCCACCAGGTCTGCAACCTCTATCCTCCACTCGAATCGACGCCGCTGACACACCATTGAATCAACGGATAGTAGAGATCAATTTTGAAGGGGGCGAGGAGCAGTCTGCAGAACCCGCATCGCCGGAGGCCGAGTCACACCTGGGCAAACAAAGTATATTTTCAATCACAGAATTAGATCCGCTTCAAAAGGTACTAATGGAACAAACTAGTAGCACTTTCAACATTATGTTACAAAAAACAATGGATAGTATGATGCAGGAGATTAAAAAAGAGATTGCTACAGTAAAGGAGGAAAATAAACAAACAGTGGAACAGGGTATGAAAGAGACCACAGGCGCTATAAAATCAGTAGAACAACGGTTGGATAATATTGAAACTAAAGTAGAGAGTCATAGGGAAGAGTAGAGAAGTAGCAACATCAGTGATTTATTGATTCATGACTTTGATGATTTAATACAGTGATGCATGTACCGTATGAATTGAACATTTTTTTCGTCCTCGTAAGTTTTCATATCACAATTCCCATAATAATTTATATTTATATCATTTCTCTCTACAATCAAGATAATAACAACAATAATATTATGTATTTTTCTAATAAGCAAAAGTCATCTTTTATGCATTTACATAATGAATATAGAATGACTTTTCATGCACAAATACATTACCTCCCTAAAAGGAGTTAGTTTTCTGTATGTTGCGATATAGATTTCTTTCGAATTATATTTGAGTATGTAGAATGTAACAAACTCGAACATTGTTTTAGTTTTTAAAGCCTTGGCCGTCTTATAGTTTTTATCTGTGCCTTTCTTTTCATACCATAAAACGGCTAAGATATTACCAGCGCGTATTATTGCTCAAGAGCAATGCATCTTACATTTTATGAAGCTATCAATTCCATTGTATGCAAACAAGCTGAATTTAATGTTGGCATATCAACGACGATGTATTCGTTTAACATTAACATTATTGCATAGTTGGAGTACAGCAATGGCTGGTTGAAAACGTGGATAACTTATAAGTTATAAGTGGAGAAGTTTAGAATCGGTAGCTTCTATTCGGTCATGATATGACCTGCAAGCTTTTTATATTCATTGCTTTCTAGGCAAATATGAACTTCAGTTGTAGTAGGCAACTCTCTTACAATGGACTTAATCAAGCTCCATGTAAGACAATACATGAGAACGGATATCTTCTAGAGTAGCTGGTGGTCTGAATGCTTGCCTTGCTACTTCAAACGGCAATTGAAGATGGCATTGTCAGGATTTACATTTTCATTCAGAATGGTAATAGTTGCCAATACCAGTAGCTCATATTGGAAAGTTTAGGTTAGGAGAAGATAGAAGTGGAGTAGAGAGGGTAATTCTATCACAATAGGAGTGAAGAAGAAAGAGGAATAATCGAAGTACGTGAACTCGAGTTGAATCTAATGGGATTACCGAATGATTACTACGTAAAGGATCATTTCCCTCTATTCTCTTGGAATATTTGTATCGACAACTAACATTTTGGAACTTTCCTATTGAGTTTCCAATCTCACAAAAATTAAGTTGAATATGAACTGCTGTATAAAACATTGTATTATACGACATAAATGTCGTATCTTACCCAGCGACCACATAATACAAACTATGTAATATGTACTTTGTACTATACGGTCGCTGATATCACAATCAATTGCTTCCATTCATTTTTTGCATTCTTTCATGCGTTATTTATTCCGATTTTATTTATTCTTTATTTATTTATTTACAAAGCAAATGACACTAATGTAATAACATTGGAAGATAAAATAATAAGGTAGTCCTTGTGCTATTTTTCTTCCAAATTTATAGGTGACGAAGTCCAAGATAAGATTATATATTATTTGATAGATTTTGAATTGTCGGGAAGGACAAAAAGCTTCCTTCCAACTTTCGCCGAGAGAAACTTAGCTTATACTCTCTGATCTGTTCTAACCGAATAATTCTTGATTTTTTGATTATATACGGATCGTTAGAAATTCACTGATTGTTCTTCCAAATGTAATAAGGTATTGGTAATTAAACCCTTAGTTTGAGGGTTATTATATTATAATATAATAACCCTCAAACTAATAACTTATATTATAAGCTATCAGCTAGACCACCAGGTAGCTTATAGCCAGAAATGTTATCTTATTATTGTGTTTTCTCACAATCGCAATCAGTTTCATGGTATAGTTAAGTCGACAAGCAGATGAGAACTTTAATACTATCAATTACAAAAGAAATAACGAAATTAAGTTCATAGACATTTTCCATACGACTATAAATTTCCTGAGTTTGATATTTTGTGTTTTTGAAATATAACGTTTATTCAGCTGATATTCTCGTGTAAGCATTATCTGTATGTTACTTTTCTTTCTACTCGATGTCAACATTATCTAGAAAAATCTGGTGTGGCGCACTCACACAACTTTCCTTGCCGTTTTGAAAATTGATCACCTGATGCTAGTGTGCACGCGCATCTCAAGTCTACTTATAAACAAAGATCTGAGCCAGCTGGTGATAGGACAATAATAATAACACATAATAACGCTGGAGACATACGAGGTCTGCTATCTCTTCATAGTAAATGATTTAATAGAATCAACAGTTGCCAACAGTTTGCAATTAGATAATCGTATTTTCTCGAAATCGAGCTTATTTTCAATTTTAGGTGTAAATGTTATTGAACATTAATTGTAGAGATTCTCATGCTCAATCTTTTCCACTTGAAATTTTTTGTTCAAATTGTATCTGAAGCCTGATAATTGGGAATCTAAAATCAAACTTTGCATAGATGGGGCGGAGCTCCTGAAATTTTTACAGATATAGGACTTGTGGCAGTTGATATAACTTATCAAAGACTATTCTAGGTATACATATTTGATCAAAATCGTTGGAGCCGTTTTTGAGAAAATCGTGAAAACCCCTGTTTTTGACAACATTTTCTCCATTTTAGCCGCCATCTTGAATTGCATTTGATCGAAATTGTTCGTGTCGGATCCTTATAGGGGAAGGACCTCAAGTTCCAAATTTCAAGTCATTCCGTTAATAGGGAGAGAGATATCGTATACACAGACGCACATACACACACACACACACACACACACACACACACACACCACACACACACACACACACACACAGACAGACCAATACCCAAAAACCACTTTTTTGGACTCAGGGGACCTTGAAACGTATAGAAATTTAGAAATTGGGGTACCTTAATATTTTTCGGAAAGCAATACTTTCCTCACCTATGGTAATAGGGCAAGGAAAGTAAAAACTGCAAGTAATTTAGACACATTCCCTATTCCCTATATAAACAAATATAATATCAAGGAAGACAGTAAAAATATCATACTATGATCTAAGATAGAAACAGAACATGCTCATTGTTGATTGGAGTAAATAGCTAATGGAAAAGCATGCTATCTATTTGGTTTGGTGTTGCATTGCATCCGGGAGAGCGGTCAGCGATCCGAGTCTCGGATCATTGGCATGCGATCAGACAACAACCCATCATCGACAGAGACAACAGCACAACATAATCGACAAAGACAACAATCCGATTGATGGAACCCAATGCAACAACTGTTACTGTTGTTTGCGCTTAATCAGCTATTTTTTTTCGACGCTCTGTCTCGAAACAACATTCCAGTGGTATGGTGCAAATTGAAAGCGAAACTGTTAGAAAACTGAATGAAAAAATGTGAGCGGCCGCTGCATAGTGTACTCAAGATCAAAAGTGCTGTGGGCGCACTTAGGCCACTTCACACGTTTTCGGGTTTTCAGTTTATTTTTGAGTTTTCGTGGTGTTATCCTTACCTCGTGACTGTATCCTAGTGTTTAATGGAGAAAAAACGCGGCACCAACAACACAATGATAGATCTACAGATATCCTCACTGAAACTGAATTTCGGTATCAATTCAAGTATATTAAATGCCATAGCACACTGATCAATGATACAGATATATCTTTGCATACTCTGAGTGAGGAATTGCATACTTTGAGGATGGGCATGAAGTGGTTTGAAGTGGAGTTTTAAAAACGTATAGATTCATTGATTGATACAAAAGTTATCTTCGTTCTTCATTTATATCCTGACTGAGGGCTGTTGTTTTGGGATGAAGTGGAGAAAAAATCTAGCCTCAATAAGCAATATGGTAGTGTGAAATTGGGTTAATGATAGTTATGGCTGTGATATGGATAAAATACTGTGTTGTGGATAAGATGAAAAATATTGTATTGTTATTATTAAATGAATCTATGATTGATAATTGGAAATTTAATATTATAAAAATGTTTATTGTTGCAAGCCTAATGATTATAATGAACCGAAATCAAGAGTATTAAATGAAATGAAGGAATGATGAGTTAAGATTACAGGATGAATCGGAAAAGAACAGATTAAAAGGAACTACCATAAATAAGGCAAGGATTGTTTAAAACGATACACGAGATACAAGGGCTTTAAATTTATGATGAAAAAATTATCAATTAGGACAGCCTCAACAACCGTATAGCAGATAACCCAACCAGCCTACAGTATAGCTACAAGCAGAAAGTCAAAAGATACGGGAAAAATCACAACATTTTCTACATGCTATATCTTCGAATTTGAAATAAATATGATAAGAAATCAAGGAAAACATTATTATCAAACCGATTACTGACCTTCCTTAATAAATTTAAAATTGGTATAGGACCTCGTGGCAACAATCCAATGTTTTAATTCCTTCCAGCCGTCAGAAGCCTGCAATAAGGAAAAGAACAAATTTTAAATATGTAATTAAATTATATACATCAGATAAAAAAGGACACAAGCGGGGATAATAAAATTAAAATTTGTTAATTACCTTTTTAAGAGAAAAAATTGAGCAGTTAGGTTAGTTATGAAAGTCGATAGCAAATTCTGCTGTAACATGTACACATGAATTGTAGAACAGCGAACAGCTGACCAAAGCCACCCAAATCAAATGAATGTAATATCTGTGGAACATATGTTTATAAAGAAGTACTGTACCCAAAGAGTTATTTATTATTGTTATTTATTATATTTATTAATGTCGATATATTTATTTATATGTTTTTATATTTATTACTTTTAATTATGCCACGTTTGTTACCTGAAAAGACTTAAAGTGAATACCAGTTACCAAAACAAAGAGCCATTAGCAAAGAAAGTATTGTACCTGATGTATAAAAAATTATTTATATTAAGACCTAAGAAATACTATAAGATATAAGCCCAGAAGTTTATGAATCGAAATTATTGTCTAAAAGGAATCATTGATGAGAATTATGAAATGTGTGTAGTTAAGTTGGCGGCCCTGCAAGCGGCGAATTTAAAAATTACTGTGTTGTAAATGGTGTCAGGAGGAGTACGTTTAGAAGTTTATATTTATGATATTTTATGTGTGTTGAGGAGGAGAATTTGTTATTGTTTTTGATAAAGGTATAAAGGAGATGCAGCAAATATGACTGCGAAATGTGATAGAAGTAGGAGAGTATAATTTATAAATAAAGTATAGTGTATATCAGTGTATTTGAAGGTGGGTTTCATTAAAAACATTGTGATTCTCAAATATTTTGAATTCAAACCCAGGGGCGCGTGTAACATATTTAAATCTGGGTAGATGAAAAGCCCTAACGGAAATAGTAATAGGTCTAAAAATAAAGTAATTGGCTAATATCGCCAAGCAGATAATAATCAAGATAAGATAGCATCAGCTTGTTCTGGCTAAATGGTACAAGAACTCAAAAGGATTTGAAGGAAGTTTATTACTCATAAATAGATTATTTATAAAATATTTGAAGATTGAGGTTAGGTAGATGTATTCACAGATCGGTGACCTAGAGATCGATCAAACCGAAGAACGTAGAATCTGACCAAAACCCCTTGGCAGAGCTTTATTGCATTCGGATGGTGTGCAATGTGAAAAAACACCCGTCCACGTGGCTAATTATTAGTTAGCATGGAATTAATATTAATATATAGAATATTAACTAGCATGCAAAGAGCATATATATAAAACCAAATAAAAATAATTTAATGTATTCAGGAAATAAGAGTTACCAGGCGCATGAATACCTAATAAAATTGCATGCACCAATAGTAAAACGGCAGTTAATAGGCGGCAACTGTAGGCCAATTTAAAAATATTTATATATATTTATATAATTGTAGTAGATTTTGTGTAAAAATTTGTGTAATCTATGTTATCAATATGGCTCGAATGCAAAGAAATTATTAATCATATAATCTAAGCAATATTTTGGCATTTTTTGTAAGATCTATTTGAATTTAATGGCGGAGGATTGGATATTTAAATTTTATGCTAATTTGAAAGTCGGAAAGAGAATCTGTAAAACTTGAGAAGGAAGAACCAGCACTCGCCAGCCAGATGCCACCATAAGAGGACCCCAAATATTTTAGAGCGAAGTACCTTATTAATAATTTTGTAAAAAATTTAAAGTTAAAGTAATTATTAAATTTCTTAAAAGACTTCGTGATGCTATTGTGAAGCAGAAGTCATTTTTTATTTTAATTAAATTTATAACCCCTGGAGGAGACGATTCCGGCTACCATATTCCCGGACCACATGGAGTTGGATCGACATCGGCGGCTTACAAGAAGATTTTCGACACGTGAGTGATTTAAATTTGAATTTAGTGATGGGCGCCCTAGTGCTTCGAAATAATCTGATGATCAAAGCTAGCTCGCCGAAAGGGTTATTATAAATTAAGAAATTATTAAGAGTAATACTTGCGCAAGTAAAAAATTAGTATTAAAGGTATTTAATTGAAAGAAAAATATAGATCAATATTTTAGAAATTTCTATTTAATCAAAGAAGTACGAAATCTAGGCTATCAAACGTATGCATACAATATTTAATTTTTGCAATACAACTTGCGATAATTTATCATAGTTCTAATTCACTAGATGAATGGCTCTACCTATTCCGTCAGGTGCCGAATCTTGCACCCTGAGATAAAAATATATATTCGATACAAATAAATCTACTAAATACTAGAGATTTTAATATATAGATATATTTGGATTATTAGTGGCTAATTTATCAAGCTGATCTTAGAGCACATATTTATGATTGAATTATCCAAGCAGACAAGTATTAGCAAGTACATGTCACAGCTACATGCCAAAGAATGCATATGATTTCAAGATAAAGGCACAGGGTAATGATTCGTGCCATAAATCTAGAATATAAAGTTAGCCTGTGATATTTTTATTGATTTCAAATATTGTTCTATTTTTATATTATATTTTTTATCGCTCTATATATATTTTTTGCCTCGACTGATCTTTGCATTATTTATGTAATATACGTGTAGAATTTTCATGGTGTGCAATTTATTTTATATTCCTCATCTCTATAGTATAAGTATCATTTATATATATATTTATTATTTATTGAATTACAAGAGTTATAGGAGAAGCCCATATCTAGGCCTATCAAGATTTTTTAAGACTGAATACTATTAGAAAAACCACGACCTAATTATATTAAATCTCATGCTTTACCGACTGATGCCAAGCAGGAGGCTAATCGTTATTTTAATATAAAGAATAACGTGACAACATTTCAAATTGTTTCATAGCGATTCATTCTATTCAATTTCTGTGATTCCTGAAGGAGTCCGAAGAAAATTCACATGGCATTAATTAATTTAGCGCTGAGATGGAGCACACAATTGCAGCCCCGCTTGGGAGCCCGTTTCACAATGATTAGTTCGAAATTTAAGCATTCCGATTTTTTATTTTCGACGAAAACAATAGGCGAAAAAATGCAAAACGAAATTTCTCAGTCTGATTGTTTGTTGCTTGTGCTATTGTGTTTACTTTGGCTTCATCTCTCGATGCACAGAGGCGGCCAATCAATATTTACAATAGTAGAACGGCTCCCTATCAAGTTGAAGGATATGTTGCCGTCCATGGATGGTTGAACTTTTTGGCCTTTTTATTTGGAGTGGGGGTGTAGGGGGGAGAGGCTCTCCACATGCATACATGCAAAGTTGGAGATTGGCGTGTACTTTTTCTGTGGCCTGTGAGGAGGAGGAGGAGGACTACAATGGTATCGGTACCCAGAGGGTATCCACATCCACTTTAAATTCATTAAGCATATTCTATTATCGAGGTCGGTAGAAATATGCGATCGTCGCGAGCTCTGGCTTCGCTTCATGGAAACAAGCAAATTCCGCTGAGGGACGCTTGATATCGTGTTCTCTAAATTTCGAAAAAACAAAAACTGTATTGAGTTAGAAAAATACAGGCTCCATTTTTCAATCGCTAACCGTTTTATTGTTTGTCCATGGTAGAGGACGCTATACACACTCTTACTCCACTCCACTCCTTTATCGCTATCATATTTCTCTTTCTCTCACCAGTATTTATTTTTTTATCTTATTCTTTCTCAATTACTCTATCCGCTTCTTACCTTTTTTATATGTTATAATTATCGTATATCGGATTTTACTCCTTTTCTACTTCTTTTCTTCTATTTCCATAGATTTTATATCGTTCTTTTTACTCAGTTCAATTCTTTATCGTCTTTTGATTCCAATTTATCTATTTTCCCTTTTCTATTCCTGCAACAGTAGCTGACTGTAACAGTAGCAAAAATATATTATGTTAGTTGGTAATAATTATTGGTATGTGCCCTAGAAAATAGGAAAAATACAATAACATTTTTTATCCATTTTTATTTTCTTGAAGTTCATGAAAAATAAGGCTGATCGGGCCGGTTTTCAATTGTTACCAGGCTTGTCGCCTATAGTGAGTAACATGGTTACAATAATATTTATAAATTTACAAACCATTTTAAATGTTGAATGACATGATTTCATTACATTCTCATAAAAACATATCTCATGATAATGTGTGACATTGTATAATATAATAATACTACATGGTTTGGATGGCTAGTTGGAGTAAGTGATAACGCGTCGGTCTAATAATCAAGAGAACCCGAGTTCGAATCTCGACAAGTTTTTGTCGGAGGAGACGATACACCGTCGGTTCTGACTAGTTTACCTATAAAGTAGTCATCATCTCTCATCATCATCCCTCTCACTCATTACCCACGCACAAGCCTAAGAGCTTATGTGGCCATCACCCTCAGTATTATTATTATTATTATTATATAATTTTATTCATAATAATGTAGTGAAATAGAAAAGGATAAATATTTATATAAAAAATAATACAATCAACAAAAATCAGATGCCATTAGGAATTTTGATGTACAGGTATCAGTAGGTGTCAATCAACGCTCCAATCCCCCAGCAAAACAAGCAAAAAATATTGTTACTGTATAATAATTATTTCAAATTTACTATAAAACAATTATTCACAATATCTACAAAAATGATTGTGGTGAAAAACATATCTATGTAGTCTCACTCAATACTGCAAAAAGCTTGGATCTGAAGGTACTCAAGGTTGCTGTGAGAATCAAAGTGAGAAAGAGTGCGATAGAGTGAAATTGAGCGAGAGGATGAGTTTGTGTGAGTGTGTGAGAGAGAGAGAGACAAACTCCTCACACTAGAAATCGAATTGAAATGCTCGGCCAGTATCGATACTTTGAGGCTGGCGCTCTCGAAATGAACGAAACTCGAAAATCTGGTATCAATTTTTGAGAGCCCGCTATTGTTGTTTTCAAGCACTGATATAAGGAATAATTTTTCGATACACTCTCGAGCCCCTACCATGTTACAGTAAAAAAGTAAATGGAAAATTTCAACCCTCACACATCGGACATTCGGGGATCGGTCTTTGAACTCTTCTATATCCATCATGGCTTTCATTGACTCGTTTTGAAATCTAATCTAAAAAAGAATTGAATCTATTCTACTCCAAAGATACAAACTGAACTGGTATGAAAAAGTGTGTAACTGTGTATTGTTACAATAATAAAATGAATACCCCCTTCTTGGAAAATAGTTTCAGTGAAGATTAGCTAGTAGTCTATCAGTGCATTCAAAAGAAAAAGATATGCATTTAAAAAAAGAGATATAGAAATGACATGAAGAAGAGTAAGAGTAGAGTAGAGTAGAGCCCTAAAAGCCCGTAGATCATGAAGCGAAGAGTAGAGAAGTAGCAACATCAGTGATTTATTGATTCATGACTTTGATGATTTAATACAGTGATGCATGTACCGTATGAATTGAACATTTTTTTCGTCCTCGTAAGTTTTCATATCACAATTCCCATAATAATTTATATTTATATCATTTCTCTCTACAATCAAGATAATAACAACAATAATATTATGTATTTTTCTAATAAGCAAAAGTCATCTTTTATGCATTTACATAATGAATATAGAATGACTTTTCATGCACAAATACATTACCTCCCTAAAGGAGTTAGTTTTCTGTATGTTGCGATATAGATTTCTTTCGAATTATATTTGAGTATGTAGAATGCAACAAACTCGAACATTGTTTTAGTTTTTAAAGCCTTGGCCGTCTTATAGTTTTTATCTGTGCCTTTCTTTTCATACCATAAAACGGCTAAGATATTACCAGCGCGTATTATTGCTCAAGAGCAATGCATCTTACATTTTATGAAGCTATCAATTCCATTGTATGCAAACAAGCAGAATTTAATGTTGGCATATCAACGACGATGTATTCGTTTAACATTAACATTATTGCATAGTTGGAGTACAGCAATGGCTGGTTGAAAACGTGGATAACTTATAAGTTATAAGTGGAGAAGTTTAGAATCGGTAGCTTCTATTCGGTCATGATATGACCTGCAAGCTTTTTATATTCATTGCTTTCTAGGCAAATATGAACTTCAGTTGTAGTAGGCAACTCTCTTACAATGGACTTAATCAAGCTCCATGTAAGACAATACATGAGAACGGATATCTTCTAGAGTAGCTGGTGGTCTGAATGCTTGCCTTGCTACTTCAAACGGCAATTGAAGATGGCATTGTCAGGATTTACATTTTCATTCAGAATGGTAATAGTTGCCAATACCAGTAGCTCATATTGGAAAGTTTAGGTTAGGAGAAGATAGAAGTGGAGTAGAGAGGGTAATTCTATTACAATAGGAGTGAAGAAGAAAGAGGAATAATCGAAGTACGTGAACTCGAGTTGAATCTAATGGGATTACCGAATGATTACTACGTAAAGGATCATTTCCCTCTATTCTCTTGGAATATTTGTATCGACAACTAACATTTTGGAACTTTCCTATTGAGTTTCCAATTTCACAAAAATTAAGTTGAATATGAACTGCTGTATAAAACATTGTATTATACGACATAAATGTCGTATCTTACCCAGCGACCACATAATACAAACTATGTAATATGTACTTTGTACTATACGGTCGCTGATATCACAATCAATTGCTTCCATTCATTTTTTGCATTCTTTCATGCGTTATTTATTCTTTATTTATTTATTTACAAAGCAAATGACACTAATGTAATAACATTGGAAGATAAAATAATAAGGTAGTCCTTGTGCTATTTTTCTTCCAAATTTATAGGTGACAAAGTCCAAGATAAGATTATATATTATTTGATAGATTTTGAATTGTCGGGAAGGACAAAAAGCTTCCTTCCAACTTTCGCCGAGAGAAACTTAGATTATACTCTCTGATCTGTTCTAACCGAATAATTCTTGATTTTTTGATTATATACGGAACGTTAGAAATTCACTGATTGTTCTTCCAAATGTAATAAGGTATTGGTAACTAAACCCTTAGTTTGAGGGTTATTATAATATAATAACCCTCAAACTAATAACTTATATTATAAGCTATCAGCTAGACCACCAGGTAGCTTATAGCCAGAAATGTTATCTTATTATTGTGTTTTCTCACAATCGCAATCAGTTTCATGGTATAGTTAAGTAGACAAGCAGATGAAAACTTTTATACTATGACAAGTACATTACAGAATAACAATAATCAAATATTGAATTCAACAAAAATGCTTAGTGTACAGTCAAAGAATACAATACTGTTTGCTAAAGAGTGAACTTTGTCTGCAAACAGGAGCATATCTCACAATTGAAAATAAAATAGGGAATTCGCTTAGCGTACACACATGAGATATTATAAACTGAAAATAATGGGAATAAAATAATAATGACAATGAACATGAATGATACCAAATAGTAAATATAATAAATAATTAAAACCACACACACACACACACACACACACCACACACACACACACCACACACACACACACACACACACACACACACACACACACACACACACACACACACTCATACAACATGGAGCTGATTTTGTTAAATCATAGCTTACACCTTCCAATGGTGTATCAAAAAAAAAGAAGAACGAGTGAATAAAGTTCAGATTAAAATTCCAAAAAGATCCTCAATCTCTCCCGGTGAACGATTCATCAACCACAATCTTAATCTAGATTTAAAAGAAGCAATACTAGCTACATTTTTGACTTCAGTGGGAAGACAGTTGAAAAATTTCGGGCCCAAAAAAACGAAGCTCTTCTGAAACAAAGTACAATGAGAACGAGGCAATGTTATGAACCCCCTCTCAGCATTCCTAGTGTAATAGGGTAGGCCTACATCAGGTCCATGGTTACCACTTTTCTTATAAAATAGTGCCAGAACCTTGAAGACATACAGATATCTCAACGGCAGGATGGATCTTGCTTTAAAAAGTGGGAATGAGTGGACTCGCCCACCCTCACCGCAAATAACACGGATAATTGCCTTCTGCAGCCTAATCAAAGGCAAGAAATGAGATATATAAGTGGATGCCCAGCACGAAATACCATACCCAAGTCTGGACTGCACAAATGCATAGTACATATTAGAGACAACATTACCGGGAAACAGATGCCTTATGTGATAGAATTTCCGCAGCATCAGAAAGAGAACCTGCTTCAGCTTCTTGATATGGAGCCTCCAAGTTAGAGTATCATCTAAAATTAACCCTAGGTACTTGATAGAATTGGTCCGGCAGACAACATCACAATTACAATTCCGCTGCCCCATCAAGCAATCCATATCATGATACCTGAGCGGGGTAGGGAGGTCAACCGAGGTAGACAAGGAAAAGCACATATACTTAGTTTTGTTCGAATTCAGAGCCAACCTGTTCATTCCAAACCACAAGCTAAGATCATTTAGATCTCTCTGCATCATATTGCACAAAATATGAGAATCCTTAGCAACATAAACCAGGGCTGTGTCATCAGCAAATGATGTAACACATCCCTTGAATTTATGGTTGAACAAGTCATTAATATAAACCAGAAATAGAACCGGGCCCAGTACAGATCCTTGGGGAACACCACAATTCAACAAAGTCAAAGTATTACTTTTTACTCCTTGCACTGTAACACATTGCTTTCTTCCACTCAGGTAAGAATGGAACCACTGGAGAATGTTTCCTCTAATTCCAGCCCTACGCAGTTTCTCCAGCAATATAGAGTGACAGACTGTGTCAAAGGCTTTTCTAATATCCAAGAAAAGGCCTGAGACCCTGCAGCCTTCTGGACTATTCAAACCTGTATAAATACCCTTCAAAAAGCAGTTCAATGCCATTTCGGTGCTTAAACCTTCCTGAAATCCAAACTGACATTCATGAATAAGTTTTGTCTTATCGAAAAATCTAATAAGGCGTTTCTTTACCAGTTTTTCAAAAATCTTTGAAAAAACTGAGAGAAGAGAGACTGGTCTAAAGTTACCTACATCATATTCATCACCACTTTTGTATATAGGTACAACCTTTGCAAATTTCAAATCAGAGGGAAACCTACCATTCATGATGCTACAATTAAATATATCGACTAGAACTGGAATAATAGGCACACATATTTCCTTGATGAGACGTGTCGAAAATTTATCTATTCCAGGGGACTTATGATCAGCTAAGGAATTGATCAAAGAACAGACTTCATAGTAGTGAATGGGCTCAAAGAAGAAGGATTTACTAGGTGTGTTATTTTTGAAAATATCATAATATAAAGCTGTAGCATCTTCACTGGGATTACAGATAGCATCAATTACATCTTTAGGTACATTTACAAAATATTCATTGAAAATATTAGCAATGGAGGGCAAGTCCCTAAACTCAATGCCATCCCTTTTAATAAAAGTTATGGATTTTTTCCTCGCTGAGGACATACCTGTTACATCATTTATAACTTTCCATTGCCTTTTAGCTGGCATCTGATTTATATTTTGATAATAGTCTTGCTTAGCTATTTCAATCCACTTTTTAATTTTACTACTGTAAACCTTTAAATGATTTTTAATTTGTATATTATGTGGGTTCCTACGAAATTTATTGTATAATTTGTCTCTATCATGTATTGCAACACATAGTCCATCAGTCATCCAAGGTTTGAGCTTTTTGAACTTCTGATTTTTATACTTGTAATTTATAACTGTCTTAGCATTATCAACTGAGACATTTAGTACGTTAATAAATGATTTAAACTTGAAGTCCACATCGTTACTTGCAAAAACACTGCTCCAGTCATAATCGAATAATAAAGCTCTAAGATATTCATAATTAATTATTTCCTTGGTTCCCGTCCTAACATAATTCTTGCTGGCAACTCTTGAAATAGATAATGACACAGCCCTGTGGTCGCTGACATGAGTCTCAAAGACACCACTTTTTACATTATGGGTACCAGATGACTTCAAAAAGACATGATCTATACAAGTTGCACTCTCGTTTGTAACTCTAGTTTCGAAATTTACCATAGATTCAAAGCCATAACTATACATTACCTCTAAATATTTATCTGTTTTAATACTAATATTATCCAACAAATTGATATTTATATCTCCAATCAAAACTGTGTCCCCTGCTGGGAGAGAATTTAGAGCATTGTTGAGATTATCCAAAAATGAATCAAAGTCATAGCCATGCCATCTATACAAACAGAGTATTGATAAGGAATAGTTACCAAGTGTAGCCCTAATTAAAACTGTGTCTGACCCCATGATATCGCAATCCAACCTCTTCACATTAACATTTTTTGTATTAACAAAAACCAAGATTCCAGATGCCCTAGAATAGTTGCTACAGGCTATATAGGTGCTATAGCCATCTAAAGAATACATAGACGCTTCCTCAGGTGACTGCAACCAGACTTCAGACAATACAATTATATCCGGCATATACTTCCAACAACTCAAGTAGGACATAAAAACGTCATAATTACAATGTAAACTTCGAATATTCTGGTGAAAAATTATAAAATCATTTACATCTGTTAATAAACTATTATTCACTTCATTTATGTTGCTATAAAATCTAAAATCATTACCCATTTTCAATGCAAATAATAATCTCGTATCCTAAAACACCATTGTAATTCAGAAACCATACAAAAAAAAAACAACTCCATGGACCATTCATACTCACACACGCACACTCAATCATCCAAAAAATAAAGAAATACATCTTGCCCGTAAGGGACGATCTAATTGAAAGAAAAATAAAAAGAAAAAGACATACCCAGAACTACCAAGTAGCTCAAGCTTTTCAAACCACTACACAATGCAAATAATCCACTAACGACAATTAATAAATCTACTCTTAAATTCAATAATCATCACTCAACAAAATTTTTAAAATTACTCGTGTGTATAATCACAAGAAGTGTAATTCAATTCAAATAAAAATGCTCGTTATAGCCACACCTAACATTTACTCGACAATCGACTGCAACCATTTAAGGAACTCTGAGTACCTATCTTATCAACAGATTGACTATCACTTGATACAGTAGCACCCTGCTATCACCAACAATGATAGCAATCAACAGATCGAGGAAACGAAATGATAGCTCAGAATCCATCGAGTTATCTCTATTGCAAAAGTTGCATAGCCCAGTGAATAATATCCACAGCTTCCTCACTACTGCAGCCTATCAACTCGAACTATTTATATCACGGTACTAATTCATTATAAATTCCAACAAAAGAAACAAATACCAATAAAGATCAATCAGTAGTCAATATCTACATCAATATTAGATCTATACATTCAGCCTTAATTCATAGTGAAATTGATTTAGAATAGAAAGTATATTCATTGGAAAATTAAAAACATATGATGATTAAACAAACAATAATTCATAATAGAAAGAAACGAAAGCAAAATAAATCACTTACAGTTCAGTCTGATTTTTAGGGCCTCGCAAACATTCGGTATTAAAAATTGATCAATCACCACTTATCCCATAGTAGCTAATAACTAGAGCTTGGGAAAGTTCAAATCAGCCATACTTTTAACAACAATTTGTGCTCCCCTCTCCTCCTTGCGAATTCGAACCCTCCCAGCTCGGTCTATCCACGCATCCTTGATTGCCCCACTCTTCTTGAGCTGACGAGCTGCACCCAGAAGTTTCCTCCTCGTAGCAGTGAGACTACGGTTTATGTACACAGGAGCCGGACCCTCCAGACCCTGAATCTGATGCCTCCTAAGGATGCCAGCCTTCCGTCTCCGTTCCATCAGTTCATCGGCGTCGTGACGCCTAACAAACTTGACTATGATTGCGGGGGGCGGGGGCGGTGTCGATTTTCCGTCGTTAGGCCTCACAGCGCGAATAGGCTCCAGTCGATGACAGGCATCCACCATCGCTGGAGTCACCTCGAAGCCCACGGCCCGTCCCACCTCAGCCACCGTCTCCAGAACGTCCTCTTTATCCTTCTCGGGGATCCCCTGGATTTCCAGCGTGTTTCTTCTGGAGTATTGCTCTTGCTCATCAAGCCGCTCCTCGGTGGATCGCAACCGCGCTTTAATTAATTTAATTTCACCTTCAAGAGAGTCAATAATTTTCTGTTGCCGATCGATTATTTCACTTTGTTTGCTCACAATTTGACTAAGTTCATTCTGCTTATCCTGCCCTTTGTTTATAATATTTTTTAGTTCATCCATGCTATCAAACAATTTCTTTTGTCCACTGTTTAATTCATCCAATGACTCCATCACGACACTATCGGAACGTTTTTTTAACAAAGCTGTATCAGGAGTCACAGTACCTTTCACTGGAGTAGAGTCAGTTTGCTGAAGTTTTGAAGCACGTTTACAGTCAGGGCAAGACCAAGACGGACCCTTTATTATATCTAAGTCTTGAGGTTTGATATTGAGACAAACACTATGAAAATACGTTTTACACTCCTTACAATACAGTTTATCGGCGGCAGAGCGACCAACCGGCTGCTCACACTTGCCACAAGCACTCATCCTTATTAGAATATTAATCAAAGTTCAAATATACGATGCCAATGTAATTGTAATTCCACAAATTAATATTTTAGTGTAAAAAAAAACTTGTCGTAACAATCACAGTTAGGTTAGAAACTCAAGCCTTTGGTAGTCCGTTGGGTAAAAGCTACGCTATAATCATGCCAGCGATAAGAGAGACAAACAACACAACCGCCTCGCTCAACTGTCTAATCAATACTGATTGATTATATGTTTCCCATATATTGACAAAGACAAAGACAAGTTCCACTGATCTTTGTTCTTATTTTGGTTTAATTTCTTAGTTTATATTGAATAAATATATTACTGCAACTTAGGTCTACGCACAGGTTTTACCTTGTAGGCTACTCCTTAAACATAGATGGACATAAAAAAAATATACTGCAGTTTTGGGATCATTTTATATAGTTAATAGTATTTTTCTTGTATTATTTTTATATGTTAGAATATTAGATTATTATAATTGTGTATGTTTTTTGAGAAATAAATTTGAATTTGAATTTGAATTTGAAAAAAGTATTGTGGTGATGAGTACCAGTCTCCTTTCGGGGACGGCACTCATCTGAGGGTCAATTCCTGTTTTGGGTGAGAAACCTGCCTGGTCTGTGGTTCTCGCAGGTTGAGCCACTCCACTACCCGCCTTCTTTGCTCCTCTTTCAGGAAATGCCCTTGTCTTAAACCAGTCACGAAATTCGAAAAAATATCAAGAGTATACTAGATTCTTTTCCTGACAACTAATCAAGAGATTATTTGTACTATATTTCCTAAAGATCAAGTAATTCGATGATGGGTTACTATTGAACTCTGGAATGAATATGATATTAGCAAATAAATAGGCTATAAGCAAGGCCGAAGGTCGAACACAGGGTCACTAAGGAACAACATGTGAAGACAAGTTGCATTTATTTAAATTTACTAAATAATATAAGAATATTGTTTGTTCAATAATTAATAGATGAATTTGATAGCTTAATGTTCATAAATAATATAATTTGAATTTTAAAAAGTTCTTTCAAGTTTATAAATTTGTAAAGGATGAGCATTGTCACGTGGCATTTTAGCACCCCAAAATATTTTTGAAATGAACTATTGAGCTCTAATAGATTTATAAAATAGAAAGGAAAAATAGCCTAGTCAAAGTACCACTCAAGTGAAATCGAATGTTATTAGTGATAAAGAGTAATCATATTATCTAAAGCGATAAGAAAATCATGCAAAATTGTAATTCAACAATAATGAGGATTCATTGGCAGTATTAAAAATTATAAAGCGGCTTATTTATTATTGGCAGATCATAAAAAATAAAAGTTTGCATGTACATTTGAGGTTGAAATTCTTTGTTTTTGTTTTAAATGAATCAATCGATCTAGGATAAATCGATAGTTCTTTGAATCGATACCTAACAAATCAGCTGATTGCTCGATCAACCAGTATAAATTGAATTACAAAGTTTACTCACAAAATATGTATTATATACACTAGGGAAGGTTTATGTAAATAAATAGGGACAACTATTATTGCTGCATAAGTATTTATTGCAATCTAAAAAAGTATGAAAACCAAGAGTACACAAAGCTCATATAAAAAATTAAATGTACACTACTTTATAGTATTGTCTATCGAGATTTATTTATTGGAATAATCCAAGACAATCACTCCATTTATTTATATAAAATTTTTTATTCATCTTTCTATAACAAAGTTGAAGAAACCCTGAATCTGAAGTAACCAATTGTATTGAGTCTTACTAAAATTAGAAAGCCAATCAGAAGGAAGCTTACAAATCGTTCAAGGAAGAGATGAAATTTTCCTGAAAATCATTTCTTTTTGGCTTGTGATCCTGATCTGTGAGGACGCACATGGGAATTAGGGTTCTTTCTTCCTATTAAATGATTTAATAGAATCAACAGTTGCCAACAGTTTGCAATTAGATAATCGCATTTTCTCGAATTTCTAGCTTATTTTCAATTTTAGGTGAAAATGTTATTAAACATTAATTGTAGAGAGTCTCATGCTCAATCTTTTCCACTTGAAATTTTTTGTTTAAATTGTATCTGAAGCCTGATAATTGGGAATCTAAAATCAAACTTTGCATAGATGAGGTGGAGCTCCTGAAATTTTTACAGATATAGGACTTGTGGCAGTTGATATAACTTATCAAAGACTATTCTAGGTATACATTTGATCAAAATCTTTGGAGCCGTTTTTGAGAAAATCGTGAAAAACCCTGTTTTTGTCAACATTTTCTCCATTTCAGCCGCCATCTTGAATTGCATTTGATCGAAATTGTTCGTGTCGGATCCTTATAGGGGAAGGACCTCAAGTTCCAAATTTCAAGTCATTCCGTTAATTGGGAGAGAGATATCGTATACACAGACGCGCACACACACACACACACACACACACACACACACACACACACACACACACACACACACACACACACACACACACAGACCAATACCCAAAAACCACTTTTTTGGACTCAGGGGACCTTGAAACGTATAGAAATTTAGAAATTGGGTACCTTAATTTTTTTCGGAAAGCAATACTTTCCTTACCTATGGTAATAGGGCAAGGAAAGTAAAAACTGCAAGTAATTTAGACACATTCCCTATATAAACAAATATAATATCAAGGAAGACAGTAAAAATATCATACATGCTCATTGTTGATTGGAGTAAATAGCTAATGGAAAAGCATGCTATCTATTTGGTTTGGTGTTGCATTGCATCCGGGAGAGCGGTCAGCGATCCGAGTCTCGGATCATTGGCATGCGATCAGACAACAACCCATCATCGACAGAGACAACAGCACAACATAATCGACAAAGACAACAATCCGATTGATGGAACCCAATGCAACAACTGTTACTGTTGTTTGCGCTTAATCAGCTATTTTTTTCGACGCTCTGTCTCGAAACAACATTCCAGTGGTATGGTGCAAATTGAAAGCGAAACTGTTACAAAACTGAATGAAAAAATGTGGGCGGCCGCTGTATAGTGTACTCAAGATCAAAAGTGCTGTGGGCGCACTTAGGCCACTTCACACGTTTTCGGGTTTTCAGTTTATTTTTGAGTTTTCGTGGTGTTATCCTTACCCCGTGACTGTATCCTAGTGTTTAATGGAGAAAAAACGCGGCACCAACAACACAATGATAGATCTACAGATATCCTCACTGAAACTGAATTTCGGTATCAATTCAAGTATCATAAATGCCATAGCACACTGATTGATGATACAGATATATCTTTGCATACTCTGAGTGAGGAATTGCATACTCTGCATACTTTGAGGATGGGCATGGAGTGGTTTGAGGTGGAGTTTTAAAAACGTATAGATTCATTGATTGATACAAAAATTATCTTCGTTCTTCATTTATATCCTGACTGAGGTCTGTTGTTTTGGGATGAAGTGGAGTAAAAAATCTAGCCTCAATAAGCAATATGGTAGTGTGAAATTGGGTTCAACGTCCTCTTCTGGTGAAAGTTACCTTGAATGGACAGTTTTAACTAAATTGTGTGCTGTTTCCTCTCTATTAAATACTCACTGGCCACTTGAAAGCACTCTAGACTCTCAAGTAAGATATTTAACATTCAAGATATACACACACCACACACACACACACCACACACACACACACACACCACACACACACACACACACACACACACACACACCACACACACACACACACACACACCACACACACACACACCACACACACACACACACACCACACACACACACACACCACACACACACACACACACACACCACACACACACACACACACACACCACACACACACACACACACACACCACACACACACACACACCACACACACACACACCACACACACACACACACCACACACACACACACCACACACACACACACCACACACACACACACACCACACACACACACACACCACACACACACACACCACACACACACACACACCACACACACACACACACACCACACACACACACACCACACACACACACACACCACACACACACACACACCACACACACACACACACACACACACACACACACACACACACACACACACCACACACACACACACACCACACACACACACACACACACACCACACACACACACACCACACACACACACACACACACACACCACACACACACACACACACACCACACACACACACACACACACCACACACACACACACCACACACACACACACACCACACACACACACACACACACCACACACACACACACCACACACACACACACCACACACACACACACCACACACACACACACACACACACACACACACCACACACACACACACACACACCACACACACACACACACCACACACACACACACACACACACCACACACACACACACACCACACACACACACACACACACACACACACCACACACACACACACACACCACACACACACACACCACACACACACACACACCACACACACACACACCACACACACACACACACACACACACACACACACACACACACACACACACACCACACACACACACACCACACACACACACACACACCACACACACACACACACCACACACACACACACACCACACACACACACACACACACCACACACACACACACCACACACACACACACCACACACACACACACACCACACACACACACACACACACCACACACACACACACACACCACACACACACACACACACACACCACACACACACACACCACACACACACACACCACACACACACACACACACACACACACACACACACACACACACACCACACACACACACACCACACACACACACACCACACACACACACACCACACACACACACACCACACACACACACACACACCACACACACACACACACCACACACACACACACACACACACACACCACACACACACACACCACACACACACACACCACACACACACACACCACACACACACACACACACACCACACACACACACACCACACACACACACACACACCACACACACACACACACACACACACCACACACACACACACCACACACACACACACCACACACACACACACACACACCACACACACACACACCACACACACACACACACACACCACACACACACACACACACACCACACACACACACACACACACACACCACACACACACACACCACACACACACACACACCACACACACACACACACCACACACACACACACACACCACACACACACACACACACCACACACACACACACACCACACACACACACACCACACACACACACACACACACCACACACACACACACACACACCACACACACACACACCACACACACACACACCACACACACACACACACACACACACACCACACACACACACACACACCACACACACACACACACCACACACACACACACACACACACACCACACACACACACACACACACACACCACACACACACACACACCACACACACACACACACCACACACACACACACACACCACACACACACACACACACACCACACACACACACACCACACACACACACACCACACACACACACACACACACACCACACACACACACACACCACACACACACACACACACACCACACACACACACACCACACACACACACACCACACACTGGGTTCAACGTCCTCTTCTGGTGAAAGTTACCTTGAATGGACAGTTTTAACTAAATTGTGTGCTGTTTCCTCTCTATTAAATACTCACTGGCCACTTGAAAGCACTCTAGACTCTCAAGTAAGATATTTAACATTCAAGATATTCAAGTGACATATAACTTGAAACGACACGAAAAATGAACATCAATTCATGTGTGCTTGAAGATCGTTTCCAATTCAATTCAGTTATTACTTTCAAATCATATCACATTACAACAATACAAACAAATGAACGATGGAAAGTATTTATCTGCATCCGCATGTAGAGAGATCTGGGAGCTGAAATTGTTGGTTCTTTTCTCAATGAAATATTAACACAAAAGTGCTTAGGTGTTCAGAAATAAAGGTTATTAGGTATTGCGTTATATTTGTCTTGAGACAGAAGAGGAGTATATTTTACAAATGAAATTATATCTTGACTTGACTTTCCAATAACATACCCTAAAACTATAAGAGATAATGGAGTGACACGGCAAGGCATCAATTGACTGAACTTGTCAGAGATCTACAACCAGCTTGACCCAGCTTGACCAAGTAATAATGTTATTCCTTAGTTTTTGGTGGTCCGGCCAAAGTGATGATTGATAGTGGGGCAGGGGGCAGGGGCACAGTCAGCCATACTGGTTAATATTCATGATGGACCGATGTTTGACATAATTGTTGTGGCAATTGTTTGTATATACAGACAGACAGAGCAGGCAGGCCAGCACTATGCAGTTGTGCAGTTGCTAATTTGTGTCCGCTTAATATTGGTACAGTAGCTAAGGCCGTTGCACACTGGTCGATGCACTTCAAACGGTCAGCATTCCTTATAAATCACACGAATGCTTCAGATTCAACCAATAGTGACAGTTTAAAGTGATCTCACTGTAGGCTACTTGCCGAAATTCGTCAGTGTGACACTGGGCCAATCGTCACATGACCCTCCATTACCGTCCTCCGCAAATATATACACAAGTATATAGAGGAAGGTGAATGTATGTATATTAGGCGAGTGTAAAGGAGTCAAAGCAGCCATAGGAGCTGATATTGTCGTTTGTATAGCGGACATAATTTGCTGACTGCTACTCCATCCCTTCCACATTGTAGCGTATGATGTATTGGTTTCTGGCTTCTTGTCTCTGCTTATAAGTGTTTCCGATTGTTTAGAGTGAAACGATTGTTAGCTATACTTTGCACGCTGTCCTAATTTGGTCTATTAGAATTTTATATATTTTCAGGATTCAATTTATATTCCAAGTGTTTTATTGTTCTTTTATAGCATATTGATGTTATAATATGTATTGATATAATTAATGTTCTTGTTATCAATTCTACAACCTACAACGTGAGACAATGGCTACTTAAAAACAAACTTACAAACTTATGAAGTAATAAACATAACCTATTTACCTATAGCATAACATAACCTATAGCATGCAAATAATTCCAGCTGACTGATAAATGATATATCAAAACAACTTTTTTCTTATGTACTTTCAATGTATTTTTTCATTTGTTTCAGATAATTGAATCATAGTGCCTTTTTGGTAAGTTGAACGACCAACTCATTCGTCATTATTGTGATTGCATTTGTGCTGTTATACAAGTTTTATTCCAGTAGGATTAGAACATTTCTTCAACTGTACGTTTTCAAGCTACGTAGTTCACCTTCTCATGTTTCAGTCCACGATAAGGACCAAGCCACATGAGGCGTTTTTCAGATGAGTCGGCAAGGCAGCAATCTCTCTGAATGGCTGATTATCACACGATTCCCGAACGCAAACACAATCAGCCAATCGGAGAGCTCCCTGCCCTGCCGAGTCGTCTGAGAAACGCATCATGTGGCTTGGCCCTAAAGGTCTGAAACAGATTTCTACCTCATACATCTTGAATAGTGAATTTTCTATTTCATTGAACAATAGCTTAATTATCGTGGTGGTTGAAAGTTTTTTCCGTTGTAAATGAGCTCAACTTTGATAATAATAGCTGCTGGCAGCAGGGAGAGCAGGCCTGAGCTTGCAAGTAGTTTTAGTCAGTTCCTTTCGTCGATTGAATAATTCAGGGCTTTTCGTTATTGGCTTTATATTCCCTGCCCTGATCTAGGTTTAGGCCGCTAGTAAAAAGATTGGCAGTCTAGATTAACTTTTCATTGATTCGTCCATATAACGGTTGATTAAACACCATGAATAATCCAGATATGCCTGATACTTTTGTAATGCGCTCGGAAAAAGTAGAAACTTGAAATTAATTTTTCAGTTGGGGTATTATTTTAATGATCAATGCTGTTCTAGATCGTTGTGAGTTGTACGTTAAAATAAAGAAAGTACTATCCGCTCAAACTTTGTTATTATTTAGGGAGTCATCATCAATAGAAGTAATCATCGAAAAAATATCAAGATACCACTCTTCTCCACTCCTCTCTTATCCATTGTCGTTGATTTGTGTCGATAAAGTTTTTCAAGCATTAATGTGCTTTATTAATCAATGATTTGATTAGTTCGACGTGTATTGTCGTCCTGTTTACCATTTCTCTTCCCTTATTGATAGCTTATAAATATTTTTCCGCTTGCCCAGGTTTTATTTTCTCCTCTATTTCTTTAACGTTACTCACCTAACGTTAATTGTTATCTTTCTAAAAGAAGGAGAAAAATAGGTTTATTTCTGGACTTGAATGCTCAATACTTTACCGAATTGAATAATCAATACATCACACACTTATGAACTCTCATGAATCAATAACTCCCTCTACTATAAAATACTGAAATTAAGTGTATCTAACGGGTGATTCTCTTAGAACATAACCCTCGTAAGATGATTTCAGTCGAAATATGTTATTTTTTTTGGAAGGCCTTGAAAAGGTATTATAATGAAAAATTTGTAATTTGGCTATAGAACATGCTTTCTATTTTTGGGTATTCCCCCTTCCCACTCTACTAAATTCGAAAATTCTCAAGGAATCCTGTTCAGAATTAATTTTTCTTTCACGTGATGTGTGGTTTTTTATCATCACTAGAAAAAGATCCAAGTTGTGTAGGGTAGTAGTGGTAGGTTGCATAATTTTTAAAAACCTTTAAACATACCCCTTTTTTGAAAATTCGTATCTCTGGAATCAAAAATGGTAGAGTCCTTCGCGACCACTCAATTTATTGGAAATTTTATTATCTTCAATTTTGTAGAGCATGCTTTTTCTCGAAAACTCGAGGTTTTCGAAATTAAATGAATAAAGTAAGAAATTTTGGGTTTTTGGGGGGTTTTGGGGGTGAAGCCGCCCTCTGGCCTGTCAGCAAATTCTAGATTCGAATCCAGCGCCCCAAAATACACATAGAACCGCCGAGAAAAATTCTTTTGGGGCTGTTTCCTGAAAAACGACCATTTGACTGGACTTTCATCTTTACCTCCAACTTTTCTTGTAGTTTACCTTTTTTACATCTTCTTCTTCCACTACCACTTCTTTTGATTTCAATGGTTTCTCCTAATCTCTCTACTTCTTTTTCTACACTTCCTTATACTTCTATTTCTTTGTCACTACTCTTACCTCTGCTGTTTATCCTCCTCCTTAACCTTATTCTTCATCCTAGATCCTTTTTTCTCCTCTCCTTATTTGCCTGCTCTTCAGCGACTATAATAGCAGTAGCAACGTGGAGCAAGTTCAGCTACCGTCGTCCGATCGCTGATGATGGAGGTAGAAGGGTTAGCGGGAAGGAGGGGAGGGGAAGCTAACCGACTTCTCTCAACAACTGGCCTCTCATAAAAACAAGAACAACCAAAACAATAACACGCAACAACAATTTCCAAAGTAACAACAATGATCGCTTCTCGTGTGCAGCTACTGGGCATTAGCACTGCTCACTGCTCGCTCATTCACTACTGTTTTATTTTGCCAGCTACTGGTTTTACCCCTTGTTTTAATCGAATCGTGAACCTACACGTATTAAAATATAATGCCTGTTTCCCGCCACCATCATAATCGATATCGCTTGTATTCGACATCATAATCAAAATAATCGAGTAGCAGCTAAACGTATTTCTCAAATCAAAGCATCCATGATGCGCCACTAATTGATAGTTGCCCAGATATCGACTAAACGAATAACAATATAATATAGACAGCGGCGCATCACTATGATATAGCAATGCATTACTACATATAGTAACTCATTCTATATAGTAACATTTAATCTGTGATGTTTTCACCTTTCCGACGTGAGTCTATTTATCCCGCGGCCACTCTAATAATAGAAATTAGGGATTATAAATTTTTATCTGCTTCTTATGGTTATAAGCGAGCTGGCAGCAGAGGTAAAAAGAGTAACGTTTCTCATGACGAGGCAAATTGAGAGGATAACTCGGACTCGGAACACGGATCAAGATTTTCGGCTCTTTTTCTTTCGTGAATAATGTTGAACAACCTGGAGAATAGCGATCTGATTCAAGTACAAAGATTATAAGTAATACAGTTTTTCAGTCTTTTCAACACTTTTACTTCTCCACTCTTCACATAGACTATATTTGAACATAAATTCACTTCAATAACTGGAGAAAAACTATTCAATGTAAAATAACAAATACATGTAAAATATTAAAAACAATAACTATTGTTATTAAATAATTAAATGTAAAATATAACAATAAGCAATAACGATCAAAAAATTATTCTTGGATGACTCTTATTTTATTCACACTCTGTCACTAATCAAAAAAATAAATAAGTAAACACAAAATCATAGCAAATCTTCCATGTGAGATAACACAATAAATCCGAACTCCTCTGTCCTTGGTGATTTAACCAAATTAGACCAAACAATGATCACAGATTTTACATCCAAAGAGATCGAAATTAAATTGCCCCAACCACACCTCCTCACACTCAAAAATAAACGTCAATCACTTTTCCCAATAAGTGGTAGAAATTTCTTAGTCTCCACATGCTGAAGTTTCATACTGACTGAAGATAATTACATTCGTGAAATTTGAAAAGAACGGGTTGAATGTTTCAGCAAATGAGATAAGATTAGTAATTAAGATAAAGAAGCTGCAGTAATTCTATCAATTTCAAAATGTAGATTGATTCAAGATAGGAAATTTGAATTAAACTGCTATACTCCGTTCGTTAACTGCAGAGTGAAATGTATGATTATTTATTAAATGTATCACGATTCAATGATTTGAAAGTGAGCTAACAAACAACGATGTTATCGAAGTTCGAATCCATGAAGAATTAGATCTTATGAACTGATCACGACTTCACTTCCTACAAATCTTCATTGACATACATCAAACTCATGCACCTAAGCATTTAGACACCAAATAATATGTACTGAAATCTGTAAGTAATTTCCTTATGAAAAGTTAGGTTACCCACTAAGGTCTGCTATCTACCAGTACACTATATTTCCCACCAATCAAGAGAAAGTTGGTGGAGACAATATGAGTCGATTGTTTTCATTCTTAACTTGCTTCATTATCACATCTGATGTAATATAATATTGCGTCTTTAGTCTAGTAATTGTAATATATTGACAGTAATAATAATTAAATATCAGGGCACCGAGCTTTGCTCTTTATTTATTTATTGATAAACAAAACACAATTCTTTAAAATGATACATACACTTGAATTCAGGTTCAATTCACAGTCCAAACATTTGAAAACAGAAAAGTTCCAATTTAGATTGTTTAAACCTTTACAAACCAACTTGAATAACAAAATAACACTCACTAATCACTTAAAACTGTAAAATAATGATTAACTTTGAAAATTCTGATATACTTTAATTTTCAATGATATACCATGTTAAGTGAACAAATCAGATATTTTGATCAAGTTGATTAATTTTTTTTCTCATGAGATAAGCTGATTGTTTCACAGCTATCAAATATATATATATATATATATATATATTATATATATATATATATATATATATTAAATGTTCAATAAAAATGGAAAATAAATTTCATTCCAGTTCAATTCTACAATTCCTTTCTCCAATTTTAGTCTAATTCTTTTTTGATTTCTAATTTTAAATCTCCTCTTTTCTATCAATTCATAAGCTACACCTTTCCTTATTCATAACTCACTCAAATCTTAAATATCCCGTTTGTAACCGCACCCTAAATACCCTATAATGTCCCCTGAATCTGTACCCTTTTTCTCTCCATCCGTCTGCACCGCGTAATCTGTGGTTTCTGCTGCTACAATTGAGTCTCTGTGCGTACTCTGTGGTTGACCGTTGGATTCAAAACTGCAGTCTGCTCGGTTGAGGAAGGAGACTCATTCAAGGATTTCCCCCATTTCTAATGTAAGTTTTTAAGTGTTTTCATTCTATTTATATCTTGTGTCTCCTGTTTTAATTTTTATATAATATATTATATATATATATATATATATATTAACTCAACACATTACCTGGGGCGCTTGGTTAAGAACTTCGAATTTTGACACAGTTTGAAGAGGCAGTTGAATAATTGATTTTTGTTCAATAGAATCACTGGAATATTATTTCGTTATTTTCGAGAAATGAATCTATCTCGTTTGGGATTATCAAATTCATATTCTCATTGAGTGTACCAACTCAATATTGTTGTTACTACGAGTGTACCAGTCTCTTATCTAAATGTTAATAGTTAATAGTCAATAATTTTCTAAAGTTCATCATGCAACTTTTCAAAATTGAATTCAAATACCTATCTTATCCACCTACAATTCAAACGTACTGGCTGCAGCGCATTTTTCAATCAGATAAACCTTGAACTTGGCATGATGTTGCATCAATTGCTAATCAAAGTCTACTGGAATCCTTCAGACATTTTCCACCTTCAATCATTGGATAATCGAATACTGCTGCTGTACGCTTGATCGATGATGATGATAATAATATCGGCAGTCGATTGCCGATCTATGAAATTAGTTTGTGGATTAGCAAAGTCAACGTATGCTGCTACCAGTACGTTGATTATGCACAGAAAGTGCGCATATTGCAGGGCTGGTAGCGAGAGGCAATTTTTCGAATTAAATTGGAATAGATTCCAGAGAGAGAACGAAGATTTGCTCTCTGCTCTGAGAGCGAAAACAGCGGTGGTGGTCTAATAAGTCACGGATCGGTTAATATAAGAAATGAGACGTGGACTATGATTATTAGGAAGACTACTGGTTGGGGCGGAGTGAGTAAGAAAGTGAACTGAAAAGAATGAAAGAATTATATGTTGAATAATGCTGGTGGATGGGTGGACTGGTTAGTGGTAGCCGTTGGCAGTTATTGAAGGATGAAGGTGGAGGAGAAGGGAGGGAGAGTAGTAGGAAAATAGTGTAATAGAAAGAAAAGAAGAATAGTAGATGTAGGAGGATAAGGAACAGATATGTGAAGGCAAAAGAATAGTAAGAGAAGGAGGAAGAGAAGTAAAATGAGGAAGATTACTAGCCGAATAAGAAAAAGGATGATTGAGAGGATTAATAAAAGTAGTTGTAGAAAGAGGAAGGCAGAAAAAGTAGCAGAAATAGGATAGGAAGGGAAATAAAAGTAGAAGGAGAACAATGAACGGGAATAGCAGCTCAAAAAGTAGAAGAAGGAGGAAGATGAGTAGAGAAGAAAGAAGAAGAAGACGAAGATGAAGGGGGAAGGAGGAAAAAGAAGAAGGTGATGATGAAGAAGAAGATGGAGTAGGGAGAAAAAGAAGAAGATGAAGGAGTATGGTGAAAAGGTAGGGAGTAAGGAGAACGAATCACTGCAAGGGGAAGTTAGTCAAGAGTGACCAACATAAGTGTTGGAGCTAGAAGAGGATGATACAGAGGAATTGTATGTTTCAATAGTTGAAGTTACAGAGGAAAAATAACATAACCTAGAAAAATAATTAGAAAGAATGTGATGAGAGGAAGAAGAGGATGAAAAAGATGAGAATCAAGATGATGTGGCTCCTGTTGCCAGTGTTTACAGCATCCTGTACTGCTCAATCTGAGTAGAATAAAACAGAATAGAGTAGAATAGTAGCCTACACTGGGCACTGGGTAGGAGCAGTAGCTACAGCTTCTGGCACTGGGATACTATGATTGTAGATGATGATATCAATAGCGACCAGCGCTTCTCTCCATTATTATAATCTAATATTATATTGAGCATGTCTGCTCTGCCTGGCTCCGCTCAGCACTCCATATTATTTTTCGTTTCTCATTTATTCAGTTCCCACTGGCTGCAAATGCCACTGCCACTCTAATAATCTCCCACAGCCGAAGCACAGCATTTAGCTCCAGGGCCGCATAACACACACAAATATACATGTATACGTTATACATTATTAGATGTGTAGGAATGTACGAGTACCACTACAATTGGCTTTACCTTCTCAGATTTAGTTTCTTCGAACAGTTTTCTTTAAAATTATGTAATTTCGGTTTCTGTTTGTAAAAAAGCTCTCATGAGGTTGAAAAATTTGATAAGATGATAGATTATATATTGTTAAAATAATAGTGTTCAATTACATGGAATGGTAATTAATTCATTTTTAAAGAAGTATGTTGAAGGAATTGCATTGGATTCATTAATACAATCCTCGATTCCCAGACCTCTTATAAAAGTTGAAGCTCCATTCAATTTCTAAAACATACTGAGATAATTTCCATCATGATACGTATTTTTGACACCAAAAATACTTATGATAGAAATTACCTAAATGTAATGATATTTTAGAAATTCGATGGTCCTTCAACTTTGATGGTCCATTAGATTTAATAAGAGTTCTAGAAACTGGGAAATAGACTAATACAGAGAATAGTTAGTTGAACGAGCGTTAGCGAGTTCTCACTATTGACTTACTCAAGGCCAAAGTCGTTGTCCGTCTGTTTGTATGTTCAATAACTTTTGAAAGAATTGATCAATCAACTTCAAATTTTGAACATGTATTCTTCGAACTTTATTACAGGTCAAGTTCGTTGAACAACAAAATAAACTCACTCCTTCGTCCTTTTTCAGAATATAGAAATAACATTTGAAGTGCATAAGAAGAAAAATTGTTGTGATTTAGTCAGCTGAAGAATTCATTGCATGCAATTACTACAGTTTTTCCATTCATTCATTCATTCATTACATCAGCTGAAGCTACGTATTTGGGAGCTATTACACAGACGCTGACATATGACATCTACTGGTTAAGCAACATAATTTACAACTTTTACATCAACGAACTGATACGGGTTGAGATATCAATGTAATGTGCGGTTTTCGCCATTAATTTTCTCTTGGAATTCTGTATTGAAATCATGTATCACTTGACCACCTTCTCATTTAAAAAATGAATTCATATGAGGTCAAAGATGTTGAAGCGACTGAGTAATTTTTCATTCAAAATAGGATCCTCAATAAAACCTACTGTCAAATTATTCTTGTAAAAAAATATTTAGCTGTTTCCATAATTCTCACCAACTCTGTATGATTAAAATTTGCGGGTTTCAAATATTACAATTTACAACAGTTCTTGAGCGAGATCTCTTACCCAGGGGGTCACTAGTTAGTAATATAATCAAATAACAGATAAATCATCGAATCAGGGATATTGGATAATATACATAAAAAGTTATTTCCACTAACCTTACTAAATAAATTTGTATTGTGTAATTAATAACTTGATTAATAACCAATAACTTGACCTCTATCTTTAGTCATATTCTAGTTTAAAATATCAATTTAATGTTGACCTATCACACTTTACATCTTTGAACTCGGAGTTCAAAGAACTCTAACAACGTAACAAGAGTTCTCCGACATAATAATAACAACTGACGTTTATGATAGCTCAGAGTTATAAGATTGGTTGTCGATTATGAAGGATGTAATGATTATTAAGAAATCTTTCAATTTCTCTCGAAGTGACTGAAGTATAAATGGAGGATTGCGAATTGCTTTGTAGCAGTTAAGTAAGTACTAACAGAAAAATCAAGCCCTGTACTGAGACTGAGTAATATCCATGCTAAATTGAACGATAAAAACGAAGAGAATTGTATTTAAGCAGCTTATATGCAAGTTATATTTGGTTGTAACTTATTAAAAAAGTGGAGATATCATCGCACTCATTCATGTTCCTCATCTTCATGTTTAATTAAATGATTTCCGTTGATTTCATGTTTAATCACAGTTGTATCATCGCCAGTCTTCAAGTATGAACTGAGGTATGATTTTGCCGACAAAAGATACGACTACTTTCATACGAATGTCTCACACTTACTAATTGCATACCAAGAAAGTGTGCGTGAGAAAAAGTGATAAAGATAATGTTTTATAGGGTTAGACAAGAATATCAGGTGATGGTGAGAGGCGAAGAGGGTAGACAGTGTTCATTTCATTTAATTATCGTGTATATTATTTTGAACTGGTCTGTTGGAATTGCTGATGAGTTGTGCTTCAGTTTCTATTTCTGCCAAATGACTCATCAATGTTAGATCGATCACTCAACTGATTCTCAATTTCTTTCTTCACTCGAATCAATGAAATCATTCGCTTTTAGCAATTGAGCGATGTACATTAATATTACTTTCACATAATACGGCTTCATCAATTTATGAACAACGTAATCGATGCCAGAAAGAACCAAAAATAGTCTTTTGCAACTGTTGATTACCTTCCACTGTTTTTGTTACACATATATTTGTATGTCGTCTATGATTAATTTGGTAACGTTCCTTCGGACGTTCATTTAATTTCCTTAGATTCATTTATTCCATCCAGCTTTCTTTGTTGTTATTCTGTAAGAATTCCTTCAAGTAGCTTATCTAACATTTCAAATTGAAATCATCATTGGGAGGCGATATGACTAGTTTAATGACTGTATCCTGTAAGGGTTTCATATTAATGTAGGCTACGATATAATAATTGTCACATATCTATATTGCATTAATTTGATTCGTGTGTATGAAAGTTGCCTGCACGACCCCTTCATGGTTTGACAAAGTACTGGTTTTGACTTTACTCCTCTCTAGAGGTGTTGCCTACTATAGAAGCCTACCTACTATACTGTTCAAACCTTACTTGAAACTGTTCTATGATAATCTAAGTTTCTGCTCTTACACTTTTTCCATGATATAATTATTCGATGTATTACTTGAATAATAGAATCCAATAATATACTGAATTCTCTATGCTATTACTAATAACCATTCATAATTAACAAATGGCTATTTTTTTTTTTTTTTTTGCTATAATCTAGAGAGAGTACCTCTTCGAAACAGTTGTTAACTGGTAACTAAATTAATAATTTTGTCAGGTTGGCATTGAGTTGAAGATTGAAATGCATTTATCGCGCAAAATTGATTGGGCACTGCTACTTCAATCAGAGCTATTCCTGGGAATATTATATTACTAGCCGTCAGACTCGCTTCGCTCGCCATATCCGTGTAGCCAGACGTTTAGTCTGGACCCCCGACTGGATTGTCCTAACATATGATAAAAATGCAGGGGAGCGAAGCGAGCCTGCTGATCTCATTCTTGGACGATACAGTCGGGGGTCCAGCTAGACAGATATGGCGAGCGAAGCGAGCCTGACGACTAGTAAATGAATAACTTCCAAGTCGAGCATTGAATCACGATTCGAGATTGATATACGCTGTCTACTCGTGAGCGAATTCATTTCACGACTAAATAACGTCCGTTAAATGTCGACGGCCATTTTATGTTGCGTGTACGCAAATATCAGCTATTCCGATTTATGTGTGAATTATTGCAATCTGCCGCAAGCTTCCGATAGGAGCCGCCACCGTCGTGTAATTACGGCCAAGTACCGTAGTTTATTTATGAATGAAAATGGTCGATTCAATTGCTTCGTTTTTCAACTGGAAATCGTCGGCATTCGCCCCAGGATACGTTGCTTACATACGGTTAATTGATATAATCGACTCTATTGAAAGGTGAATTCATAGCTTTTAGGTTTTCTTGATTATGCAAACTGGGATAGAACTCTGAAGACTACTACAATTCACACTGCACTGTTGAAAGTAGAATGGAGAGGTGTTGTTTGCAAGTGTTATTGGTTATGCAATAAGAGCTAAGCTCCAAGAAAAACGCAGGTGTGAGAGTTACCTATAGATTATAAAAATGATAATGTAAAGTACAAATTCACTAAAGTTTTTGTTTCTTCAGTTTTTCTCAAGTTGATGATGTTTTGCTTATGCTGACATCACTTCAAGCAAATATACTTATATACTTTTCGTTAGATGACTGTTAAATACAGTATCATCTCATTCATTAAATATTATCTCAGTATATTTCTCATGAAATAGCTTAGTTCACATTGCAGAATACACTTTTTATTTCCGAGTATTCACGTATTACATTCTATAATATGTTTATAACACTTCTATCCAAATAAATATAATTACATGAAGAAGATTCCAGAATAAATATAGATTGCATGGAAAAGATTCCAAAATAAATATAGATTACTTGGAAGGATTCACAAATTTCCGGTTTGTTCAGTTTCATAGTTGTCCTTGTGTTTTGAGCAACCAAAATACCTGAATAAAAGCACAAGAAAGCCTTGTGAGAGGATGAGGTCTGATAATATAATACTCGAAATTAGAACTTACAGCTTGAGATAGTGTGATTTTACAGGTAGGTGTGGGTAGGCACCTACCTATTATAAAAGTGAATCATATAATATGCCATATAAAACGATAAATAGGACAATAAAAGTGAGGAATGGGTCATCGAACTGGGGCCTTAATAACACGGAATAACTAGGAAAAAATACATGGAAGGGGAATCTGTTCGCCCGTCTAATTGTGTAATAATTAACATATATATGTAAGGCCTCTCTACACTGGCCGAAATGCTAGCAATAATAACCTGTCATTAACATGTTCTTTGAATTTAATGATGCCGATTCCTAGGCGCGTGAAAGAGCACAACACTGTTATTTATTTGTTGTAATGCAGACACTTTGTT
This sequence comes from Nilaparvata lugens, assembly GCF_014356525.2. NCBI lineage: Eukaryota > Metazoa > Arthropoda > Insecta > Hemiptera > Delphacidae > Nilaparvata > Nilaparvata lugens. Next base: position 24,262,019 of record NC_052509.1, read on the forward strand.
AGTCATTACCATAATGTATTTTTCAAAGCACTGCCATGATTCTGTCCATTTCCGTGATGTGAGTGTGGGGATTCGTTTGATTATAATATTTCATTGTAGGTCTCATGTATGTAGAACACCTACCTACAACTTCATATATATTCTATATTTATCAGAGCCAAGACAAACTATCCAAAACACAAAATCTAGCACTCAACAACTGAATTCTGTATGTGAGAGGCTCTTTAATTTTGCTGTTATCGTCTTGGCCTTGATATTAATTGTACAGGATGACACAGAATAAAGGGAACTTTTGAAAACGCCATAAAACATTAGTGGAAATGGCAAAATGATTTTATTCAAACTAATGTAAAGTTCAAGACTTGCCATTTGAGAATTATTAATAACATCTATCACTTTTGACAATTCTTCAAGATGGCTTCCTCCTGCATGAATACACTCTTGAGATTCCTGACGATTGCTGCAACATTTCAGCTGGGATATTGTTGATTTCATTTTGAAATGTCTGTTATGATTCAACCACAGTTATTGGTCAAGTTGTGAAAACGTTTGATTCGAGATAGCTCCACAAACAGGAAAATCACAAGTGGACAGATCATGGGACCAGGAAACAGATGTTGCAGCGATCAATGAGAAATCGTCAACACAGATTTCAAGAGTGTATTCGTTCAAAAGGAAGCCATAGTAAAGAAGTAATTGTCAAAAAGTGATAGATGTTATTAATAATTCTCAAGTGGCAAGTTTTGAACTTTACATTAGTTTGAATAAAATCATTTTTGCCCTTCTCACTAATGTTTTATGGCGTTTTTAAAAGTTCCCGGTATTCTGTGTAACCCTGATATTTAAAATATTTTGTGTTTTGTGTGGTCAAATTTGTTCACTGCAACGATCATCTATAAACATCTAACCAATCTATAAACATCTAACCCATCTATAAACATCTAACCCATCTATAAACATCTAACCCATCCATAAACATCTAACCCCATCTATATCGAAATAGATTTCAATTAAACTGAACTAAATCAGATTTTTCCCCACTTTTTTCATTTGCGGATGATGCCCACATGAGCTTCTAGCTTGTGGGTGGGTAAAGGAAAGTGCGAGGGTGAATTATGAAATGATCAAACGTCCATGCCTATTCGATGGGATTCGGCGGGATTCGAACCCGCGACCAGGTAGCACTATAGCAGACTGAAGGGTGCAACGCCTTAGTCAACTCGGTATTCTGGCCGGCAATCCATATCCACTTTAAACTTCACATTTTCAACAATCGAACATTCTATAGTGGAAAGTAGACCTTGGAATCTGAGAGCATGCTACAATCAATCATGATAATTATATTTTCATGATTTTCCACATGAAATTGACTGCAAATCGTCCATCAAAGTGTTCACATTTGATCAAACATCACTGATCATAATGGATTGAGAAATTTCATACGGTAACTACTCTATTCTAGGATACGAGTTTATTGTAATTCAGCCAGTGTTAGTAGTTGAAATCACTCTTGTATATTTCCAGGAACTTGAATAATCTAACATTCTCTTGAAAGAAACAATTTTTCACGTAATACTGTACCATAATATCTAATACTCCCTATTTCAACAATTTGAGTTAAACAATTTTAGTTTATATAACTTTGCGAAAGGATAATTCAAAGAAAACATTATTATCTGTGGTGTTGGAAGAGCAAACCGTGATTATGCCTACTGTGATCAATTTGTTTGAAAGTAAGAGCTTCAGTTGTATGAAGCATATCATTATTGAAAATAGTTTGCCATTCTCACAGTCGACTGAACACACACGATCACAGCAGCATGGATTCGAAGTTAATCTAGATCTTGTGGAGCTGTTTCAATAATATATTTATTATTTGGGCGTGGCGACCACCACTGCTGACTGCTGATCCCACCATCTATTTATCACTGTATATCCTGTCCTACGTCCTACCACCTATTTGTGTTCATTGCTACTGTAGTTGCTGATAAATATACACGGCTAGATCAGCCAGCCGATAACACAGTGTACTGGTCAGCGATCGAAGAAAGAAAATGGGGTAGAGAGGGAGAGGAGGGTGCAATAAAGAGGAAGATGATGTGTTTAAGAAGGAAGAGGAGAAAGAGGAGAGAGATTAGAATGAGATTGGGATGATCAAGTTAGTGTATTGTTTTGTTTGGCTTCAGTATAAACCGTTTTTTTCTTACAATTCACATGGCATCCTGAAGATCACAGTTTTAGAATAGTATATGAATAAATAAATTTGTCTTTCATCTCATCATTTCTTAATTCTCAATTCCCCATTATAATTGTATAACGCCCATTTTTACATGCATAAGTTATATTTATGAAAGGATGATTGAATAAATTTTATTATTAATTTTTTTGGAGGTGAGTGGGTGTAGGGTGAGTAGGTTCTTAGCCGTTCCAATTTCAATCAGACTATTTTCAGGCCTAAAGAATTAACTATTTTACTTAATATTGACTATATTCTACATATATTCTAATTGAATGTATATTGACTAATTTTAATTAAAAATGAGTATAGAATTATTCTCACTCTACTCGATTAGCTTAAGTTGAATCCTGAAAATCGTTTATTAATACGGCTTGAAATTTTCTTTGTTCACTTTCAAATTGAGAATAATGGATAAGATCTATCTATTATCATACAAATCGTATCGTATGTGAAGATGTTCATCACCAAATAATAATATTGGAGCAAGTGGAGGAATAGCTTCAAAACAGAACCGTAAAGAAGATGGATAATGGATACTTGCGTATAAAATATGAAGCAGGGGATGAAAACCGGCAGAGATAAGTCCTCCCAAATATATATTATTTAAATGTATGAGTGTGTCTGTGTGTGTAGTTCATATGTGTGTTACACGCCTCCTCAAGCCAACTTAGCATACAGCCTGAAATCCGTCTGCTGCTGCATACTCGGCTATTACCATTTTTATTATTCCAATATAATTATTAATTTATAACATTGCCGCAAGGATGTGGGATGGTACTTTGCTACGGGAGGGGAGGGATGGTTGTTCGGCTGGTGGGAAGCGCGGGAACATCACGAAATAACGATTAGATTTAAATTTTTATTACGCGTAATGGGAGTATAGGGCTACTGTTGTGGAGCGCTTCAACGAAAAAAGAAGTTGTATTATGTGGCTTTCAGTGGGAAGGGGGTGGGTCTTAGTTTTGTATGATGGGTGGGGTGTGGTGGTGAGGGGGGTTTGTAAGCCAGAATCCACACCGGTTATTTTACGGTAGCCATTTCAAATACTGGCCGTCCACACGGGGAAGATACAGTAGCTGCTCAGCACAAAGAATCCAAGATAAAATAAAAAGAAACGGATGGATAGATAAAATGGAACGATGTACAGATGTATGATGGTAGCAGACCAGTGGCAAGCACCACTTAATCAGTCACTCTTGTAATCTATTATTTTAATAATTCTACATCTATCTCTCTTTCTAGCTTTTTTCTTCTGCAATACTTCCAACAGCTCCTTTTTTATCCCCTACTTCTTATTCTTTTACTCCTGCTCCTCATCCTCCTTATAGTTTTTCTTCTTCTCCTTCTGCTCGTCCACCAGTTCCTTATCATCCATCTTATAGTTTTTCTCCTTTTCTTCCCTCTTTTCACCTCCATCATCCTTCTCAATATTCTCTTTCCATTGTTCCACTCTCTAGTTCTCTTTTCTTCTTCTTCCTTTCACTCATCATTATCATCCAAGTCCTCGTATTTTTTCTCCTCCTCTCTCTCTCTTTCTGCTTCCCATCATCCTTTTCATTATTTTTCGTCTCCTTATTCTTTCTACTCTTACTTCTCTTCCACTCTTTTTCCTCTTTGTACTCTATAAAATCTTCTAAAATTATACCTATTCTTTTTCCTTATACGCATTCCTCCCCTCACCATCCTCCTCAATATTTCTCTTCTCCTTAATTCCTTCTCATCATCTTTGTCTTTCATCTTTCTGATCATATTCCTTCTCCTTGCTTTTCCTTCTTTGAATAACTATTCTTCCACTTCTCTCCCATCTTTATGTTTTCTTCTCCTTCTCCGCTGCTCCACGTTTATCGCAGTCCTTTCCTATCTCCCCAGGCACTATCAACGGTAGCTATTTCTCAGGCTATTTCGATTGACGTGCTACCAATTATTTAAATCTCATACTCTCTCTTTCTCCCCTCTCTATCTTTACTCCTCTCTCTCCATTTCTTTCTCTCTATTTCGTAGCCCCAGGCCGTCCTTCGTTCAACTGCTGTGTTATCAAGATTATGAATTACTACACACACCATACTCTGCCAAAGATAAATCGGCTACTTTATCATTAGTATAAATATTGTGCAAAGCAAAACGGGCGCCTAACCATTTGACTCCTGGTTTTCTCTCTCGAATCATGTTTTTTTGCCGCGATCAAACATCGAATATTAAATAATAAGACTAAGAAATTGTCAAAAACCACATATTCCATTGAAATTAAGAAAGACCGGTTTATCAGAGATCGACAATGGGGTAACAACCGAAACCAGTCTTTCTAACTTTCAATAAAATCTGTGGTTTCTACAATTCCTTACTTTTTTCACTTTATCCGGCTCTACAGTCCTGGGTGGACTTTGGCCTCTTCAACATAGGGCCTCCATTCGTCTCTATCCTGTACACACCGTCGCCAGTTTGCCACGCCCAGCACACGGAGGTCTCCAATCGCGTCGTTCAGCCATCTTGTCCGTGGTCGACCTCTCTTTCTCGTCCCAAGCATTCTTTCTTCCAGGAGTCTTAATGGTACCCTCCCGTCACTCATTCTGGCTAAGTGTCGAAGCCATTTAATCCTTCTGGCTTTTATGAAACGCACCATATTTCCTGCTCCAATTGCCTGGTCTATCTCAATATTAAATCTGGCTCTCCACACTCCTCCGTCACATGTTGGCCCCCAGATTCTTCTGTACATTTTTCTTTCAAATGACCTTAATGCGTTTTCATCTTTGTTCAAGATAGTCCATGTTTCGGCCCCATAGGTTACAACTGGTCTCACTAGCATCATGAACATTTTCACCTTTGTTTTTCTGGATATTAGCCTGCTTTTAAATATTTTAAGATTAGCAAAGTATGCTCTGTTGCCCATCATTATTTGATCGTGTATTTCTTGACTGGTCTTATTGTTTGCTCTCAGGGTTACCCCAAGGTATTTGAACTCTCTGACACCTTCTATAACACAGTCATCGGCTATTTTCAGATTACATACTTGCCTTCTTGCTTGATTTGCAGACATTCTCATATATTTAGTTTTATTGATGTTTACTTCAAGACTCACCTCTCTTGCCTCTTCCCTCATTTTGCTGAAAATTTCTTTGAGGGTTGAGGCTATCTTGATTTCCTAAGACTAGGACAACATCATCTGCATAAGCTAATACTTGGTTTGTTCTGTTGACTGTATTCCGCTTTTGTCCAGTTTCTGGAGCACCATCTCTAGAACCAAATTGAATTGTGTTGCAGAGAGGGCATCACCTTGTCTAACACCAGTAGTAACACTGAACATTCGGCTAGTTTTGTTACCTATCTCAACTTGAGCGGTTGTGCTGGACATTGTTAGCTTTATGAGACTAATCCATTTTCTCGGTATTCCATTTGCATGTAATATTCTCATCATTCTCTCTCTCCTGATGCTATCGAATGCCTGGCGCAAATCAACAAAAATCAGATGTAGATCTGTATTATACTCAAAACATTTTTCTATCATCTGCTTCATGGTAAAAATTTGATCGATTGTACTTCTTCCTTGTCTGAAACCACATTGATGCTCTCCCATTATTTCTTCCACATACACACCTAGACGCTTCAAAAGCCATGCAGAGAAAATCTTATATGAACTACTTAGCAGTGTTATTTCCCTGAAGTTGTTGCATACCATTTTATCCACTTTTTACTTTCCTTGCCCTATTACCAAAGGTAAGGAAAGTATTGCTTTCCGAAAAAAATTAAGGTACCCCAATTTCTAAATTTCTATACGTTTCAAGGTCCCCTAAGTCCAAAAAAGTGGTCTGTATGTGTGTGTGTGTGTGTGTGTGTGTGTGTGTGTGTGTGTGTGTGTGTGTGTGTATGTGCGTCTGTATACACGATATCTCATCTCCCAATTAACGGAATGACTTGAAATTTGGAACGTATAGTCCTTACACTATAAGGATCCGACACGAACAATTTCATTCAAATGCGATTCAAGATGGCGGCTAAAATTGCGAAAATGTTGTAAAAAACAGGGTTTTTCGCGATTTTCTCGAAAACGGCTCAACCAATTTTGATTAAAGTTATACCTACAATAGTCATCGATAAGCTCCATCAACTGCCACAAGTCTCATATCTGTAAAAATTTTAGGAGCTCCGCCCCATCTATGCAAAGTTTTATTTTAGAATATCAATTATCAGGCTTCAGATACAATTTACACAAAAAATTTCGAGTGGAAGAGATTGAGCATGAGAATCTCTACAATTAATGTTCAGTAACATTTTCACCTAAAATTAAAAATAAGCTCGAAATTCGAGAAAATTTGATTATCCAATGTCATACTGTTGGCAACTGTTGATTCTATTAAATGTGAAACTGAAGTACAAATCTTTCTCATTTCGCTACACAGAATAATCTCACAATAATAAACGATATGGCAAGCAAAGTACAACTCTAGTGATATTCACTTCAAACTGTCAGTAATCCACATGAATAGCATCTATGCTTCCCATTCAACCAATGCTGACAGACTGAAGTGAATGCCACTACTATGCTTTTCATATAGCTTATTGTTGAGTATTATTCCGTATCTAAAACTGCAACTTTCACTTGGAAAATGGTGTACTATTTTCTTTGCCATATGATGTGTCTATTTTTGTGAGATTCCTCTGTAACTAAAACAGCAATTTTGTGTGGCATTGACGGCTGGAAGGAAGGAAGAGCAGACTATCATTTGGGGTCAGTGGCAGACAATCCTCCTACGTCAAACGGCGGCATGAAAAATAGGCACTGTCGATCAAAATTGAAAATTCCACATCAAGTCGGTAAAAAATTCAGCCGCTGACAACAGAAAAATGTCTAGCTGATTTCTTCCACTTATAATATACATTGGAAAACGTACGGTCATGAGTAACATGTTTCCAGATTATACAAAAAATATATTAGAATAGTATTATAATTTATATTCAAAGTTTTTGTCTAAAATTATTGTTTAATTATGCCTACTCAATAATTGATAACTTATTATTCTCATCTTGTTGAGCTGTGTCAATACCTACTATTACTTAAGTAATACAGGTAATAGTAGTATTACTAATACATTAAGTAAACAAGTATTGGCTGTGTGATCTTGTTATCTTTTTGTTTATTACTTGTAAATTGGATTGTATCCGAATTTGAATTTTGCCGCCTTTATCCTACAATGCGCTACGCTGCGCTTTCTGTGTGCTTTTGAAAACGCTACGCTACGCTTTTCTGTGCGTTTCTACACTTATTTGTGACTGTTGTTGAACTGAAGTAAACTGAACATTTTTTATTGGCAATGAAGCCATAACTCATGTCAGTACACGGAGGGGATTCTCTTGAAAAACTAGAACTTCTTCCTTGTTTGCATTTCTTCTTTCATTATAAGAGTAGTCTCCCCATTTTCTGTACTACTTTGTATATTGAACACGGTCGCAAATATTTGTTCATCTGCTTACCTCTTGTCTTCTGGCTATTTTTATTGTCTTATTTTCTACGTTCACCTAGATAATAAACGTCATTATTTTCGAAAAGAATTGCTCCCGTTTATAATTTATTTCATCGGTAAGCCTGTCGTAGAAAAAGCAAATGAAGTTCCGTTTTTAGAGTAGCTCCAACCATAGATAAAGGATAAGCATATACCTATATTTTTCTTGTCTCTGCTCCAACTTAGTCAATATACCTGCACTCTCAAATGATGTCTTACCCATTAACCGTATTTTTTATTTGTATTTATCCTCTGTTCATCATTTCTAATGCTATTGAGGAATATGCTTTGTTATTCTGTAACAAAATATTCGCAATATTTTGGATAACTGTGTAGATTCATCTGTAAGCCTATACTAATTAGCCATTTGTTATAATACAAATTTGCAAATTCATATAAATCTTATTAAACAAGGTACAGAACTGGTTTTGTTGTTTTAAAGGAAAACTCTCCAAGTTATTTTAGCATAAACTAAAGATGTTCTATGTGACTTCCATTGGTTATCCTGCAGACATCCCATCGATAGTCAATTTCTTCCCAGACTCGCACTAGCATTTTAGGAGTAACTTGCCCAACAGACGTGCAAATCCTTGCTCGAAGTTCAGGTAGAGTTGCTGGTAAAGGAGGTAGGTACACCATATCTTTTATGAAACCCCACAAGAAAAAATCCAGTGGTGTTAGGTCTGGGGGACGAGGGGGCCATGCAATTAGCGCATTGCGGGCAATCCACTGATTTGGAAAGCAGTCATTAAGAAAATCCCGGACGTCAGTCAGATAGTGTGGTGGTGCGCCATCTTGCATAAAGAAAAAATTCCGTTCTAGGACATCCTGATCGATCTGTGGTATCAAACATAACAAACATTTTGCAAGATATCAAGGTACACTATGCCTCTGATGGCTCTCTCTTGGACTTCTCTCTTTGACGTAACTGCCGCTAGTGCTTGTGCGGCGCGACCAGGCACTAGCAGACTACGCCAGTCAAAACTTGGAATGTTTTCCTTCAACACCAAAACCAGCTCTTTACCTTTTTACTTTCCTTGCCCTATTACCATAGGTAAGGAAAGTATTGCTTTCCAAAAAAAATTAAGGTACCCTAATTTAATGTTTTCTATATGTTTCAAGTTCCCCTGAGTCCAAAAACATGATTTTTGGGTGTTGGTCTGTGTGTGGGTGTGTGTGTCTGTGAACACGATAACTCCATTCCTAATTAACCGATTGGCTTGAAATTTTTGACTTAAGGTCCTTATACCATGAGGGTCCGACAATAAGAAATTCAATAAAATTCCATTCAAAATGGCGGATAATTGCTAAAAAACCATGTTTTTCACGGTTTTCTCGAAAACGGCTCTAACGATTTTCTTAAAATTTATACCCTAGATAGCTATTTATAAGCCCTATCAACTGACATGAGTCTCATTTCTGTGAAAATGGCAGGAGCTCCGTAATATTCTTCAGAAAAATGAATTTTGTTAAATTTCTATCACGATTTTTTCAAAAATGACTTGGCAGATTTTTTCAAATTTATACCCTGTATAGTTATTTATCAGTTTTATTAACTGGCATGAGTCGCCTTCCTGAAAAACTAACCCCATCCTTGATAAATTGACTTCTTCTAAAGTAGCCTCCTTCTCGTGCGTGAGGTAGGTAGTTAGAGCAGTTTATTCAAAAGAACACATAGTCGATATTTTATTTGCAGAACAGCTGTTTTGACGACATCAATAAAAAATCATCAAATTTCACAATACAGCAAATTATTGATATAAAGGAAAATGTACTCTGAAAACAATATGGGCCGGATTCCGAGCTCGGGATTTAGCTAAGGTCTAGACTTTAATCGGCTTTAAACTCTGGAGTCAGAAAATTGGCTTTCCGAGTCAGAGCATTAACGTAGTCGAGGACTCAAATAGACCCTGGAGTTTATAATTTTGCTTTCTGAGTGAAGGGCCTATAAGTTCAGGACTTGAATTAGATTCTCGCCTCTTTCCGAGTCGAGGATTTATCAAAAATCGTCAAGTCCAGAACTTAAAACAGCGTGATTTTAAACCCTCGACTGGGGTAGGGTTTAAATTTAAGTTCTAGACTTAACTGAGCAAACACAATTCAGTTATTGTTTTGGAGTAGATGAATGGAAAAATAAATGTTATGGAATACCTAAATTATTTGAATTAGTCCATCTAAATAATGAATAATTATTGAGTTACTGTTCTAGATTTTATGATTCTAGGCTCGAATAGTATCTATTTGATTCAAAATTTGCTCGTTTATCTGAGTATTTAAGAGCTTAAATTTTATTTTGTAAAAGTGAAAGTGACATAACCAACATTTTGATTTGGACAGTGTAGTATAAATTGGAAATGGTACAATTTTGGGCATGAGCCTGTTGTGCCTTTCCTCTTGTCAAGTATTTGTACACAATGTGATAAATAAATAAATAAATTCATAATTTATAGTTTGCAAGTTTATTTTGGCATTAAGTTCTTCATAATAGTATGCGTAAAAACTAACCTTATTTTACGACTTTATGACATAACCTAGAAATGTTCAAGGAAAATAATACAAGGATTGCCTTGGAATGGCCATCATCACATCTCCCAATGTGAATATTATTAATCAATGGCATATTCAACATAATAATATAACAATAATAAATTATTATTCCAGTTTTTTTTTCAAAACATACTAATTTTTTTATTCTAAAATCAATGGCAAGGATCAATGATAAATAATAGCATAACGTAAAATGAAATGCTTATTTTTTATTCATATTTCAAAAGGTTAGGTTTTGCTTCGAATTTATAGATCTACACAATACAAAGAAATCGAAACGTATTTTCACAAAATAATTGTCACAAAACATATTGGAGAGCATTTGAATTATCCCGCTGCAATCAGCTGTTTCGCTATAGGCCTAATACCAAATACAACAGCAAAATATTGAGAATTTCCCTCATGTTTACTGCCTTAATGTCCTGGACTTAAATAAGTTGAGAACTCAATAGACTCCGGAGTTTAGAACATAAACCCGTGACTCAGAAAGTTGATTCAAACCCGAGAGTTTAATTCAGTCCTGGACTCTGTAAGTCCAGAACTTATAGATCCCGAGCTCGGAAACCGGCCCTAAATATACAATAGTATGATCGTAGTATCAAATATGTTGCCGCTAATGGGCATTATTTTTTAATTTCGCATTGTATAATTATTGTAATGTATAAATGCAATAGGTTTTTCAAGACCTAGCATTCGACAAATAAATCAATCAATCAATCATTATGATATTCCCCTAAATTATTCTCGTTTAAAAATGAGGCTTACAGTTCAATGAGCAAGGAAAGTTGTGTGAGTGTACCATACCAGTTTTTTTACTAAGATTTATAAGAATTTTCAAAGTTTTAAAGTCCTTTTTGCATCAGCCGGTATTTTGAAGCTGCTATTCACTATTGCAGTACTCTTCCGTAAAAGCTTTTCAATCCTATAGGCTATAGATCTCCATCTCTGTATACGCCCCATCATCATCATCTATCTTCTTTTCTTTTTTCTTCTATTCCTTGGTTTTTTCCTCTTCTGCAAAATCAGTAACACAGAGTTGGTACCAATGAATCTTATTTTCAAACTGCACATAGACAAGTAAAATTTTGGTTTTATAGGTGTGAATTATGGCAGTCGTAAGGCGGCTCATTGACGGCTTAAATGATGTGTCAAGGCGAAGTGAGACCCCCACCAACAAAAGCCTTATGATTTGCTAATTTACTTTGTTAGATGAGATGACATATGCCAGTCTCCTTTATAAATCTATTGTGGAATAAGAACAAATAACAGTTCAATCCAGCAATAAGGAATTGTTAACTTTTTTCAAGTTGAAATTCTGTGAGCATGAAATATAATTTTGTAAACCAAGTTTCAACAACTTTAGCCATTGTCAAAACATACAGCTAATCGGCCAATCTTCGTGCTTCGAGCAGCCACTTATTGGAGGAGTATTGAGTAGAGGTGATAATGTCGATTAATGTTTGATTGCAATCTCGGCTGTGTACTTCTTAAAAAGAAAATTCAATTGGTGGCGGAAAATTGAAGGAGGCGGAAGGGCGAGTCGCTGTGAATCAAGTTTGTTTAAATTATGGCAGCAGCTGCTGCTGCTATTTCCAATTGATGGAAAGATAAATTGGAAAATTCGCTGCTTGCTTCGTTCGGCAGTCGATGATAACGAACGGAGAGTAATAACCGGACGCTAAATCCAAAGTGGAAAAGGAAGGAAAGGGTTTTCAGATTGCTTTAAACAAAGTAGAAGTCACAAAAGGGTGGCCGAAGGATAAGGGGAACTGGCGGAGTGGTTTTCCCTACCGGAACACAGGTCGAAGCTGCATGACGAAGTAAAACAAGAAGAAGAAGAAGAAGAAGAAGAAGAGAAGAAGAAGAAGAGGAGAAAAAGAGAAAACAGTTGACTAGTAGGAAGCCGGCTCATTAACGGAGACAGATAACGAACGGAAATCATCCCTCTGAACCCTTCGCGATTTAGCAAGAGGTGGATGAGGCACGGAAAAAGAATTAAAAACCACCTTCTTCGGTCGGTCGGTTGGTCCCCAAAAATCATTGCAGATCATTTGGCCGGTTTGTTTTGTTATCTGGACTGTGTTTTATCTTAATGAAACTGGCTAATCAAACAAATAACATTCACTCTTGCAGCAGCAAAATGACGAATGGATTGGAATTGGCGTTATATCGTAATTAATTGCACGGAGGCCATATCACCAAAAGAGATTAATCTCTATTTTACTCATTATTGCTGAGATGTCACGGATCTTGTCTATGAAATTAAATCTAATGTGTGATTGGATTCATGGTGCTTAAATTTCATTTAATTGAAAATATTGATCTTTGAAAATGAGTTGAATCATTGTTTTATAATTAGCAACACTTGATTAAAACCATCTCATAATGTGTGTTTTTCCATAATTCATGTTGGTAAAGTAAGTAGTATGTAATTTAGATATCTATTCAATTTGTCAATACTAATCTCTTTCTAGTAATACCGTGAATTGACTTGAGAAAAGAATATGATTAGAGTCGTTAATGCTCTTGGCTGTATGACTGGCAGAAAATATTCAATTTAATCCACCTTATTATCATTTCTCCGGTAATTTTCACTAGTTCAGAACTTTAGAACTCTCTTGTAAGTCTATCATCAGTCAATTTATTTCTGCTCATCATCCATTCAGTAAGCAACATGCTCAATCTTGGGCTTATGTTGGACTTATGTTTGTCTCATTCTCAGCCGAATCATCAGTGGTAAATACTAATAACATAATGAAGTAAGGCATAAGTGCAGTATCATAATAAGGAAGCAAGAAAATAAAGATAGTAGAGGGGTGAAAGCTGCCAGTTTTGGAGGCCAAGTGTTTTAGCGAGAGTATTATTAGGCTTGCTGATAGTAGTCATCGCCTATAGTCTATAGTAGCCTTGGCGGTAATTAATTTAAGGAGGGGCTGCTCCATCCTCCTCCCCTTCCTCCTCCTTATCTTATTCTACTGAAGAAGGCACATCGGTGAATGATTTTCGGGGCACACAACAATGTCCTAATTGAACTTCCTCCGAGTGGATAGCGTGCTGTGGAGAGTGAGAGTGAGTGAGTGAGTGAGTGAGTGAGAGAGACAAGACTGATAAGAAGATGCCCTCACAACCCCCGATGACTTCCGCCCGTCGAAAATACTGTTATAATTGCGTTAGCCGTTTCTCTTCTGTTCTCGACTCTCATTTGGCCCAGCAGCAGTTCTAAGTAGATGAAAGGTTATTATTTCGCCGTGATTCGCTTATAATAGATTTAATTTGATTGAGTGCGTCGTATCCCACTTGGCGTCGGCGTCGTATGTCGGGCGTCGGGATGCCGCCTCTAAAACCATTGCATCGGCAAAATAGTCCTCAAATTTCCTTCCTCGCCAAGCTAGAAGATGTCTACTAGTAAGAAGATACTGTATGCTTTGAGTGTTGGTGAATAACTTATACCAGTGAAAACGGTATAAAATACGATTATGAAATATGAGGGAATACGATATATGAAATATTATAAAATACGAAATATTAAATACGATTGTTTTATTCTTTGCTTGTACTGAATAATATGAGGGAATGATACTAGTGAGATGAGTATATAATGTGAATTATTGTGAAAAATGTTTTCACTTCAAGTAAAAATAAACTTAAAGTGAAAAATATGAGGAAGTGAAGACTGAATAATAATCCATAGAAGAGGTAGCAACACTGAAGATGGTAGAAGGATAGACACAAAGTCTGAGAGCAAAAAAGCACATAGTGAGTGAATATGCCTAAATGGAATGTGTCATTTTCCAGCAAAGATTTCCCTACTCCGACTGCTGTGTCCCTGACCTTGAATGAGGATTTGAATGTCTCTTCAAATGATTACATTAGGTTAGAAAATCCTGGTGTTATGTGTTTTAGTCCTATTATATGGTGCAGAGTCCTGGACTCTGAGGCCATAAGTAAAATACTTGTTTCATTCCAGATGTGTGCATACAGAAGGATTTTGAGGATACCGTGGACTGATCACATAGCAAACATTGAGGTTCTAAGGAGAATGGGGAAAGACATTGAGATAATCACCACCATCAAATGCAAAAAGATCCAGTATCTGGGACATATTATGAGAAACGACATAATATGCTCTATTACGGGTGATTCTCCAAGGGAAGATTTTTGGAAATGGGGGCCAAGGTAGAAGAAGAATTTCTTGGCTAAACAACTTCCGATCCTGGTGTGGAAAAACTCCATAGAAATATTTCTTGCTGCTGTGGATAAAGTGAAAATCGCCATGTTGATCGCCCTCGTTCATAGCGGACAGGCACAATAAGAAGTAGAGAAAATTCTCCAACTCTCATTCTCTACTAGGAATACTTTGAATATTTTTGTTTTCTTCAACGACATCATAATTGTATGATAAAAACCTTCATGACCTTAGGATACTTCTTTCATTGCAAGAAATCAACAACAGAACAAAATGTCATTTTCCGGAGATGAAGAAGATAAGTTTTGGAAGTTTCCGAACCACCGTCACGTGATTATGAAGAATGAGTGTTCATTCTCACTAATTCTGTGCAAAAAAAATTCACTCTACGATCATGTTTAATCAAGTGATTGCTCTTTCCAATCATTACAGTATTATATATGTATTTTTTTGCTTCTAGGAGAAATCAGCTTCAGGATACATCGTGCCTTCATTCATTTTTTAGGTGAGTCCAATTATTATAATAGTTAGTTACTATGAGGCTTGTACAACACTCAAATCGAAAGATTTTAATTTGAAATTACAACTTAGCAACACTGAAGATTTATAATAAAGAGAATTTTAAAATCAATGTTTTTCATCAAGTATTTCTAAAAATGTATTTCTAAATGTTCTCTATTTTTGTCTTATTGACTAAATAATGTATTTGTAATTATCTCGTTTGATAACAGTTTGGTGGAGTTGAATTATTTGTTTAAAATATTGAAATTTGTTATTCTTCATTTGTCGAAATATTAAAAAAATAATGTGACCATCATAGCGGTCTCTACAAATTGCTGTAGCATGAAGTCGCATTGAATGGCGACTGAATCAATTCAGTCTATTGTGTAATAGAATGAAACTAATAAATCCAGTCTCTAGTTTTAAACGGTTGGAAACGTCGGGCAGCGCAAATACTTGCTACTCTATTAAATTTATCGCCGGCCATTATTCATTCATAAGTTACACGACACGGACAATAAATGGCACTCACTAACACACATGCACATTGCACTCAGTGCATGTGTAATATAGTCAACAACACTTATGCAATTCCGTACATGTAATATAGGCACTAACACATATGCATTTCTGTACGTGTAATATAGGCACTAACACAATGCATTTCGGTGCATGTAATATAGTGGAGGCCTCGATGTGTATTAGCTAAGCCGGGCCAGTAATTTACAGTCGCAAATTATTATTGTAAGCGATAGTTTTTGTTCGCGTGATCCGGTGAATTGTCCGTCCGTGGTCGGTACTTGTCATAAGATGCAGCCGTTAAATTAAAGGATCTGATTTGAATTTTGAATACGGTAGCCGGCCTTTGGTAGGGAGAGGGCAGGTAGATGGATAAATAGGGTGATTAGTAAACGTAAACTACCTTCGTTTGGTTGTAGGGCATGTGAGTTTTTGGATAGGTCTTTTCCTCGCACAGGCTTCCTGAATTTCTATTGGTGCATTTTGATAAGAGAAGTACAGAAGTCTCTTCCTGCCGTCACTATTGTTATCTCTATTCATTGCATTGTTATATATAGCTATAAGTATGTGAAATATAGGCCTAATGCAATTGCAGTTGTAGTATTAGTCTTAGTAAAGTGCAAAGTACCACCAGAAGCTTAGGAAGTAATAAAGCATTGGTTCTTGCAGCATTCTCCAGTTACGCCCTAAATGTAGCGAGCGAGTTAATAGCTGTTGATATGAAAAATGCATACTAAACAGCCTCATGCTATCAACCATCTTAGTGTCTTACTCTTACTCCTCTATGTTTTTGTTCTTTCTCTCGTTTCTCTTTCTGATTTTCTCTCTGACACTTCGCTATCTCATTTCCTATATTCCCAATCTCTTTTCTGGTATCTCTTGTCTTAGTTATTTTTCGTCTCTAACTTACGTTCTGTAACTGTATTTCTGTCTCGCTACTTCAAACTCAAAATTTTCTCTCTAGTATTCATCTCTATCTTCGTTCTCATATTTTCTATGCCAAATTTACCTAGAATAAAGGTATTAAAGGTACCTATTTTACAGATGTACAGATGCTTCATTGTAGGTGCATTGCCACTGCCCCTATTTACACTATCATTCCTACTATTACATGTCTGTCATTAACACAAATGAATGCCATTTTTCACTATTTTCTCCTTCTTCTTCTTTATCTATCCTAATGTGCCGTTTTCACAGCGTCGGGTAGTCGCCTCGGATCCATCTCCTCCACTGCTCTCTGTCCGTAGCCATTCTCTGCAACTGATTCACGGTCTTGCCTCTTTCTGCTGCTATCCGTGAAACAGTTGCCTCCCATGTCACCCGTGGTCTGTCTGTCGGTCGTCTGCCTTGTGCCCTGGCCTCCATGTATTGGTGAGGCTTTCTGTTTTCGTCCATTCTCAGGAGATGTCCATACCAGGAGAGTATTCGTTCATTAATTGTTGTTTCAACCGCTTTGATGTGCAATTCTTCTCTTATGCGGTCATTTCTTACTCTGTCTGGTTTTGTTTTCCCAACTATTCTTCGGAGACATTTCATTTTGACCCCATTTATTTGGCTTTTCTCTTTTTTACTGACTGTCCAACTTTCATTTCCATACAATAGGATGGGCTCAATGATTGAAACATAGACTTTGGATTTTACTCTCCTACTCACCTCAGCCTTTCCAAAAATGCTTCTACTGAGTGAATAGTATGCCTGCATAGCTTTTTGAGTCCTTTGTCTAAATTCTTCTTGCAGCTTGGCAGTTCAGTTCATATTTGTGGCCAAGTACTGGTAGTTGTCAGTCTGCTTTAATAGTTGGCCACCGCACTCAATTTTGATTTCCTCCACCTGTTGTTCAGTTCTCCTTACTATCATGACCTGGCTCTTCACTTTATTAACATGCATGCCTCTTTGCTTGAGTGTTTCATTCCTTTCTGTAACCGCCGTTTGCATCTTTTCAGCCGAGTCTGCTATGAGGACTATTTCATCAGCGTATGTCAAAGCCTGACACTGAACTGGCCTGAGATTTCTCATGCCTACGGTTGACCTCCCTGTTCTTCTTCTGCATATTTTTATCACTTCATCCATGAATATTATTAACAGGAGTGGGGATAAGCTGTCTCCTTGCCTCACTACCTTTTCCATGAGGAATGGAGCCATTGATTCTAACAACTCCTTGTATTTCTTCGAACATGGATTTGATGTATGCCTGCATAAGTTTCTGGGACGTTCCTTTACACTCAAGAGCCCTCCATATTTGTACTCTTGGTACTTCATCGAAAGCTGCCTGTAAATCGAGGAAAGCCAGGTATGCTGTCTTGCCTCTACTTATCCACTTCTCCAATATTGTCCTTAGTGAGAAAATCAGGTCTTGTGTTTGCCTGTCTGGTCGGAAACCGGCTTGCTCCTCATCTAATTCATTCTCAACATGAGTTCTGAGTCTACTTTCCAGGACAGATGAATATAACTTGGCAATCACATTAATCAAACAAATAGCTCTGTAATTCTTACATTGTGAAGAGTCACCTTTTTTGTGAATTGGGATCAGGAAGTGATTTCGAAGTGATTGTGAAGTGATCTGGGATATTTCCTTTCCAATCGGATGGAATCCTCTCTAGCTGCCACACAACTTGGAAGAGCTTGGTTATTTCACATATCAGTGTTCGTTCTCCTGCTTTCACCATTTCAGGTACTATAGCATCCTCTCCTGCAGCCTTTCTATTTCACATCTTCCTGACTGCCATCTCTACCTCTTCAAAAAGTATACTTCCCATTGCTTCATCCTGTTCCCTTTCTACGAACTCTCTCTGTGCCTGTCTGTCTTCCTCTTCCTTAAATTTCTTCTCATAGAACACTCTCCACACCTCTAAAACTCCATCTACGTTCACTTTCAGATGATTCTGGCTATCTTTAATGCTCCTCACTAGGGATGGGTATCGATACATCGATGTTTAAAAACATCGATGTTTCAACATCAAACATCGATGTTTACTGTTCGATGTTTTTCACTTATCGATGGTTTTACCTAGACATCGGTCATCCGATGTTTTTCCCAACTAAAAAGTAAAAACAATTCTAATTTTTTAATTTGATACAAGTTTTTTTTTATTTTCTTGTTTGAAGAGGATTATCTTGAGAGCAATAAGCACTAGTAACAGAATTACAATCATTATCTCTAACATATTTAATGTAGTATTCTGTTTAGTGTTTTTTGTGAATATAGATCACTCTTGTTAAAGATCTCGCATAAGTTTTGATTTCCTGCAGATTGCTATTTTTATTTTTCAATCAGGCTCTCTGTATTTTTATGTGAGACTGTTGAATACTCTTGAAGATTTACATTACTTCTGTGGCCCGTGTCAAGGTTAGATAGTTAGTTATTTAGAATTGAATAAGAGGTCGGATTCTTTGTTTCTTAGGAAGAAAGAGTTTTTTCTTACTACAATAATTATTTCCTCAACATGTGTTTAACACTAATTAATCTAGCTCTGGAAAAGAGGTCCTCGTATTGTAAGGAGTGCAGATATCCATATAAAAAAACTTAATCCATTTTCATTTCCTAAAAAATCTATCAGGTATTGAATGAATACGATATGAGTATCAATGATTGCTAAAATTAGCTTAGGGTGAAATTTCAAGACCGAATCCTCAAGGATATCCCGAGAGGTTTCAGACTAAACCATGAAGATGACAAATCTTGTGAACTAGAGTTGATGTATCTTTCTAGTAACAACCTGACTTCAATTATTCGAAAGACTGTTACTTGAATACCACAAGTCCAAAATTGCTGTGATTCCAGTTAGTAACTGTTGAAATATTGGAACAATAGCTCCAGATAAAATTGTAGTCACTTTAGAAGCTCTTTTTGTGCTCTACAATCTGAGATCAGGTATAGCGATCTATCTCATATTCCAGGTACACCTGACAACAATACTCCTTGTATTGTGAAAAACACCTAATTTTCAGCTTCAAGCATCATCACCAACTACATTGTCCTCACATTGATATTTCGCACAACGACATAAGTTCACCCATAAGATACACTTCATTTCAGTATTCCCTAGTGGAGAGGCGCGCTTAAGGACACCTCAAGGATCAAAATTTCAAATTCATAACTTTTGACACAATGCTCAGATTTCATCGTACTACACTTCATCCTTCTCGGTTCGTCACGGCGGTTCAAAATCATGCATAATAAGTCAAATTCGGTCGAAAAATGGAAAATTTATTGTTGAGTTTACTTAAGCCCATATTCCAATACACAGAAAATGACCAATTTCTATATTCAAAGTTGCATGTCTTGTGAAATACTTCTGATAAAATTTCCAAATCTAGTGAGAATGTGAAAATTGTCCCCCTCTACTCACTCCAAAAAATAATACTTTCGATTCCAAAACAATTTGGAAGTTAAGATTTTAAAAATGGCGATTTCAGTTTTTAAATTTTTTTCGTAATTTTACTGTTGATCAAGAGTTTCTAAAACGAGTCTGATACATCATAGAAACTTACGATTGATTACAAATTGTAGATAAATTCATCCTCTACGAGCTTAGTTGCCTGAAATACATATTGAATCACTTTTCGCTATCATAGAACTGCCAAAACCGTTAATATGAGAAAAATATCTACAATTTCCGGATTTTTTTCAACAATCAAATCTCACTTTACGAACATATTTTTTCATGACTTGTTTACAGCAGATGAAATAGAAAATTCTATTGTACATTTCAAGATCATGTAATAATTTTTATAATAAGGGGTTACCGAGATACATAGCTTTGAATATAGAAATTGGCCATTTCTTATGTATTGAATATGAATAAGTACCTACACTCAACAATAAATTTTCAATTTTTCGACCGAATTTGACTGTTGATGCATGATTTTGAACCGCCTTGGCAAGCCGAGAAGAATGAAGTGTAGTACGATGAAATCTGAGCATTGTGCCAAAAGTAAATTATAAATGTTTGAAATTTTGATCCTTGAGGTGTCCTTAAGCGTGCCTCTACTAGGAAATACTGAAATTAAGTGCATCAAACGGGTGATTCTTACCCATGAACTTATGTCATTGAGCGAAATATCAATGTGAGGACAAAGTAGATGGTGATGATTGTTGAAGCTGAAAATTAGGTGTTTTCCACAATACAAGGAGCATTGTTGTCAGGTGTACTTGGAAATCTATATGACATAGAGCGCTCTACCTGATCTCAGATTTTATAGCACAAAAATACGCCCAGAGGGATTTTGAAATATACATCTAAATTGTAACAATCGGAAGATATTGTTGATTAAAAACTAAAATTCATCAAAATTGATTTTTTCTTCAAATTTTACTCATTATTGAAAAATTATAACAAAGTACTCATTGGAGATAGAGAGTTCCGAGTGATCTCATTTTTTTCAGAATTATATAATCTTTGAGAGATTTGGCAGTAATAGCTGAAAACTGGAAAATGAGCCGAAAATACGAGGTTTTTGGGCTATCTTGTATCTAGCACAAGGAAATCTTGCATGAAGAAATTGGTTCTGGACTTCTCTTATGTACCCAAATAATATATTAAAAAATCAGAACTACAATATAAATTGCAAGCACACCCCCTTTTTTATGTCTATATTAACTGGACTAATAGTATCATCCATAAAAACGTAGGGCGATAAACGATGTTTAAAAACATCGATGTTTTTCACTTATCGATGTTAGGATGAAAAAACATCGATGTTCAAAACAACGATGTTTTGTCTTTCGTTACCCATCCCTACTCCTCACTCTCCTTCCATATTTACCTCTCAGGTGACGAATAAGTTTCTGTTGTTATGTCTAAATTCTTCTTCAATTTCTATTCCAAAATTATTCTCCTTTACTGTTTTATCCTCCATTCTCTCTTTTTGACTGCCTCTAAGACACCCTCTCATTCCTGTATCTTCAACATTATCTCAACCATTCCTCATCCCTCTCATTTTCCTTTGAGATTTCTCCTGTCTTTATTCCATTTTCATCTTCCACTCTCTTCACTACTCATTTTCCTTCATAGCTTTCTCCTACTCTTTTTCTCACTTCTTTCCACATCATGCTTTCCTCTGTATCACTCTTTTTCCTCTCCTCTTCCACTGTGTCTATCTCTCCCCATATTCCTGTATGGCTACTTTTCTCTCACTCTGTCTCTCTTTCTCTCATTCTCATATATACAGCTCTCTCTGCCTAGCTCTACCCTCACTCTCATTCTCTCTCTTTTCTTTCTCACTCTCTGTAGAATATTACCACCATCTCTCTGACTGCTGCCCGGTTAGTACATATGCATGCATATGCTATTTGGACCGGGGCATCATCGCATGAATATGCAGCGAAGACTGAAAGACCTTTCCATGTGTTGAGAGACAGATCACGTAAGTTGAGCGTGTATGCGGGTGTGTATGTATTGTGTAGTCTCGGACTTGTAGATACTGATTTCCCTGTGCAGCTAAAATATATACATATACACATATACACTAACCCTTGAACCCTGACACGTCTTATGCTAGCGATGAGCTCCCTTATAAAGAAATTACTTATAAAGTGTAGGAGGAGCGGGGATTTAGAGGATGCAATGGTGGGGGGGGGGGGTTTGCTCGCGTGCTGACTCCCACTCTCACGCACAAGTGCAATATGTTTTCGCATGCACTTCTATGTAGAGCATGACAGCGGCTGAAGTGGCCCAATGCAGCTCGTAAATCAATTCTGGCCAGCACTCTTTATAAGATATGCAACTACTTGGTGAGTGGGAAGATAGGGTGTAGGCCTACATTTTTGCTACACTTATTAATTTATTTATTATCCATTTATGATACACGTACAAAATTATACAACATACTGTAACCGCCCCCAGATGGGGTTAGAATTAAGATATCTCTGAATTCTAAAGGGCGAGTCATGGGACTTTATTAATAACAAACTTTTTACATTCTAATGAATTTCTGAATTTTATTCAATGAGTCAATCTAATTTGAATTTGGACAACAAAAAAGCTGCATCAATTATTACACATTCTATGACAAAAAAACCGCCTGTAAGATTTTGCTAACTCTGATCTCTGGTAGTTTGTTTACGAAGGTAGCGTGGACTTCACCCAATTTTCTACTAAATGAATATAATTAGGGACTTTGTCAATTTGGGTTTCTAAAACATGAGTAAGACATTATAATGGCACTCGCTATCTTTAGTACTATTAATCTCATCACGACTGAAACTTTTCACTACACTACGTTGTTGATAAACAATAAAATACATACACAATTCAAACTACTTTAAATAACTTCACGAAATCGGACGAATCAAACATCTTGAAAATTTATACACTACTTATATTTCACCACATGTAACACGTTCAAATAGGGCCTTTGAGGCCCGTGGCTACCTCTAGATTTTTATCTGATTCCGGCCGCGGCTTGATTGGAACTGCTCTTTTTCCACGCAAATTATGTTCCCCTTCCACCGAGACAACGGTCATGTGGAGACGAGCATAATTCCGTGGGAAAGGAAAATAATGAAAGTTTGAAATATTCACAAATACTCGTGTATTTTCCATCGCTAACGGAAATACAGTTCCGTGAGAATACCTCAACCCTGCATGAAATTGGAGTCTTCCCGGACGCAAATTAGCAAAATCTTAATGTGAGAAAATTATTTTTTAACAGAAAAATAAATTTCTTACGATAAAAATTTACACACAAAATTCAGCTACAAGATCACTGTTGATCATTGTTAAAGTCCTAATTCTACACTTTTCGAATGAACCCATACTAAATTTATCTCTATGAAAACACAAACCCATAACATACAACATACAAAAAATGCTTATTTATTTAATTTATTTCAATATCATCACCATCACAATACAACTAGTAGGAGAGAAGGAGAGGCTCCTCCCAAATTCTGATGGAATAATATTAATAATAATAATTTTTATTAATGGAGACAACAATATCGTTCAAAATAGGTTTATAGGATCTCGAAAAATTTCAAGTTTCAATATTTGGTCTTATGCTGTACTTCCTAAATACCTTCTGGTATGCTAAACTTGCTTGAGATAGATACTTCAATATAATTATGCAATTTGTAATAGAATGCCAATTTGATTCAGTAAAAAGGATGCGTTCATTACGTTTTTCGGCTCTAATAGTCACGTGAGTTCGTGAGTCTTGGGTCCGGTTTTTAAGACACATACTGAACCTAATTGTAATGTACCGTTAAATCTATATCAAATCTGTAGGTTTAATGGCCCATTGAATCCAATAAGTATCCCACAAACCGGGCCCTAGACTTGTACCTTGGTAATGGGCGGATGTTGATCAGAGATGGACAAACTACGGTTTTGGGTGTGATCCGTACCACTGGCAAGAGATTTGGAGTTGACTGACATCACTTCTCTAATCAGAGCGATAACATTAACCGGTGGATCAACCACTTCCCCCTAATCAATAAAATGTTCAGAATTATTTTATCATTGTTTCATTTTCAAGATCGTCAAGAAGCGTAAGCTTCTATCATCCCTGATATTTAAGTACTGATACTTGTAAAAAATGACAATTTTTTGTTGTTTTTTGATTCCGTCGAGTTTATGTTCCATCAAGACTTTAGGAAGCAGATGCTCAAAGAGTTATTCCGCCTAGATCACTTACAAAGAAGTACTATTCTCGAAAAATAATATCTCTAAAACTCATCTAGCCTCCAGTCAAATGTTTTCTACTTCTCTGATCCTTTACTGTTGTAATTGTGGAGCATTAGACTTTATTATGCCTAATGTCCTCATTATTAGCATTTATTGTTTCCTTACAACCTATAATTTTCATTCGAATAATCAAGCTGGCTCTTCAAAATAGCTAGAATTTGAAATAATAATCACAAAGAAGCACCACTGCACAGTGCACACCCCCATCAAATATTACCAACTATCTTTAAAAATCACATAATCTGTTTGCTACACACAATACAATTTAAAATGTCTTAATTACGAACATTCTGAAGACAAAGAACATAACAGTGTTTGCAATCCAGATTCCATTTGAAGTCTCATACACGGTTCATTTATGAAAATGATTACGTGATAAGTGTGAATAAGAGATTATTTGATAAATATTCGAATAAGAGAGAAATTATATGATAACTGGGAATTTTTTGTTACTTAACTGAAAATGGTACGATGTCAAGTTCGAAATGCTTACGTATCATACAGCAGCGATTGAATGTTTTCAAAAATATTTTCTATTCTATTTAAGATACCAGTGTTACAGTATAAAGTTTTAAGAATGCATTATAGGAAGTTACTTACAAAATCTTTCAAAAATATTGGTTTTTCAAATAAAGCTAATAGGGTTGTAATATAAAGTTTGAAAATGCATATCAGTCAGTGTTACAGTATGAAGTTATTAGAATTTATTATAATTCATATAGTACCTACAGAATCTTTGAAAAGTATTGGTTTTTCAAATAAAGAATAAGAATAAGAATAAGAATAAGAATAAGAATAAGAATGCTTTTTATTCCTTCAATGCATACATACAATGCTATCGGAAACGTCAGTCAACAATATAATACATAGTTTTAAGTTTTGAATTATACAGTGAAAGTTACACTTAGTACGATTTGATTTGACAATACAGAAAAAGTAACAATGTATCGAATAAATACAAAATTGTCTTGCATTAGATGAAAAACTGAGGAAGAACAATTAAGTACATTTACATGATTAGTAGCCTATTGAATTATTTCACTACCTATTTGACTTGAAAATAGTCCTTCACTGGTAGTTGGAAGAAATCTGAAATTGAGTATAAAGGATTATTCAATAGTAGGCGCTCTAGGTTTTTCTTATAAATTGGCATTGGTAGGTTCCTGGCTATCTCGGGTAATGTGTTGAATAATTTCAATGAAACTTGATTTGGACTTGTTGATATTCTTTTGAGTCTTGTATATGGTATATCTATTTTTGTCTTATTTCTAGTATTATGACAGTGAATGTCAACTCTGCGGCTATAAGAACCTAAATTATTCTTTATCTGGAGGAGAAGTTTGAAAGCTACCAAACTGTGCACTGTCATAATTTTCTCCTTTATAAACAATGGCTTACAATGCTCCAGATAAGTAGCGTTACATATAATTCTTATAGCTTTTTTCTGGAGCAAGAATACTTTTTGAACCTCTGGGGCGCAGCCCCATAAGACTAAACCATACGTGTAAACGCTTTGAAAAAAGGCAAAGTAGCACATTCTCAGGTAATTTGAAGGAACACAGTCCTTAAGACTGCGAAGGAGATATAAAACCCTACTTAATTTTGAGCAAACACTTTCAATATGGGGTATCCATGTAAGTTTCTGATCTAATGTTATGCCCAGAAGCTTTGCACTATCTACTCCCTCACTAATCTTTCTGAGTTCAAGCACCAATGTTTGAGTCTTGGCTGTATTTAGAAACAGGCGGTTTGCTCTAAACCAGTCTGAAGCCTCACCCTTACAGCTAGACATTTTTTGATGGAGGACACCCAGATCCACATCGTTTGTGACCAAAGATGAATCATCAGCATAGCAAACTATTTTAGATGAAATATTCAATCCTATATCATTCATCATCACTAGAAACAATAACGGTCCCAGTATGGACCCTTGAGGTACTCCGTGTGGTACATTAAGTGGCTCAGAAATATTTGAGTTAATACACACTGACTGAGTACGACCCTCCAAATAGGATTCTAAAAGTTTAAGAGTATTGTCATGGACACCAAGAAACTGTAATTTATTCAACAAGATGCAGTGATCCACGACATCAAATCCCTTACTTAGATCGAATAGAATTAATCCTGTGTATTTTTTACTATTAAAGCCCTCCTCAACTTCGGTTATAACTGATTGCACAGCGTCTATTGTTGACTTCCCTTTTCTAAAACCATACTGGGAATCTGTAAACAAGCAATTTAATTCAAAAAAGTCATAGAGTTGGGTTGCGATAATATATTCTAGGATTTTTCCAAAGATAGGTGGGATGGAGATTGGTCTGAAGTTATCTGGAAAATTTATGTCACCCTTCTTATGAATCGGGATGGTTCTTGAATGTTTCAGCAAGGATGGAAAAACTGATGATTTTATACATGCATTTAAAACTGTGGTGAGCGGCTGTAAAATGAATTCAATTACTTCTTTAATAAGGGAGCTAGAGTGAGAATATATGTCTTTGGTGGTGGAAGACTTCATTCTAGAAACTATTTCGAGGACTTGAATACAGGTTACTTCTTTTATTACAAAAGTTGCCTGCGTTTTTGGGGAAGAGTTCAGCAGGTCAACAGCAGAAATTTGTGACGGCTCAATATCTTTATAAATTTTCTCAATGGAGCTGATAAAGTGTTTGTTGAATTCCTTTGCTGAGATAGAAGTAGCGGTAGATTTAGCGGGCTTGGAATTATTTCGAATAATTTTCCAAGCTGCTGAGCATTTATTGTTAGCTGCTTCAATCAAATTCGCATTGTGGTTTAACTGAGCCACTTTCAATTCACTTCTGTATAGCTTTTTAATACTATTGTAAGTCAACCTAGCTGATTCTGTACCTTCTTTTTTCAGTTTATAGTAGGCAATCAAAACGTAATTCTTAAGTATGTTCAGAGCCGGTGAATTGAGAAACTTTTTAGCCTTAGATTTATTGGAAATATCCTGTCTACGTTTGACAACTGGAAATGAGTCCAAGAACAAACCGTTAACATATTGAAAAATGCATTAAAATTGTATTCAGCCCTGTCATGAATGGTTACTCTAGTCCAATCGACCAAACTAAGTCTATAGCAAAACCAGTGCAATGCCCTTGAGGTTATTGGCCTGAAACTCTGTGGCTGCAAACTCTGTTTTTTACCAGAATTTCCCGAATTTAAATTTGATCTCACAAAGAAACATAGTGCATCATGATCACCTAGTGCTAGCGGGTCAACCTTAACACTAAAATCTTCAGGATTTAAATCAGTAGCTATATTATCTAGTGCAGAATTATGTCTTGTTGCCTCAAAATTTGTCAGATGTAAATCCAGGGACTTTAATAGATTTATTAAATCTGACCTTCTAGAATCCATTGATAGAATATTTACATTAAAGTCTCCACCTACGATAATATTATATTTATTTTTCTTATATTTATTCAGAGATAAAATTAGTCTCTCCAAAGCACTGAAAAATAATTCCAGGTTACCATTAGGCGATCTATATATCACTATGATGAGAAGTTTTAATTTTTTAACAATAACTCCGGCAAATTCATGGTGTAATTCAAGACAATGAGATGACAAATCAAGAGGCTGGACATGGTCCGAATACTTGTTGGAAATAAATATAGCAACCCCACCATTTTTTAAAGAGGTTCTGCAAAAGGCAGTTAACAATAGAAACCCACTTATCTGTACTAGATCTATGATTTCTTTCCTTAACCAGTGCTCAGAAAGACAAAGCACATCGAAATCCCTCTCTTGATCTATCATCTCGATCTCAGTGATTTTGTTATTCAGAGATTGAACATTACAATACATAAGAGAAAAAATATTAGGATTATTTTTAGAATCTAAAATGTTCCGTTTAAAAAACGAGCTGGATTGTTTGGAGAACTGACCAAAAAATTGTTTTCATCCAGTGATTGATAGGAGATCGGGATGATGGTTTCAACTGAAGGTGATTTCTCTGTCAGTACAGAGATGACTGAATTTTGCGCGCGGAGAGGGGCTGGTGAGCTGGGTGTGACTGGATATGATCCTAGACATTGAAAGACAGGAGAGTCAGGTGACTTGTGAGAGTTGCGCGAAAGTAAATTGTGTTTCTCCGCTAATAATTCAGCTCTTGAGGATGCAGGGCGAGCATTGAAAAAGTCTCTCACAAAAGTCGGTTGACGAGAGTCCGTTTCCCACGCCGGTTGAGATGAAGCCCGTGTCGCGTAAAATGAGATCTGACGAGGAATGCATTAATATCCATGTAGTCAATATTAAGTCTACCTGTATAGTTCCGCACCGCACTGAACAAACAGAGACTGAACAAACAAAATAAAACAAACAGAGACGTAATATAAATTTCAAAAATGCATCTCATCTACAGCAGCTACCAAATTTTTCTAAGCCGTAGAAAGGCAGAGCAGACAGGAGTCAGGCTGTTACCGTGTGCAACATGTTAAAACTTTCAAAATCAATGTACGCGCAGGCACGCTCGTGCGCCCCAGTTTAAAAGTTTAATACTCGACGCGCAAAAGAAATCTAGATTTGAAATATTGATAAGAGAGCGAGATTTCCAGGGTGTGGGGGTGGAGGTACCGAACAACGATTGAAAGAAATGGCAGCCAGTTATTAACAATTCAGGCGCGGAGCCGGCATATTTCATTACGGGCTCTCGCCGGCATTACTACGCGTGCGTGAGTCACAAAAAAATACCCGGAAAAAACAAATGTTATAGAATAAAAGATTCTCGGTGATTTATTATTTCTGGAATCGATACCAGCGCTTTAATTCCGGATCGAATCGGACTGGACAAAACTATAAATAATAGAATAGATACGAGCAAGCATGGCGTACATTTTTCTTTAGCCGACGACCTACGTATATAACAATATTATTCTCTCCAACACACACTCACTCACTCATCCTATGTTTGAATTATTTAGAGATGACATCTCCACTACTACTGCACAAGGAACATTGTTCTAAGTGGCGTATATGTTTTGTTGCTTTATTTGACGTGAAAACATTATAAATAATTCATACCAAGCTCAACCAACTAATGCTTATTGTTATGCGATTAATACATGTCATCTGTATTACATACGTAGGGCGGGTCACTGAACTTATCCTTCTGCTGCCCTAACACCAACTTCCTTATTGGCGCTCTCATCCTCAGCAATTGCACTTTTCCTCCTTTTCCAGTACAATATGACAACCTCTGTCATTGCAAGATTATAGAAAATAATAAAAATATCACCTATTCTTCACAAATATGTAGAATATTTATTTACTCCAGCACAGATCATAGTGATGATTAGATTAGATAAAATTATCTCTCGGTAGATTCTAAAATAATTAAAAATTGAGCTTGCTAAATTCAATGAATTCTGATAATTCTGCATTGATAGAAGAAATATTCAAGGATATCTAAATTATTGCTTGAAGTTCCTTAGAAATTTGTTATGCTTCTGATTTTGATAATATGAGTCTAAATAAAATTCTGTTGAATCTACTTAATCAATGATTTGGTAAATGGATGTTTGTGTTTGAAATAAATTTGAATTTCAATGGATTTTGAACTTACAAAGCCCATTCATGGATTTCATCATTAGTAGAGGAACAACCGGTTCAATCCGAAACTGTTGCTCTCCAGAATTTCGATGAAAATTTGTCTGATCCTTACTTTCATCATTAACTAGCAGGTAACCCGTGCCTCGCAAGGGTCTATTTTAAAACTTGACGTAATGAAATCTAGAAGAATTGAAAATAGGCCTATAAGAATCCTCGGTTGATTAAGAATTTATAAGCAGCATTTCAAGTAAATCAGTCCAGTAGTTCAGACGTGATGATGCGTCAAACATAATTTTCCGATCCCCTACACCTGTATACGTGTTTCAGTCAGTTCTTTCCTTTATTATAGTATATAAGATGATAGATAGATGGATGATATATCCATCTATCATATTCTATAAATAAATAAATGTTTTATTGTAGCAGCAAAAGAGAACATCAAATGCATTACAACGTCAAATGGTAACAAAAGTACACACATAACAAATAAATAGAACTAAAACAGGAAACTAAATCTCGGGAACATATTATTTCCAAAGATTTGATAATCAATGCTGTATATCGCTGCTTTATCCAAATTATTCGGTGAAGAATACAGTTGGCTGGTAATCTTAATAATATTTCAATACTGGTAACAAAATAGATTATAACAAGATTGGTCATGCATGGAGATATGATAATAAATGAAGGGTACACCATTCAAATAATGACACAAATATATTACACAAAATATCAACGAATAAATGAAAATATAGAGCAACAAGTATAAAAAAGAAATAAAGAACAAATATATGTATAAATCGAAAATATCACAGATAGCTCACTTAGGATTGACTTTGCTTTTAGCACGAAATATTACCATGTGCTTCTTAAATCAGCAATCATATGCATTTAAATTATGCAGCTCAGTTATCGACTTGCTGTTGCTTGTCGAATAAAATCCTATATATATTATATTCTTTCCCGATTAATATGTATAACTAATTATAAATTTTAAATCTCAAAATATATTAATATGTAACTCTCAGGGCTTAGGTTCGGCCTCTGGTGGAAATCAGATAAATCAATTTATCCAATGAACATGAGCTTCATTTACATCTTTATAATTTACTAATAAAAAGAATGATCAAGTGAGCATATGTTATAACATCAAAATTCAATAAATATTCTATCTGTGCATTCTAAAACATGTAAATCTGATATATCGTTCTTAATAGAAATCCCTTTATGTTCAAAGACTTGTGCAAGTTTGATATTAATTTCAATATTTGAATAACCTTTCGTCAAGCTAGCTTTATGAATCTTGATTTATTTGAAGCACTGAGGGCGCCCTTGATATTTCTTTTTAACTATAGAAATCAAATGTTGAATTTCACAAAGTATGATGATGATCTGGATTCTTTCGATGTCCCTTGATATTTCTTTTCAACTATAGAAATCAAATGTTGAATTTCACAAAGTATGATGATGATCTGGATTCTTTCGATGTCCTAGGCTAGGTGGTGGGCTGATGTTGTCTTCTCCAATGGAATATTAATGTATTTCTATGCGACTCACGCCTTAATACGACCTCACTGAGTCTTATTAAATTAATTATTAAATTCAAACTTAAACTTTTAAAATGTACAATTGCTAAAAAGAAATCTTGTGCTCTACATAATTGGTGGCTGTTCCCGGTGACCTCTGGCAAGCAAGTGGGCTCTCATCTACCCCTATTCCTTCCACGATCATACTTCAGTATTCCAAATTTGCATATTATTTAAATATTCAACTACTACGCAATTACATAATGAAAATAGTCCGTTTCAATCTGCTAGGTTATTGCATAAAGATTACATATTATATTTTCTAATTATACAAATTGCATCTGTTACATGAACTGAGTATTGTATAACTTACAAATTCTTATCATTTATATAATAAATAAAGTATATTTTGGAATCGACTTGCTTTTACCACCAGTCAGTTACTGTATTTTGATTGGCTTATTCCAAATTTACAATGTATCCATGCACCGAGTAGGATATACCACACTTCTAATTAATTTGGAGATCTAAATCATTCCCGTTTTTCCGGTATGCAATACACAAGTTGACATGTTTTGATGCGAACAAACACAACCCTACTCTCTCTTATAATATAGATAATCCTTATCTGGTTAACCAGATTCTATGGGGGCCTTGTATATTGCAACAATTAAATTTAGCTCTTGACGTTGCCATACTTTGGCTTGATAATCTTGTTTGCCAAACGTAGTACAAAGTATGCATTTTAGCTTACTGAATTTTTTGTTTTATCCATGATAAATGTATAATGTATAGATAATCTATCCTTGTATTTTGCTGCTCGCACCATACGCATTTATATATAATACTCTTTATTATAATTTTTTTTCTCAGATCTGAATTTTCTTTATTTTTATTAGTCTATGAGATTGAAGGCAGAAGAAAGTATCAACAGGAAGGCAACGTAAGAGATCGCAATGAATACTCCGCCATCAATTTATTATTCTATTTAATTTTTAGTAGAATTATTATTCATTCTTATTCATTATTTTAGTCAAAGTTTTATTACTGTATTCATAAGATATAATTTTATAAATTCATTTATCTATAAGCTGTTTGTAAGCTTATAACCGTTTGTAACAGGCAATAACCTAATCCTTATAGCACGTAATATGATATGCACGTAAAATTGAAGGTAAAAATGTATGACTTCTTGATTCTTTATTGTAAATAGCTTTGATTAAGGAAGGACCGTTCAATTCCATTTGCAACAAGGTTGGGTGGTGGCTTAATTAACTACTATCACAAGATGTAAAAATGGCGTTGTCCAGCAGTTGACCCGCAGCCCGCAGGCGCAGGACATCAATCGCTGTCAGTTGAGTCGTCGTTCACTCGATAACACTATTCAAACAAATAGAGCCAGAGCCCGCCGCCACTCGGCTAGGATAATGAATCACCACACACGGCCCAAACGTCATCAATAATTAATCGCACAATTACAAGCATAGGAAGGACCCACCTAACCTAACCTACCACTCGTCATAGCAAAGAGACAAACACACCAACACACATCAAAATGTATTATTAATTGGGCTCTAATTAATTATCTAGGTTGCATTTTATAACGTCGATGTTGGTGCTGTCAATTTAATTGAACTAATTCGAGACTCGACCAACCATTGCTGCGGCGCTGCTTTATTATAATAATATAACAGGTTGCTGCTGAAGTGAGGCTACAGTGAGAGTGAGTGACAGTGACAGAGGGTGGAAAAGGGGGTGGAAGAGATAAAGTGAGAGAGAATGATTAGGAATGGGGGTGATAGAGGAGAATAATGTGCTTTGGAACAGTTGAAAAGAGAGCATATTATTGTGCAGTTCTGAGCCAGTTAGAGAAGTTGGGTGAGTGGCAGAGTGAGTAAGAGAGTGTGCGAGGGTGAGTGAGAGAGTGTGAGTGAGTTCAAAGGAAAGACGTGAAGAAAGATGTGGTGAGAGTTGCAAGTTTGAGAGAGATGAGTAAACAAAGAGAAAAGGTGGAGGAAAGAAGGAGCAAAAGCTAAAGAAGAGGTGAGAGAAGAGAGAAAATTGTAAGAGAAGTGTCAGTGATTTGAAGTGTTTGGCGTTTGTGTAATTGAAAATTGGTATATGGTGAATAGAATTATGAATAGATGTGGGGGAAAATTTGTGGAAATAATAGAAGAGGCAAGTGTATAGGAAATTTTATGAATTTTGCGTTAGTTGATAGTGAGGCAAGTATAACAGTAGAATCCATATATAAAATTATTAGAATCCTCATAGGCTATTATAATGGGATAGAAGATAATTTTCCTTCAATCAGGAAAAAATATAGAAATTTAGAGGAAATAGATGATTATAATATTGAATGATTATTTATAGAGTAATATTGTTGTTAAATTTCTATTTTTTTACTTCTCGTCTCACATTCTTCTTGGAAAAAAGGTGTGAAAATTAGTACAATTTGATTTTAGAAAACCTTTATAAGGAAGGGAATAAAGTTTGGAAAAAAGCACATATAGATAGCATAGGATGAAAGATGCAATAGAGTATGAAAGAGAGAGAAGGAGAAAGATAAATCAGAATAACAAAAGTAGTATATGAGAGATGGAGTTAATAAGCAATCGAGAGATGAAACTCCGGAAAGAGAAAACAATCAGTATAAAGTTTAAACGAGAGAGAAAACAGTTCTGTTTATTGAATAGGGAAATGTTGGTGCTTTAGAGCGCAACACCAATGGAACATGCTTTGCTTTGCAAGCTCTCTGACACTCATCACCAAATAAAAGCTGATCACTCTCTCTGCTCTAAATTATTTTTAAATGAGATAACTCCCGAGTTAATGATGTGAATAATATTATTATTTGTCGCCTATCAGTCTGTCAATTAGCGTTAGATAAATTGTTTATGTATTTGCTTTTTGATGAGATTCAATTACTCTCTTTCCTGCCTTTTGTGTGTCGACCATGTTGGCTTTGATTAGCACACCAGCAGAGCATAGAGCATCACTCTCGATTCCAATGATTTGTCACCTTCCCTCACCCGATGACTGAGATTGTTCTTCAGTATTTCCTGTAATTCTCTCCTCAAATGATATTTTATTTTTTGCTCCCAATAATCTTTTATTTGCCAATAAGTAAAAACGCTGCGTTATTCCTTGTATCATTACAGTATTAATAAGTTCATTCTTTTTCGAAATTGCAATCTCGAAGAACCGTGATTATGAGGAAAATTAAACACAAATTTAAATGAAGGATTTAGTAAAAAAAAGCAGAATGTTATAAACTGGTTAACAATTGGCAATAGTAGAATTCATTCTCAAATTTCTTGTCAATTGTATTTTATAATTTTTTGTTAATACTTATTTCTTTGTATTTTTTGATAATTAATTTAGTTTTTGGCTTTTGAAGTAAAATCTTCGGAGAAATGATTATGGTTGCAGTAACTTAATTAGAAAAATTTATATCAAGTAGGAAGAAGAGAATAGCTTATCTTTCATGGAAAAGTAAATAAAATAATAAATACTGGAGCTGTCACTCTCTCTCGCATTTAATCCGCTCTAGGTCTCTAGATTATAATTTCTAGTCAGTGGAAGAGTAGACTACCATCATAACAAACTCTGATTACAATCAATTACGCACTTACTCTTGCAATTAACTTCCAGCTCTATCCTCTCTTATTACGCACAATTGTGACGTGGTTTGTATTAAATTCTCATTCGTTAACTATTCAGAGTACTATCCTGAAGTCATAAAGCATCACTCGGTTTTTATATTTCACGTAGGTTGATTTTAAAATCATTCCATAAATACTGTCAATCAGATTCTAATAGCCTATTTCTTCCGTTAATATTATTTTCACCACCCCAATATAGGAAGTACAGTTTCTACATTCTACCTAGAATCTATTGAAATCCCTACAACATTCAGGGAGTGAGAAAAGAGAAAACCGGCATAAAAATGTTGTGGTGGAGTGGGAAGATGGTTTGGGTAATAGGTGGGGGGTGAGGAGGGAAAGCTGAAGAAAGCTTGGCGGCAGCAGCGTATAGTTAATTTTACATTATTTAATTGGAAGTTTGAGACGGGGCCCGCTGCCTTGCCTCCAGGGCACTGTAACTGGTGCTTGCTATGTTAGCCGTCCTATTCATGTATTCATGCATGCATGCATGTATCCATGTATGTAGAAGGAGGTATGGGGGAGGTGTGATAGGGGTTGTTCCACCACCCCCAATCTTTCTCACACTCTCTTTCCTATGTATTGCATTACTTTTCTTTCTGCGTCTCACCCCCCTACCTCCAACAGCCTCATTTTCCTTTTCTCTCTATGTATTGCATTACTTTGCAATATTGAACAGTCTGCGAAGGGTTAGAAAGCTATCCGGCCTATACCTTTCTATGGGGCCTTTACCTGTGCATGCTCGAGCCATGTAAGTATGCATGCATGTGTGTGTGTGTGCGCGCGCGCGAGTGTGTATAATATATAATATAGCAGGAGACCAGTAAGGAAAGAGAGAGAGTGAGCGAGAGAGTGCTCTCTGGCTGGCAACAACACACAGTTTCGTCGAGGCGAAAAGCTGAATTATTTGTACGGTTCACCTGCATGAGTTGCGAGACTAGTTTAATATTTGACGGCCTTTATAGAGGAGGCCCCTTTGCTGTTGCTTTCTCCCTCCCTCACTCTTCCCAGCACTCACTCTCTCTCTCTTGCTCTCTCACCTCTTAGCCCTCGGCCAGGGTGGCGCTGAATTAGTTATCAAAACTTGAGCTAGTGCGAGAGAGGTGCTCCAGCTCCTGAAAAGGCGCCTGCCTCCTCTCTTGCTCCAAGTCTTTATTTAATAAATTATTAGCGGCCTTAATTCATTATTAAAAATTCGATATCCTCTTGATGTCGTTGATAATGCAGGCGGGCGTCTAAATAATTGAGACGGTGACGACGACGTCTTTCGGCGTCTATTGCTGTACTCCTCTGCATGTGCCCTGCGTTCTTTTTCAGCTACTATTTTTATTATCAATTATGCTTCGAGGTTACTATAGTAGAAAAATGCTGGTTCAATTGTTTATGTAGAGCTGTGTAATTGAGATTCAAAATTTTAAATAAAAATGAATGATTTATCATTTGAATTATTTTTAAATATAAATTTCAAAATAAAAATGTAATATATATTTGAAATTCAACAAGTGGTAGTTAAAAAGGAACGTTGTGATAATTGTATGGAGGGCTCACATCTTCACTATAACTTACATATTACTTCACTTATAGATAACTAATATTCTTAAAAAATCTCTAACGTGATATAGAAACGTTTGATGTGAACGTAGTTGATATTGTCTTAAATTATTGTCAAAGTAACTGATAATGAAAGTAACTGATAAAGTAACTAATATTCTTAAAAAATCTCTAACGTGATATAGAAACGTTTGATGTGAACGTAGTTGATATTGTCTTAAATTATTGTCAAAGTAACTGACAAAGAAACTGATAATGATACTAACTTAATTAATCTGATTAGTAACTCATGAAAACGATCTCTGTACATACAGAATGAATTTTATGAATTTCAAGGAAGGATCAGATAAGGAGCTTCCTCCCCATATCATTCATTGCGATAATCGAGATTTATCATTCGGTTTTTAAAATCCAATTAATAAAATGAAATAACTGATTTTTTTTGTTATATATAAACTTATAAGTATTATCAAGATTTTCAGAGTTTTTTCGAGATTCTCTGTACATACAATAGTTATTCCAGATTTGATATCACTGTCAAGAAGGGAAAATGAAAATGATACTTGAAGGAACAAAGGATCAAATAAAATTTTTCGAAGGATGAAACCACTGGAAAAAGGAAGCTCATGATTCATTAAACATACCAACAATTATTGTTCATTGAATACTACAAATATCGGGGCACCGAGTTATTTATTTATTGACTTTTGATAAACCGAACACAATTCTTCAAAATGATTGGGGAAGTACTAAAGCCGCGTTTACACCGGAGTTTGAAACACGAGTTGCAAACAGAAGTTGCAAACATCTCTAAAAACGCGCATTTTTAGACGAAACATTTCGCTGTTGCAAACAGTTTTTCAGTGTTTGCAACA
Organism: Nilaparvata lugens; assembly: GCF_014356525.2. Classification (NCBI taxonomy): domain Eukaryota; kingdom Metazoa; phylum Arthropoda; class Insecta; order Hemiptera; family Delphacidae; genus Nilaparvata; species Nilaparvata lugens. The sequence goes on from NC_052509.1 coordinate 24,299,381, forward strand.
GAAATTTTTGTTTCCACCTGAAGTCGGTAAAGATCAAAGGGAGTTGCAAACTTTTGTTTGCAACACTAGTTTCGGTCACTATGTGCCGTTGAAACACGAAACAGAAACATTTCCCCGCCATCCCCTACGCTGCCACCTCCACTCTCACTCACGTGATCACTCGAACCACCCTGTCTCGACTCAAGTGTCAGTAACCCTGTCTGGACAGGGTTATAATACTTTATAATACAAGCATTAGCGTCTAGTATCAGAGCAGCACACACTTCTGGTACAAATAAAGCGAAATACCAGTAGTAGATTTATTGCTTAAAATTATAAAAATATATTTGCCATAAAATACCCTAGGACCTTTTAGGGGCGAGAGCGGGGGGTTCTTAAACAGGTTCTGAGTGTTAACAACAATATTTTATATTATATTATTTAAAAATGGCTGTCAAAATAACAAATATAGGCTATGTATAGTCTACTTATAACGTATTACCTTTATGTTATCCTTCAGAAGATCTATTAAAGCCTCGCACACCTCAGGTACAAACAAAGATATGGTTGATTTTGATATCTTGAACAGGTAACTCAAGCTTGTGTATGAATCTCCGGTAGCTAAAAAACGCAAGGTTACGGCTAGTTTTTCCGTTACAGAAATAGCCTTTCGGTAATTCGTATCCATTTTCGAAATTTTGTGACCAATCATTAAAGTTATATATTCAAAATCCTCACTGGTCATTCTTACAAAGTTTTTAAAACTTCCGTCCGTTCTCAGTTCACCTGATAGAGGTCGACATCATCTCTATTTAAATCGTCCAACAGGTCGTTTCCACTGTACGTAGCTCTGGAATTCAGAGACGGCCTCACCCAGTATCGTCTCGGCCTACGTTGCTTTGACAACACGACACACGCCGCCGCGGCTAAAATGACATCCTCGACACTTGACATCCTCGGAAGGACTGATCCCAGGAACCAGAACATAGGCGAGTCATAATCAAGGTTGAAAACATTTTCATGAAACATGGAAATAAAACCATGAAATAAAAGTTGCAAACTTTTATTTGAAACTACTGTTTGCAACTGCTGTTTGCAATAAAAGTTTGCAACTTTTTGTTTGAAACTTCGGTGTAAACGAGGCTTAACAGGCACAGCCCAAAACTGTTTCTTTCCCGAATTTTGATTTATACACTATAAATAATCCAGATAGTAGGTTATGTTCCATACACTTGAATTCAGGTTCAATTTTCTGTTCAAACATCTGTTTAACAAGAATGAAAACAAAAAAATTATAATTTAGATTATATACAAACCAAATTGAATAACAAAATAACACTCACTAATCACTTGAAATTGTTAAATAATTATCAACTTTGAAAATTATGTTATAGCCTACTGTAGTTTAGGAGGATTATCATGTCATGTCAACAAATCAGATTATGTTGATCAAATCGATTAAATTGTCTAGCTAGATAAAATCTCTCGCTGATTGATTATGATCACACAGCTGGAAATAATTCTGTCTCTCTCCCAAACAGGTACACGCATCTTCTGTCGAGAGACGACGAAATTATCATCTGTTTTCCAAGGATGAATTATCCTTTTAATGTCGTTCAGCGAGTTTTCCAAAGAATGAGACCTAGTGCAATCGGATCTTTATATCATAAACCTACTATGTTCCAAATTTCGTGAAAATCGTTAGAGCCGTATTCGAGATCCGTAAAACATAAATAACCAGATATAAAAATAACCAGATACTGTATAAGAATAACCAGATATATAAATACATAAATGGCTCGCTCAATATAATAGGATGATATCGGGGGACCTAGCTTTGCTCTGGAGTGTAAATGCATAGAAAATTCGTAACGAAAGATTGAATTTATAGTTTATACTTATTTATTTATTCATTTTCTCAGTCGTGCAGTTATTTTTACAGTTATATGAGGAGGCACAACAGGCTTATGCCTAAAACTGTCCCTTTTCAAATTTATACTCCAAATCAAAATCTAGGTTAAGCTGCTATCACTCATCAAAATAACAATTTATTCACACTTCAAAAAACAAACAAATCATCAATATTACAAATAGTTATATTATGAATTAGATGTAGAATGATATACTATGTTTGCTACAATATGTGTTGATATACTATGTATCACTAACAGCATCTTGTTACTATTTTGGACTTCTGAAGTAAATACGTTTTCTAAAAAAAGAGAAATAAACGAAAATAAGTTTTTTTTTTGCTGAATTTTTCTTCTCGTGAGATCAGCTGGATGATCCCACACACATGCACTCGTTCACTCTCTTCCATTACGGTATCGACAGACGACAAAATTTCCAGCTGTTTTTTTTCCAAGGACGTATTCATCATTTTAATGTCCTTCAGCGAGTTATTCAAGGGTTGAGACTTAGTTCAATCGAATCTTCATATCATAAACCTACTTTGTTCCAAATTTCGTGAAAAACGTTAGAGCCGTTTCCGAGATCCGTTGAACATAAATAACCACATGTAACCACATGACCATATACCACATAACCATATATATATATATATATATATATATATATATATATATATATACAGAAATTGCTCGCTTAATATAATAGGATTTATTATAAAATGCTATCTGAATCACAGCTATAGTGAGAGATAATTCTGGTCTTCTGACTGTCAATGGATCACTGTAATGAATAAAATTGGAATGAAGATATTTCAACGACCGGAAATAATAACTAAGATAGACTGAGTAGAATTTGAGTCATTCCCATAAAAATGTTACTATTTAGTAACTATTTCCTGGAAAGCATCTCAATAGATACGAATCAGTAATACGTAGTACTTTTTAATGAATGTGGTCTAGTAAACTTTGAAATAACTACAGTCTACTAAAGAATATCCAACATTTCTTATGAGGGTGCATCATTCATTCACTGATTGATTGAATAGAAGTTTCTTATTATTTTGGAGGGGATAAATTTTTGTATGCATGTTGGGAGCTGAACAAGGCAGAATGATATATCTATCAGTCAGTGATGGGGTAGTCCCGGACTCCCAGATCAGTCAAGGTTATTTCACAGCCTTTATCTTTGTTCTTGATCCATTGAGACGGATACTAAGCACACTTTGAAGTCCTCATCGCTTTTCCCTACGTTTGGAATAATGTCTGCGTCCTTCAAGTCTAGCTCCTAGCCTAGACTTTACTATTGATGCACTCTATCTCTTATATTGAGTAATGATAAAGGAATTTTTCTTCTTCTTTTTCTTATTCCTCTTCTGACTTCCGGTCTTTAAATTTATCAAAATTAAAATTGAAATGTATCTTTATAATCTTGTTTATAGTTTGTGTAAAATAAGTTGAGACTTGGCCCTCCATCCCAAGAAATTACAGGGTTGCCAAATCGTGTAAAATTGCAAATTTCTCAAATTTCCAATTCAACGTCAGAATTGGATGTAGAAGAATATCATCCCCGATATCCTAGTAGTGCTGGAAAAGATCCAGGGTTGAAGGATTAAAAGTAAATGTAACTTTTATGATAAAATTGGAAACTTCACGAAAATTTGTTTTTCTTTCGAATATCACTTCTCTCAGAATCATGTGGAGTCGTAATGCATAATAATTTTATATCAAATTAACGGGGAGAACGTCTCGTTTCTATTGGTGTCTGGATAATGTTTATCCGACCTATAGTTATTTTTTAATTAATGATTATGTTCGTCAATGTCGAGCAGGCATTTCGAGCAGAAACCATGAAATTTTCGTCAATTCTAACGTTGAATTGGAAATAATTATGAGAAAGTTGCAATTTTACACGATTTGGCAACCCTTTATTTTCTTGGGATGGAGGGCCAAGTCTCAACTTATTTTACACAAACTATGGTTTTAATTGTGTCTAGTCTTTTTCTACTTCGATTTTTTTCTTTAATTTCTTTATTCAGTGGCTCAACCTCAAGCTCCTCTCAAATGTCCTCATTTCGTAGTAGATCCAATCTTGTGCATCCCTTCACACTCCTTAGAAAGCGCATTTCAGCCGCTTGGATTCTGCTGATTTCTTCTCTACCTGAATTAGAACCCATGAATCGCTTCTATAATTATTAAGTCAACACTGGGATAGCCATGATCTTGTAGAATTCCAGCTTTGTGTCTCTCCTTACTTTATTTTCCAATGTCCCATGAATAGGAATTTATCCATCCATCTATATTACTACTATATTATATTCTAATAGAATTCGACAAAATTAAGTAACATATATTTCAAAAAATTAACAGGATTCAATTCAGTTGAGATTAAAGAAAAGAAGTTGGTAAGATAGTGTCTATGAATAAAAGATGACATAATTTGTACAATTTTTGATAGCAGTGTATTTTCTCAACATATTTTAAAATGAACATACTTTTAATATGATATAATAATGTATTTAATTATTAGTCTGAATTTGAGCTATGATGGTTTTGGTAATGTGTGTTAGTACTGATCCATATTGGAATGGATTAGTATAAGAGTGTATTTAAGAGTATACAGGGTTGGTGAAAATTATGGAAACAGCTTGATATTTCTTTTAAAAGGGAAATTTGTCTGATTAGGGATCCTATTCAAATTAATATAGTTTATATTTTTGCAATATATTCAATTAGGCTTTCGGGCCGGACCACATTAAGCGTTTTTCAGGTGCCAGCCCAATCAGTCAATCGGAGAGCTTTCCGCCCTCCCGACTCTAAAAATCTGGTGTGGCGTACTCACACAACTTTCCTTGCCGTTATGAAAATTGATCACCTGACGCTAGTGTTCCCGCACATCTCAAGTCTACTATTCAAAGATTTGAGCCAGCTGGTGACAGGGTAATAACGCTGGAGACACACGAGGTCTGCTATCTCTTCATAGTGAATCATCTAATAGAATCAACAGTTGCCAACAGTTTGCAATAATTGGATAATCACACTCTCTCGAATTTCGAACTTATTTTTAATTTTAGGTGAAAATGTTACTGAACATTAATTGTAGAGATTCTCATGCTCAATCTTTTCCACTCAAAATTTTTTGTTTAAATTGTATTTGAAGCCTGATAATTGAGAATCTCAAATCAAACTTTGCATAGATGGGGCGGAGCTCCTGAAATTTCTGCAGATATGGGACTTGTGGCAGTTGATAGAGCTTATCGATGACTATTCTAGGTATAACTTTAATCAAAATCGTTGGAGCCGTTTTCGAGAAAATCGCGAAAAACCCTGTTTTTGACAACATTTTCGCCATTTTAGCCGCCATCTTGAATCGCATTTGATCGAAATTGTTCGTGTCGTATCCTTATAGTGTAAGGACCTTAAGTTCCAAATTTCAAGTCATTCCGTTAATTGAGAGATGAGATATCGTGTACACAGACGCACACGCACACACACACACACACACACACACCACACACACACACACACACACACACACACATACAGACCAATACCCAAAAACCACTTTTTTGGACTCAGGGGACCTTGAAACGTATAGAAATTTAGAAATTGGGGTACCTTAATTTTTTTCGGAAAGCGATACTTTCCTTACCTATGGTAATAGGGCAAGGAAAGTAAAAACGCCTGAAAAAAGGCTCAATAAGGTCTGGCCATTATACTATTTCATATTCTTTTCTATAAATAGCACTAGGAGTTTTTCACACTTGTACTTTGAATAACATTTCAACCGTCAATAAAATAGGCACAAAGAAAGTGAAGACATAATTTGTCAGCGCCTCATTCATACCTGACTGTGAATATTTAATTAATAATTGGAATCGACATATTGTAGAATGGATTTGCTGCTGCTTGTGCGCATACAATCAGTCTCACAATTCAATGCCTGATTAGTTCTATACGGCTGTAGATGCACGTTCTCAATAAATGACAGCCATCTACCAACAACTAATGTATTCAATAATGTTGCCTTATATTATAATTTCAAATTAGCCATCTTGGCATTGGTACATCACTCTCTCCCTCTTTCCACTCGCTCTCTGTCTCTGTGTTTCTCTCTGTATCTGTGTTTTCCTTTACTCTAACTCTCAGTCACCCTCTCTCTTTCTCTTTAACCCGGATCATTCTCAGTTTCGAATAGTTCTATTCCCTATTGTATTTCATTTTTGTTCGGTAAGAAATGAATTTTATTGAATTCTCTGATTTTCCAATTCACTCATTGTCATTACTTGTTTTTCCCAACTCTCTTCTAAAAATACATAAAATGGAAAGGTTTAATTTCAATTTATGATTCATCAAACTTATGATTACAGTTCTTGCTACCTCTAGAACCCTTCTTTCCTTCTGCTTTCCACATCATTTTCTTGGACGTGCTTCCTCCTAATCAGTCAGTCCCATGACTTTGCCAGCATTAATTTGTTCGCACGTGTGAAATATTCAATGAGTATATTATTCAAGATGTGGAGGGAGTAGAAAGGGAATAAAGTTGGATGTTGTAGTATGGCGCATGGCATGAATTCTGATTTAGTTCAATTATTGTAATCCATTCACCGGGTTCCAAAATAAATTACGACTCATCATTGTACGTCACTCATTCATTCAATCATATATGAACATGGAGTGTTATTGATAGAATATCATGCCATAATAGTCTACTGTTGTATTTTAAAAGAAGAAGAATTTTGAACCTCAATTTTGGACTAAGTAAAGTTAGCATTATAAAGTACTTGATAGTTGAAAGGGTGCTGGGAACGTTGTTTTGTATATAGGTATCAAAGAAGTCTTGGGATAAACCAGCCCATTATGACCCTATCTAGAGTATTTATTATGAATTTAACACTGGTTCTTTAAATAACATTTCAACCGTCTATAAAATAGGCACACAGAAAGTGAAGACATGAAAAAAATTATGTTTAACAAAATTAAATTATGACATTATGATTAAAGTATGAATTATGAATTTATTCATGTTTTTCATCAACATAAATTAATTCTCTACTTAGATCATTTACACAGTAGCTGAATAACATTTAAATTGTATCATAAAGATAGTTACAGAACTGTATAAAAGTCATTCCCAGCTTTTCCAAACTTGATTCAAATGGTTAGTCAAGATTTTTCTAATTTGGGACCACTCCCAAATCTATATGAATTTTTTCCTTATTTAGTACAAGTTCTTTTTTATCAATTTTCTACTGTGACTGAGGGGTACTGACAGGGGTGTAATTACATGTTTATATTGTATTACTCATTCAAGTTGTCTTCTATCAACTAGATCCAGAAATACAATCGGTGAATTTGAATTTAAAATTATTTTTTTTGAGTAATTGAACGAAAGATCATGATAGATAGTGATTTTGTGATTCCTATGCATATTTTAAGAATTATTTGAAATTGTTCATGGGAGCATTTTTTCAATTACAATATTATTTATTCAAAATAAATAACCAAACAAATGCATCACAGAATGCAAATACAATATTGCATTCAAACAGTAATAGAATAGAAATCACAGGTAGCACATGCCATACATAATGTATATTCTATCTATGTGCTTTACCCATATTTACCTTTTGTTTTACGGGCTTTATAGAGAAACAAATACACCAGGATGCTTGATCCTGTTTCCAGACTGCTTCTGTTGGAGTTCTCTTTTGTTTCTGTTCTAAATCTTCCACATACTGTATACTCCTCGTTTTGTGTATAAATATGAGCAGGGAATTTTTATAGATGTTGAGAATAACAATAGAACACCTAGGTTAAGGGGAAAAGGGGAATCCTGCAGCCGGTATTTGGTTTACTGAAGTTAATAACTATAGTTATAGTTGATACTTGAACTAAAGTTATAGTTTAATAACTATAGTTATAGTTGATAGTTGAACTATAGTTGAAAGTGTGTAGAAAGCGAGACGGGTGTTATGACAGGTGACGACAATATCCTTTGTATGTAAATAAAACGGCTACGAAAATAGTTGTTGCTATCGCTTTCAGCCTCAACTAGTTCTACTCGCTCCATAACTAACTCCTATATTATCGTTCTTCGCATGGCACAAGTACCTTCCATGCACCAATTCATCTGGCATCTTCGTTTTTCAAATACTACTGTAAATGAGCTAGCTACTACTTGTCTAGAAACAAGTCAATGCCTCATTCGTGTTCTAATTCGTCTTCATTGCTTGGGTTTTGGTTGGTTTTTGGTCTGATCTGATTATTTTTCAGTGTAGGTCATGATGATAATATTTCCAAAATACATCATTCCAGTTATATTTCATGTATCTACCCATACAATATTCGTTCCTACAACAGTATCAATCAGTGTGACGGTATTGTCGTATAATTATATCGATGAATCTTTATCAGTAACTAGTAACCAGCTGATTGTGGGAGGAGTTGCAACCTGCCTCGCTTTATCTTTCAACTGGGCTAACTGTCCTTGTCAAATTTACTGTATTTATCGCAGCCCGTCTTCATCACTATCAGCTTTTAAAAACGGACTGGAGGGCTTATTCAGTACTGCGCCGCCGAATCAAAGGAGCTTGAAAATCATTGCCGGTGATAGAAATTGAGACATTCTAAACCCCAATTTACAAGAAGAGCGTTACCTGGATATCTTATATGAAAATGGGTTTGTAGCATGCATTGATAAAGCAACTCGTCCCACAAGCAATACCTGTATAGATCATTTTTTCATCTCACTTCCTAAAAACCTCTTTGTTTACTCTTCAATACTGAAAACAGACATAACTGATCACTACATCACATGCCTCATTCAAGCGATTCAAAAACAAACAATTCAGATCAAAACTACTATAAGAAAATAAACTGGCAAAATATAACAGATTCCCTTAAAAACGAAACCTGGCAAAGAGTATTAGAATCAACTGATGTAGATACCGCTTCTATCAATTTCAATAGCATTATACAGGAAATATTGGAGAAAAATACAACAACTCATGTTCACAAAGCAAAAAGCAGAAATTTGAAGCCTTGGATTACGGGTGGTCTTCTGTCATCCATACGCCGCCGTGACAAACTAGCTAAAGAGGCCAGAGCAAACCCACAAAATGTGTTACTCAATTCAAAATATAAACGATATAGAAATACATTGAAGTCATTAATAAAACGCGCGAAATTTGATTATTATAAAAATAAAATACAAGAAACTAACGGGGACCCTAGGAAATTCTGGGACATTGTTAACGATGTTGCGGGACGGCCTACAGGCAAATCTAAATTTCCCTTGAATGCTTTTGAGGGACATAGTAACACTGCACCCTTCTCTTCCGAAGATATCAAACAAATATGTAATGAGTTTAATAGGTATTATGTATCAGTCGGTCGCAGGCTGGCTGAGGCTCTCGACCCCGCCGGTCCACTTGGGGTGGACGACGCTGACCACGCCGCTGATTCTATGTTCCGGCTGCGGCCAGTTACACGGCAGGAGGTTATTGAGGTGGTAGGGAGCATTAAGGGCAACTCGGCGCCGGGCTGGGATAATATACCATCAAAATTTATTAAAAACAATTTTGCCACTTTGATAACTCCCTTGCTTCATATAGTTAACCTCAGTTTCAACACAAATAAATTTCCAAAACCATGTAAGATAGCCAAAGTGGTACCAATTTATAAATCAGGTCAAAAAACTTAACATCTAATTACAGACCGATTTCTCTGCTTTGCACCTTATCTAGTTCGGTTTTAGAAAGGACAGGAGCTCGTCTCATGCATTTTTTGAGTTTTCTAAAAACATAGCTAAGGAGATTGGAGATAGAAGACGTGTCCTGGTTACTTTCCTGGACCTAGCTAAAGCATTCGACTCCATAGATCGACATAAGTTAATTTCAAAATTGCATTACATAGGTGTTAAATTGTTGGAGTGGTTCATAAGCTACCTGGAGAACCGCATCCAATACGTTAGTATAAATGGCATTACCAGTGAAAAGGCTAGAATCGACTATGGAGTGGTTCAGGGAAGTACACTGGGCCGCTCTTGTTCCTGATATATATCAATAATAATAATTCAGAGAAGGTTTCCACGGGTGGCAGGTTATTCCTTTCCGCTGATGAAGCGGCGGTGGTGTCGTCCGGCTGCACGTGGGACGAAGCTTACGAACAGGCGGGGGAAGACTTGGTCAAAATCAAACGCTGGTTGGAGCAGAATACGTTAACATTGAATACAGAAAAACCCAAGCATCTGCCAATATTTTTCAGAAGTTACAGTGACCCTGCTCCGAGACGGCTGGCCCTCCACTCCTGTGGTGACCTGCAGTCGGTGGACTGCGGCTGCAATGTCATAGAGCGTGTGGAACAATACAAATATTTAGGTGTAATAATTGATCATAAATTATCCTGGGTTCCACACATTCAGGGAGTTAAAAACAGGCTTAGAAAACTCATTTACGCCTTTTCGCAGCTTGGAGGGGTGCTGACTGTGGGTCAGTGTAGGACGGTTTACTTTGCCTACGTGCAGTCGTTGCTCCAGTATGGTGTCCTGGCGTGGGGGGGGAGTCTCGGCCGCCGCGCTGCATCCACTAACTGTCACACAGAGATCACTCATCAAAATAAAAATATCCGATTTCCTATTGAACAACTCTACACAGAATTTCCTGTTCTTGACATAAGACAAATCTACATTAAAACTCTTCTTATGTTTATCAAATCGTACAGAACAGAAATTTTTACACAGCTAAACCATAATTACCCCACTAGACATATGCTGAATTTTGGATTTAATACACCTAGAGCTACCTTTACATCGGTCGATAACAACCCATTTCGTATTGCTCACCTACTTCATCGCAATCTTCCAATCACAATAAAAGAGGCTGAGGGATGCAGTGTTGCTAACTACAAAAAGAAGATAGTCACATGGTTGCTTGGTATTGGTCCGGGAGGCATCAGAAGCCCTCATAAACTCGCCTTATATGTAGATTCTGATTCAAACTCTGTTAACTCTGGTACTGGGATGCAGCACTCTGAACATTATAATAAGTAATTTAAAAACTTTAGGAGATACAACATAATACTAAGTCTTTAATAAAAGAAACCCACGACATCATCATGCTCTGTTTATTAAAAAAAAAAAAAACTATTAATGATTTATATTTATTTTTCTTTTTATAACATATTTCCAATATTGTAATAGTCAAGTGAGAATAATATTAAGGTAGAATTCTGCAGAATTTTTTATTTTACAGTTATTATATAGATAAGAATTCTTCCCCCACACACGGACCAATAGTCTATGTGGGGGAATATTTATTTCCTGAAAATATTTATTATTGAATTGTAATGTAAATGTTTTATTGATGTATTTTTTATGGAAATAAATTGAATTGAAAAAAATACTATCACTTTGTTCACTTTATCGATAGAAAAATCAAAAATGTTTAGAAAACAAACTTTCATTAATTCAGACCTAATTAATTTACAATAAAATTGATGGATATAAGATAATATTTCTCCGAGAATCACCTATTTACACAAATTGCTAGGTAGCAAACGTTTTTATGTATTTCAACGAGATTAATTCTAAGTCTATTGATATTAACAATTTTATTTCTTCGAAAATCACCAATCTACACAATCAAGTATCACTGAGATCTGAATGTTGATCTACGAGACAATGAATAGACTGGCCATTAACGATGTAAAATCATTTCCTAAACCACCATCATCGATCAATTAATTGAACCAATCCCCTTCCACTAGCACCTTGCACCTATCATAAACCAATCATCAACCGTCTCCTCTAAACATTTTGAGTTAGGCTCCAATAGTTGCTCGAGTGGCTGCAGGCAAGAGAACAGAGACTAGACAGAGAAAACTTGAGGCCATAACGGCAGCTATTATATTGAAATTTCATCCGATCATTATGTCCGCCGTGGCTGCTCAGGAATTATTATTACCGGCTCAAGATGGATGAGAATATTATTATCATGGGTTGCCTAGTGCGTCTTAAACAGTGAATATAAGTATAGAGTTTGATGTTACGTTGTTGACTATATCTGTTTCCAGATCTAGAATTTTCTTTATAGTTTTCTACTGTATGCAAGAATTTCTACAGTAGCTGTAGATGGGTTGGTTATTGAGATGAAAGAGGTGCATGATGGAGAAGAAGAAGATATGGAAAACGTGTAAGGAAAATAATAATGGTACGGAGCACCAGTGGACGAAGATGGAGAACTAGAAGACGAAGAATATGTAGATGATTATGAGTAGCAATAGTGAAATAAGGAAAAGAAGATAAGGAAAAAATGAAAAAGGTGGAAAAATAAAAGGAAACGAAGTGACGGAAATGAAGAAGAGCTTGAAGAAAATGAAGGACAAACAATGAGTAGAATTCTGGATTTTAAAATGAATGTCAAATGAAGTTGGAAAAACATGTAAATTGGTGGAAGGTTAGAAAAAATTTCTCTGCATAAGGGGAAGGATGGAAAGGAAGAAGGGATGTTGATGAAGATGAGGAGGGCCAGTGAAAGAAGAAGACAGAGGAAACATGGAATACGTTGTCAATTGGAACAATCAATGAGCAGAAAAAGGTACAGTCATGTCTGAATTTAAATGAAAGTATAGAAATTATTATTATTTTGAAGGAGTTTTTCTTGGATGGAAGAAATTTATTTGTTTAGGAAATATTTGATATAGATAACTAAAACCTCAATCTTGAATTTCAAAGCAATCTCCAGAAAATTGAGAATATTTTGATAATGAATAAAAAGGTTTTTGTTTTTTATATTGTAACTACAAAAAAGCTATGATAAAAAGGATTACAGTCTGATGAAATAAGGAGAATGATAAAGAGAAAAAGAGAACAGAAAAGTGAAGGAGTGAGACGGTGAGGGATTCTTTCTAATTCTTTGATTTCTTTTTTTACGCGCTCTCTTTCTCTTCGTTTCCTTTTCTACGTCTTCACATTTTGCGTTTTCTTCGGAAGCATCGTTTACAACTTAACACACAAGCGTCTACTACTTGCTAATCCCACTTGTGTAATGTATGGAGGTGAAGAGATGCAATTAGGTGCGCGTCCAACCAAAAAAAGAACAGAAAATAGTTGTATGTAATTTTCCCTTGTTTTATTGCTCCTTTGTTCCTTAGTTTTTGCATGAATTGCTTGTCTGCAAGGCTCTTTGTTATATTACCATGGATTCATTGCTTTAATAGACACACTACTGCTTTTATAAAGTGGTTTAAAAGTTTGTTCCTTGATTCAGATGTCAGGGTACAGTCTGTTATCAATATACTCACTTAATTCAGCGACTTTTCCATCTAATAGCTCCTAATATCTTTATTTTTAATTTAGAAATCAATTTTATTTGCCATAACAATTTACAATTAGTACTTATATTAAAAATATAATAGATACTATAAATAATACATAATTTTGTAAGTATGAAGAAACAAATAAATTTATATAAAAAGGCACTTCTGGCATAAGTGAAACTTGTTCGCCAGCAGTGAGTGCGATTCAAAAATACAAAATATAACATGAATCAAAACTAAAAGTGGCTATATACTATAATACAAATCGTAACAGAATCAAGAAAGGAAGTTATTAGAACAGGCGGATTATACACTATAAGATATAGACTGTTAAGTTGAAAGGAAAATATATAATATGGAGAAATTCCACAACATCTCTGTGCCAAGTGTTAATTAGATAATATAGACTGTATAGAAATTTGTCTTCTGCCTTCGACGTCTTTTTATGATAATACGGGTACCTATGTTCTACACTTTCACTGTCACACCTATAATACAGTAGGCCTATAGTTGGTTGTACCAAAAGTTCATATCCAAATCAAATCCATAACATGAGGGTTTTTAATACTTTTTTCAGTACTCGTTATCCAGCAATCTTTACGGTACTAAGTGTAGCTGTATTCGCACATGTCAGTATCAGTGTCCGTTTCCGGTACAGTCGATCGAGTATGAATAGTCCCGTTAGAACCCTTAGGAACCTTAGTGCATTGTACAACCTGAGTACACCCCTTGCAGTTTCCCTAGCAGCACTTCATCATTTCACACTCTTAGCTGGATGGAATCATGCAATATCTCTTCATAATACGTTTTCAGTAGTCGTTGGTGTACTCCGTGCAGTAGGCCTACACCTTATCATTTTTCCTTCAGTACTACCTCAATACCCCTTGCAGTACTCAAGTACTCTATACAATCAGTAATTTATGTATGGAAAACATGGAAGCATACAGGATTTCTCCCAAAAATTGCTTCCATAACAACACAATTACAATAGTTCATTATATCTTTAACAATATTCCTTTATTTTAGAAATTCTTGCATTTTCCTTAATACTCCTTACACTTGTAGTATAAAATCTTGTTGTACTTCCTTCAGTATTCCTTTCAGTACAAACTTTTAACTCTCCTCTAGTATAGTTTTAGTATAAAATCTAGAAGTAATCCTGTCTACACTCAGTTTAATGAATCTACGTCTTTTTAGCTGTTGGAATACAAAAGCTTCATAACTCTAATAGCAGTATAACATCTTTAGTATTTCTTGTGGTTTCCCTTTAGTTTCTATTTATTACTTCCTCCAGTTTTCAGTGATTCTGTCCAGTACATCTTTAGTGAACTCCTGCAGTACATCTATCTCAATAATTTTTCAAATGATAACTTATTGTTCTTCTTAGGCTATTCTCGATGAAAGTAACAATAAAAATAAAGGAAGATTATGAATACAACAAACAGGGGAATTCATCCCCAAAATGAAAGCACATTGAAGAATGAACGCAAACCTATTGCAGTTTCGTACCGTAAAATATGATGGTGTTATTCATTGAATGCGTGATGATTTATCATTTCACATTCCGGCAGTCAGCCAACAGCTATCTCGATTCGAAACACTAATAATCATAATAATCGTGGCATTGGCTACCAAAGCGGCAGGTATGATAGGCCATAGCCCCAAAACATAGCTCTATACATTATAAACCTATGTATAGCACATAGCTACTAATCGACGCGGCTTGAAAATAACCACTACAGCGTTTATTCGTCTGATTTCTATCTTCTGGAAATCGAAATTCAAATGGATTCCTCATACCTATTACTATGCCTACATCATAATATATCTATCTATATGTTTCATACCCGCCCAAATCGATTATCTCAATTATTATTATTTTTTATATTGGGCTTCTGTAGGACTCGATTATGTTGCCGAGAAGTGTAATAGTATGGATTGAAGGGCTATAATACTGCTCCACCCTGTAGGCTCCTTCAGCATTGCCTCTAACCTGTAATGAACAAATTGTTATGCCGGCAAATATGCTTGGAATACATTGGCTGTTGAGGCGCAACTACCTTTCCAATAGCTTACTATCTTCTGAAAAGATTTTTGTGATCTTAATTATGTGTCCTTCAAGAATCAAGAATATTCATATAATCACTTCAACCAAATTCCTTTATGTGTTCCAAACCCAGTCAAGAAATTACATTTTTGTAAAATAAATTGATAATTCTCTTCTAAATAAGAATTGATAATTCTCTTCTATAAAACAACTGTATAATTTCATTAGAATATTCCAGCTATATAATGGCATTAAAGCATTGAAATGAAAAAAATATATTGTTCATGTCTTACAAATAGATTACTTCGAAAGTCATGGTATTTGCTACAATAAAAGTTAGAATCTATTAGGATCTAGGCGTGAAAATATGCCTCAAAGAAATAGATATTATGTATTTAGAAGAGCTAATATGTCAGAACTTGAAAAATTATTGAATGAATTTGACTGGAGTCAGTTATATGAATTAGATGATTTAGATATAACAGTTGGATATTTTTATAAAATTTTGTTCGAATTTTTTTATCTGTGTATACCAATGAAAGCACTAAGCCCTGAAAAGAAATATCCAATTTGGTTTTCTCACGAAATAATAAGGTTTTTCAAGAAGAAGAATAGATTAGCTAAAAAAGGAGATCACATTTTTTTAATGAAGTTTTCAGAGAAGTTCGTGCAGATATTAAAATTAAAATTAATGTAGTATATTGGAATGTTGAGAATTCATTTTCTAGAGATGTAAATTCTTTCTGGAGACATGTAAAATGTTTAAAAGTCTAAAACAAAAATGTTGAATGGGATGACATATTGTAATGTTAAATATGAAGGTAAAAATATTCTTTCTTTCATTTATTGAATAAAACACTATAATCATACTACAATTATGACATTGGAGGAAAAACTAAGCTGAGCCTGTACTATTTCTCTCCAAAAATTTTGATAAAATGTTAATGTTGTCCAAAAGTTAAGGTTATGTATTCACACACTGCTTCGTCACTTGATTTTCGGTCCAAGAATAATGATTTGGAAATTTTGAATTTTGAAGGTTAATTTTATACTCTAAATGAATCACAGAATGTATTACAATAAATTAAAAACTTGAAACTATTGTACTTAATTGAAAAATTTGAATACAAAATCAAAAACCTACTCACTGTTAGTTATTTAACTATTGTAAAATTATTCCAGATGCTTTTGTCATTTTTTGAAATCAGTGTACAAGGAGGAAATATAATATTGGAGATTTACTCAAAGATAATAATACTTTTCATCAAACTGTAGGTTTCAATAATTTAGGAGTGTGAGTGAGATAGATGTAGCTAACGCTTTCAAAGATTTGAAGAATAAAAGAAGTAGTGGTCCAGATGGTATACCTACCTAAGTATTCCTTTAAAGAATTGAAGAATGAACTAAGTTTGCCATTATTGTATATTATATTCAATTTGTCAATTAGAAGCAATCAATTTTCTCTTCTCTCGAAAGAAGCTATTTTTAAATCAGGCAAAGAAAATGAGATTAGTAATTTTAGGCCTGTAGCCATTCTTAATAGTGGAGCTAAAGTCTTTGAAAATATTACATATGAGAAGCTAATTGAATATACTAAATGTTATATCAGTTTCAAACAACATGGTTTTTATCCACAGCGATGTACAGAATCAAACTTATTATGTTTTTCATATTTTGTAAATAAGGCTCTCGATAATTGTTGATATAGTATTGTTGATGTAGTGTACACTGACTTTAAAAAATCGTTTGATTCTCTATTAAATGATAAGTTACTACTCAAGTTATATGATTTTGGACGGTTGAATGGTACTGTCAAGTTTTTTAGTTCCTATTCAAATAACAGAGTCTTATGTATGTTTTCTTAATTTTTCCTCAAAAAATTCATTGCAAAATCAGGTGTACCCCATGGTTCAAAATCGGGTCCATTGTTATTCACTATTTTCATCAATAACGTCGCTAACCTCTTCAAATCTGAAGTTTTACTATATGCAGATGATTTAAAGATTTTCAAGGAAATTAAATCTTATGAAGATAATAATTTACTTTTGCAAACTGATTTAGATAATTGGTGTATTGAAAATGAATTATTCTTAAATATTAAAAAGTGTGAGACTATGTCAATTTCAAGAAGTAAAAACAAAAATTATTTTCCATATAAATTAGGTCAGCAATCATTAGAATATGTTAACATCAAACAGGATTTAGGAGTCATTTTTAACTGTGAATGGAGCTTTCGTAATCATATTGAAAAAATTATCAATACTGTAGTAGTTTTAAGATTATTGGATTTTTGAAAAGGTCCTCAAAGTCATTTGAAAGTGTTGAAGCAAATAAAATATTGTATAACAGTTTAATTAGGAGTAAACATGAATATTGTTGTACTATTTGGCTTCCTACAACTAAAAAATATGTATCCAAGATTGAAAAAGTTCAAAACTATTTTTTAAGATATGTTTATTATAAAGTCAATGGTGTGAGTTGTGCTAGAGATTATCCAACAATGTTATTGAGAGAAATTTGATAGTTTAGAGCTAAGAAGAAAGGTTGCTTCACTATGTATAAGTTGTGTAATAATCTATTAGATTGTCCGGATTTGCTTGAAAAGTTATTTTTTGTTGTACCAAGGTCTACAGCATTCAGAGTTAATAGAACATTTCATATTATAAAACCAAATAGGCCTACCATTGTTTTCAAAATTCTTCATTTTTAATTATGCTTCAACTATTTAATGATAAGATGTTTGAAAATTGTGATATAAATAGAGATTCTTTACCGGAATTTAAAAAGAAATGTATCCTAAAATTGAGATAGTGTAATTTGATTTCTGTTACCAAACTTGAACTGTTTTTCGTTAATTATGTATTTTAATGTAAGCCGTTTTGGGTGTATCCCGTGGCTTAATTTTGTATATACATTGTATTCTAAATATTTTTGGTGAATTAATAAATATAAATATAATACATTGATCATCGTTTTGCATCGTTCGTTTGATGGTAGCGTGAAGAGCTACTAGCTACTCGTATTCACAGAGTAGTGAAGATCTAGTTCTCTTGTCATCTCAAGTTTTTAGTTTTAGATTAGTTTTTAGTTTTTAGTTTGAATGTTTATCTTGGTCTGAAATATATCTTCCAAATAACAATTATTGAATATTTCAGTTTAACCATTTTGCAAGCTCTTATGGTTAATTATTCTCCAACTTTTTTACAACCTATGTATCCTAACCTACAATTTCAAAGTTTCCAATTTCTCACACTGATTGATGTTGAAACATGTTTGTGATTTTTAAAATAAACAAGAGATATTTTGACAACAACCCAGAATATTCATTAATTATTGAAATATTTTCATGCCTTAATATTATTCTGTTTCATAAATAGATGAGTGATACATACAGATTGTTAGTTTGAGATATACAAATTGAGAAGCTAATACCAATAGTGTCAATAGCCTAATTAGTGTTTGTTTTAGGATTCTCGTACAGGACTTGCAACTGCGCAATCAGGTGGTGGTGGACTTCTGTTACATCAGGACGCTGAATCCACTCAGTGAGGTCTTCTAGCACTTCTCCTTTTCAGATTAGGTAAGTCTCAAGAGTTTCCACCATTTGAATTTCTCGTGAGATTTCTTCCATCTCCGATCAGGAATTGTTTCAAAATCCAGAAAAGGAATGTTCTTGACAGATATTATTCATGTTTCAATGTGATTGAAGTATAAATTATCTTCTCTACTTTTGAAAAAGTGCTTGTTTTTTGGGAAGGGCAATCCATCGTATCACTCAAGCGATCCAATTGTACAGATTAACTGTATGTCACCTAACATTTTGTGTTTATGAGTTACGACTCTTTCACTTTCATACCGACATGCAGTCAGTTAGGCCTATCACTAATCCTATCAATAATAATTGATTGCATGGCTGAAAAAAGTGAAAAAATCATTGTAATATCTTATAGTGTTTATTATGGAGTTTCACAATATTGATAGAAATCCTACTAATAGAATCAAAATTCATTATTGTTGCAAATTATTCTATTAATAGTAGGAGAAAAGGAATATCCACCAAGCACCAATACTTGTCATTCGAACTGTCGCCATTATCACTGAAGCCACTGCTTCTAATGACATTTGTCCAATTATTTCACTGCTGTCATTCTCCGTGCATCCCTTATCAGCGGTGGGATGTTTCCCCTATTTCTCTTTCACCTTCTCCTCCTCTTTTTCCTCTTTCTCGTGTTTTGGCTTGTATGCAACTGGAATCACTCCGCCTTTCGCACCAGTGCGACCGAGAGAGTGACGTTGTCCTTATCAGAATAGTGCACATAGTGTTGCCGTTGGGTAAGGTCAGTGAAATCCTTGCACCTGGTCAAATCTTGCCAGTTCTGGTTGGAACGTTTATTAGACGGGGGCGGGGGGGACTAGAATACAGCGCCGCCCCCCTGGGGGCGTGTCGGTGGAGGGGATAGCCAGTCCCCCCCTCTCGTTATCTCTTCTACCTGTGCTTATCAGTTGAGGTTGCGCGCTCTGTTCTTCTGGCCATACTACCACTTCTTCTCTTCTATTATTATTACCATCATCTCTCATCCATCGGTTATCCACTATCCTCCTCCACTTTGTTGCTCCACATTCTGCGATCTCCATCTCCCTCTCACCATCTACGGAGACTCACACACATGCATACATCGAAATACACACAAAGTGCAGGTTGTGTCACCTCTAAATCAAAAAGCTGTCCTAGGGACGATGGGAAGAGCTCCAAAACTTGTCCACTTTTTCGTCCAGCATGCTCCAACAACCAATGCCACTTAACACGAAGAATCGCAACCGATGTATAAAAATTTAATTAAACCGTCGTTGCCGCCCCAAATGGAATTTTTGACATTCCCAGGTCATTTTTTTGGCAGGCGGCTGTAATATCTCTATCGGACATCGATCGTGTCATCCATCGTCAATGCTGTAGGACTCCCGCGGTCGTACACCCCCCCCTCCCCCGATGTAACAAATAATTGTTGTCACTTTTGTGTTGATTTATTTTTGGGATCACGTCGCGGCTGCTAACAATGAAAAGATATATTTCAATTCCATATCTAATCTCATTGATGAAATTGTGGTGACATTTGTGTCGATTGATTTTTGGAATCGAGTTGGACATGCAAGAAATGAAGAAATAAATTTCAAATTTAATATGTGGTTTCACTATGGAATTGTTGATATATTTGCTTCGATTAAATCGAGGATTCATTGCGTTGTATCCACCAATCAAACAAAATTATTGTATTGTTTTGGTTGATAGAGAACGAAATGGAAATTTACAATTTACTGAGAAAGTAGACTAAGTGAAATTTCACGGAATATAAATTGGAATAGGCTATCATCAAGGTATTTTTAGGCACTTTTTTAAGATCTATCTTCTGCCAAAATGTATACCAAGAAATTACCATGTTATTTTCATTTTCCGAGCCTTCTGTTACATCTTTCAACTTTCAATGGAAATTTTTGGTTACTTCGAACCAACAATCATAATCAATTTAAATTGGGAGAATTTGAGATTGATGAAATATTTCTCACTTGCATCCAATGTGCATACATTAAAGGACTTTACCTTGTCCTTGATAAGAGAGTTCACTCTTGTTCTGTTGAAAAATAATTAGTAAACAAATCCGCTAGCGATAAAAATCACATCAATTGTATTCAAAAATATGCTGATGACGTTCACCCACTCATCATACCATATAGACCTACCATATTATTATTTGTTCAATTACTGGTTCCAAATTAAGTTAATAACTCAATTATTTCCACGCCCGTTCACCCGTGTTCTTAACAATTTCTAACTAAAAAAGTTTTTCAAATTGAATTAGTAATTTGTTATGCTGTATCAATTTGTCAGGTTTCTCATTACTATTCGAACAGCCTATTAATTAGTTTTTTCTCAATTTGCCAGTTTGGTTCTTTTCTTTTCCCCTGCAATTGTTTGTTGTCCTCTTTGAAGGCGGCGAAGATGAGATGAGGAGGGAGAGAGAGAGAGAGTGATAATGAATGAATGAAAGAATGATCTAGTTCAAAGATAACGCCGCGGAACCTCCTTGAAGATCTTAAATAAATTACCGTTTATTAGTCATTGGCCCATGTCAGAAAGGATGAATATTAATAATGCCTCTCGCTAATGATTTATACTTTGATAATTGTCCTTAATTGGCTGCTGCATTTAATTTCCTCCCACACACGGTTGCTGCTTTCTTATGTTGGTTCTTTTGTGCTTTCTTAAATTATTGCTCTTGACTCCCGGATGTGAGTTTTTATCATTATAAAGCCACTGTATTTGTGAACTGTTGTCAGTTTATTCTCATATCTCAAAAAGTAAAAACGAACGAAAAAGTTTTTCCTTGAAAATTTTTCCCCTGTTGGGATGTTGGTAACTTCATAGTATCAAAATCGAAATACTTTTAAAAATGTCACCAGTAATAATTTTCCAAAAGCGAGGTGCACAACTAATAGTTATTATAACTTGTTTCAGTGGTTAACACCATTTTCAATCTCTAGTAAGTAGAAATTGATACAAAAACCTAGATTGATAGCATACTAACAAACGAAGCAGAGTTTTCAATTGTTAGTGATAGTGTGATAGTGATAGCTTCCAAGTGTAGTTTTATATTTATTTATTTATTCATATGCAAATACAATTCAGGTAAAAACAACAGGCATTCGCCCAAAACTGCTTCAAACCTTAATTTGGAATACACAGTCTAAAGGTTATGCTACTTACGTAACTTAAATGATAATTCGTACACAATTTCGAGTCCAAAAATGTATCTACTACAATTTTGAATTTATTAGATTGATCAATTTCCAAATACGAATCCAAACAAAACTCTTCCTTCACAATTATAATTACAATTATAATTATTAATTATTTACTAGAATACCTGGAATTTACTCCACTGTTGTAGGCCTATTTGGTTATTAATAATCTAATGATCTTTATATGTGGATAATATTAGTCTACCTTGACTACAAAACAGAAAGATTACATTATTTTTACATATCAGTCTTCCTCCTCACCGTATGAAACCATCTTCAGTGGGGTTTTTTTTCTGAGAATGATGATGAGTCCTAGACATGTTTTTATTGATAAGATGCATTATGATTGACCTGCTTATAAAGTAGGCATACAGTTCTACAGGCTGATACTGACCCACTATGCATCGATATCCACTAGGAAGAGAGTTCAAAAGTTGAGTTGCACAATGTCTTCATTTACTTAAGTACTGATGATCAATTTCCTTATAATTTATTTTTCTCTGATGGAAATGAAAATTCATTTCGCATTTTATGATGAGATCATATCAAATTAGATTGTTTGTAAGGAGAAATTGAATTATAGATGAAAGATGATTGAGAATCTACAGGAGGTACCTAGATAAATTAATCAAGGAGTTTCTTGAATGTCAATCTACCAGCCAACTCATGTTCATAGTTTGCGGTGGATATTGGTCATACACTCCTGACTGGTAATTAAAATCAGGAGTGCTCCATCAAAAAAGTATCTATCAAAAATGCATATGCACCACTATTAGCAATTTTTCTGGTCTACTTCTTCCAGTGACGCTTTTTTCCCTGTCGAACATTTCCACTTCATTTTTCGTGTTAATAACACACACACCTTCCTTCAGTGCCAATGGGGGAACGGTATGTTATGGGTATTTATTTCCATTAGAATATAGTGGACGAAATTAAAAACTGGCGCTTTTTTGAAAAAAATGGGGAGGGACACATTGCTCCCTGGGGTTGATATTAAATTGCAGGCTGGTTGCTACAGTATGCAGGCTTCGGTTATGCATCTAGTTGTCCCCTACTGTACGTATTCTTCTCACTCTCTCTCCCAAATAACCCCCTCTTCCATACAAACAGTACTTCAGTACCCTTCCACCATTACTTCACACCCGTTTTTCAGAATAGGCCTGACGATTTCATTCAGCTCTTAAAAAGGAAACGTCGTTGCATATCTGAATTTAGCGCCTGTTTTTTAATAGTAAATACCCGCGCAATTTTTTCTGCATTCACACTCACATCGACAGGTTGAAATCGTGCGTGAAGTAACCAACGATACCCCCTCCCCTCAACCCTAGTCGATTACTTTTCATATTTGCCTCCCCCCCGTTTTCCATTATGCTACTCGGTTCCATTGTCCTCAGTCCTCACCGCTGCACATGTGCAATTACTGTTAGCGCAATGCAAGTAAAAAACACAACGACAATTAATATTGTTCATTATTAAACATTGGAAATTCACACTTCCATTTTTCCTCGAGTTTTTTTCTGGTCTCTCCGTGAAAATTGTGTGCAAAATTTTTTGACGCTCGCATATGCATGAAGTGAGTCATTAAACATATGTACGGCATGAGTGAGTGAACATGATCGCCGCAACATACTCACTCCACACTCTCTCACCCTCACTCTCTCTCTCTCTCTCTTACACACACACCTGAATACCTGAAATGCTGCATACCATTTATGTTGGTGAGTGCACATCAGCATTTAAACGAGTTTTGGTAATATTTGAGAAAAACGTGAACACTGCACATCAGTGATGAAAACGGGCCGCTCACTAATAGAGCCTAATTATGGCTGGTGTGCTACTGCACTTGTTCTACCACCATCTTGTCCAAGTCGACACCTCTCCGTCCATCAAAAAGCAATTTTCGCTCGTTTAAATTTATTATTCGTGCCGATAATCGCGAGTATTTGTTGATATGCATTGGGCGAGCATGAATATTCTCGACGGATAATAAACGTGTGAGAATTTCAATGCTGCCGTCGGCCCTAATATCAATGCATGCGGCTGTTCCATTTGTATTATTATGGAAATAGTATCGTGGTCATCACTGGTTTGGAGGGGTGGGGGGTTGTAGGTGGTGGTGGAACCTTGCTTAAATATTTCAACTTCATTCCTATTACAATTCATATCTGATCATAATAGTTATTCTATGCTTGCATGTATGCTACTTTAATGTGGCCTAATTATATCAATGCATTTATTCATAAATATTAGCACGTATATTGACCTGATTGTGAGAGCAACAAGAGTCTGAAACCATATAAATTATTCCAATACTGCTATTTCTACTGGTAACAGTTGTTCCCACATTGGGGATATGTTAGGTTCCATCACAAATTTGATTATAAATATCCATATAATTATATGTTCCTGTGATTTTTTGTTTCATGTGGAGACAATTCCATCTTTGATCAACGTTTTGAAGTATAGGTTTCCCAAACTAGCTTTCTTTAGATTTCTTTGAGCTCATTTGTGAAATTGCAGGTCATTTTATGCAGCTTATTTTAATGAGAATTTCGATTCTTATTTAGACATTCGATGCAGCCGTGGTCCATCCATAGATCAAGTCTCAGCCTCCACCCACAATTCAGCGATACTCAAAATCAGGTAGAGCAAAAAAATGGAGGTAGCATTTTGATAATTACGCGGGGGAAGGGTGGTTAATGTTGGTCGTTTTTTGTACATGGAGTGTCAGTTGGGAGTTGAGTGGTGCGGTTTTGGGAAGGTGGTGAGGTGGGAGGGGTTTTCTGATAGATGCCTGTCAGAATCAGGGCTCATGACTAATCTGACAACATTAACTAAAAATAATAGCTAACGATTCGTCATTGTGGCCAATCGATTGCGTGCTGTGCTGGGCTGCCAAATCTATAGTCACTTTCTCCCTTATAACTTACCAATTAGCTCCCATTTTTTAAATATCTGGCAACCGCTGCGTGTGGTTATCATCTATAGAGGATTGTATCACCTTCTCCAATGTTTTACGGATAATATATATATTTGGGTTTGGTACAAAATTCTATTTATCAGTTATTTGAATTCTACTTGGAATTCTTCTTATTGATGTTATAAGTGGGTTTGAAGTCTGGGAAAAAGCCTCCTTTTCCAAGAGGGCGTTATGGCTTAGAACTGGGAATAATTGCAAAATCTCTTTATACATTTGTCATGTAAATTGTATTCGATTCTACTTTTCCTTGTGATAATAAATGTAAATTTAGTTAAGTTGGTCAAGTTTAGTCAATGCGAATTTAATCGTTTGGTATTTGATAATTTGTTTAAACATTACTGCTTTCAACTCTATGTAATTGTTGATGAACAGAACTGATGAAATATTTCATTATTTTTCTACTGTTTGACACTAATTTCAAAAGCAAGATCAAGATTATTCCAGTCATAGGAATGAAAATTCTAAATTCTGATTTTTTCTAATATATTTTCTTTATTTGAAAAATGACTTACTAGAATACTATAATTTAATAGAAAGGAATTGTATATTTGACTGGCTGATATAAGTATATGCTACTACTGGAACCAGACCCAGCTTATTGATTGGATTCATCCGTGAAATGAGAATCTACAATCTACTATTGCAGTGTAAACTCTAGCATTCTCGACTATTTATCAAAAATCGCTGTGATATATCAAGTTGAGACAGATGAGCCTGCGAATTTCGTTGTGTTTACATTTCCTTATTTTTGCTCAGACAACGCCAAGTTCCTGTTTTCTTGTCAGTTTCAATCATTCTTGAAATAACTTTGCACTCGACGATCTGTTTAGATAGGTGGAACACTGACAGACACATCTAGTCAAAGTAAGTCGGTCCCTTGTTGAGCGAGTATGTTGTTACAAGCTGAGAAATTGCACGAATTGGGGTGTGTGTGTGTGTGTGTGTGTGTGTGTGTGTGTGTGTGTGTGTGTGTGTGTGTGTGTGTGTGTGTGTGTGTGTGTGTGTGTGTGTGTGTGTGTGTGTGTGTGTGTGTGTGTGTGTGTGTGTGTGTGTGTGTGTGTGTGTGTGTGTGTGCGTTTCAGAGTATATACTGTCCATGTATTGTTGTGTGCTATATTACAGTGTGGTGCTATACTGTTATTTTATAACTGACGATAATAGGGAGCTGGAGGATTCCTGTGATAACATTGATGTTGGAGTGGAGAAGGAGAAGGTTGGTTACAGGTGGGAAGAGGTGTGGTGAGAGAGTGGATGATGAAGATGATTTTGGTGAGATTGTTCGGTGGAGAACTACTCAATTTAATCTCAGTTTGATAGAACAGAGTATTCTTTCCATCAACGCCAAGGTTTTCGTGAACTCAGATCTTATATCCTTTTTTCAATCAGTATAAATTTTTATAGTGATAAGTGATAAGTTGATTAGTAACTCAAAAGTCACCGAAAATGAGTTTGACTTAGGTATGTTTTTTGTGCTGAGAGTGATCCCCACATGTTTTCCAGGCTTGTGCGTGGGTTATGGGGAGCATAACTGATGAAGTTTGAATTTGGGTTTAAGATTTTAGTGAGTTTGGTTTCGTGGTTGCGGTGACATTTAATGACTAAGAACAGCAGATCTCCGCCTGCTATTCCTGTTGGACGGTTGAAAGAGGACACCATCCAATATTATTGATACGTTTTTAGTGTGCTTCCCAATGGTTCGGAACCCACCTACAGGCTACAGCTGTAGATAGTCTTTACTGTAGCCTTATTATTACTCACGAGCTAGCTTGAATCTCGTGTGGGCATCACTCTCAGTAAATAATTTAGGTTAGGGATTTCTCCAAATGTTTCTTCCGCGAACTTGGTTTACATTGCTTATCGCTGTTGCTAAAAGGTCCAAGGCGAGAAATGGCCTTCTTTTATCTATTAAGCTACAGTTCGGTCTTTAGCAGACCGTGGCGGTTAACCGGCACCGATTCAGCTCTACCTGGACGCTGTCAATTTATTTTCAGCCGCCGCTCTGTTATTTTCTTCATCTTGTTGATGTAATTAAGCGATTTGCTCTTAATTGGTGCCAATTATTGATGCCAGTGCATTTTAGCGCTTCTCTTTTACTACACTGACCTGCCTCTTTTTATAGGCTTCTTTCCTGTTGGGCTAGGTTAGGGATGCTTGTAAAAATTCACAAGGAAAAGCTGATGAAAAATGAAAATAAGCGGAAACTTAGAAGTCATGAATGAAAGTGAAGGAGAACATTCTGCATGAATTACTCGATCATTCCCGTCCTCATCCTTTGCTTCATGAATGAGATTCGATTCTACCCAATATGGATCCACTTCATTATTAGACCTTTACTTTGAGAGTAGGAGTCCACTTGATGAATATAATTTTAGGGATATGAAATTACTCTAGGTTAAGAAAATTTTAGATGTTGTGTAATGTATCATCTACGAGTACCTACGTGTAAATCTGTAGAAATCATGCTCAATTAATATTTTCTGTGCTAAAGGATTTGTTCTGTAAGAGGCATATTATAATAAATATTCTATTGTGATAATTCATTAGAATTTTTTGGAAGTGATTAAATATATTATACTTCAGCTAAAAGTGACCAACCTTACAATTTCATGAAAAATAAAAAAATTAAGAAAAATGTTTTATCGATTCTATTTGACATCAGTACTGATACCTACTTCTCGAGCTAGAAATGACCAAGTTATTAGTCGATTAACAGGTTTTGGATTGCAAGCAGCCACCACAATTAGACTGATTGTCCACTGCCAGTTATATACTACAGTGGTATAGGTGTATATGTGGCCAGTCACCCGTAATTAGTAAAAACTGATCAGCGTTATTGGTTGGCACGTTGTGAGAGACTGATCGGATGAAGTTCCATCGTGGTGAGTGAGAGAGAGAGAGAGTGAGGAAGAGTGAGTGGTAGTCGAGAGTGTTAATTGTTATTCGTTTGGGGAAAAACATTTGGAGCGCGCGTTGCTGCAACGGTAGCGACGAGTTTATTTTTCTGCGCTCGCAATATTTTAAATTTAATTTTTGATCTCACCATGCCAGTCCCCGGTGCTGAATTCTGATCCGAGTGTAATCGGACTGTTGTTAGAGGAGGGAGGAGTGGGGGGCGTCACGATGAAATTGGACGAATTTTAAGTGGTGTTGCCTTCAATTTCCGATTACGATCAAAATAATAATAAAAAGTCGCCGCGGCGTTCTCTGCCGCGCTATATCCAGTCTTGATGCTGGCACATACACATACATATACATGCAGAATTTGTCGTTGTTGGATTGTCTAATACATAATTGGATCCATTTGTTGTTTGTATGTAGATTCCGTTGTAACCTATACACGATCTCGTCGCAGTATAAAATACCTCCACCACTGGAGCAGCGGACAGTTGATTTGATTTTTCCGATCTTTCTCCGACGTGCGTTTTTTTTGTTACTCGCTTTTTTGTTTTATTAATTTATGTTACAGCACTTTCTTCTGCGTCGACCTGAGTGCGAAATCCAATTAAAATCGACGAATTAGAATTTCGGAATAATTTGTTTGTTATTACGTTTTGAACGAGTGCTACTATCTATCCAATTGCTCAACAAACACTATATTGCGTGATTTTGTCACGCTTTTCATCGATTTTTAATCGAGATTTACTTTGAGCAGATTATTGTTGGTGTCCGATGCTGTCGTTCAATCTAAGCTGATACCAAATGAAATTGGTAGTCTGGGCAGATAGCTACAACCATTTTACGAAGGAGTGATAATTTTGTGAATGCTAAATTTATGGGTTTTTGTTGCTCTTAATCTAATCTGAAATCTTTAAATAAAATCTTGAATAGTCTAATAGGGAAACTAATGAAGAAATAAGAGAAAGGGGGAACAAAACCATTCAGCAATTCAGATTGATTCGAATATTTAGTTTGATCATGCCTCACAATAAGTCTTATAAAATAAGGCAAAGTAATCGTAAGTGGGACTTTTAATCCTGGTTACATGAATCTCCACTCATATAGAAACTTTCAACAGAAATAACGTTTCTTGGAGATTGAAAATTATGTTTAATCATGAATCTCTAATACAAATGTAACGTGTTGTAAGGCTGCAAACCAGAAAGAGAAATCTGGAAAAGCAAGAGAAATACAATTCGCGTGCGAGCTCTTCAGACAAAAATGGCAACAGAATTGAAATTCTAGACGTCGGAGCAAATTGTATTTGGTTTGGCCAGTTCAATCGAATGTAGACGGAGACTTGAAAGACGAGAGGGACGTCTGGCAAATTCGATTGAGATTGTGGACGGATGTTAATGAGGGGGGGGCTGCTACAAAGGGGTTGGAAGAAGAGGGTTCTGGACTTTGGACATTGCCGACGCCTTTCGGCATCTTGTCTTTTGTGCAAGTCGGAAACAAAAATGGACAATTAAGGGAAGAGGCAAGTACGAACGAGGCTCAAAGGGCTGAGGGAATGAGAGCAGGGTGATGGGGAGTGAGCAACAGGTCGGTCAAGTCTTGAACTAAGGCCACAGACTGTAAGTACTGTACTTGGAAAAGTCGGCAACACCCCTGAAGGCTTCTACACAAAATGACTTGTCCTAAATTGTTCTTCGTCCAAATCATTTTCTCTCTCTCCCTCGCTCTTTATCTGGATGCGTTCTCTGTTCTGCTCTTCAGCATATTTATGCAATTTCTGCTTCACTCTTGACCAGCCAGTGACTTAACTAACTCAGCCCCTTTTCAATCTGCCTCTGGGAAAGCCAGCGGTTGAATTTCGTACAATTTGCTCACTGATTCTATCAGGCCAATACTGTGCCTAAACATATTTACCGTTTGTTGTATCCTGTTCACTGCCCGCTAGATATTACAACCTTAGCGCAATCTTGAGATTATTATTCGATTTGAACTGGAATTCGATCATCAAGTTTTGTGTTCAAAGACGTTCAAGCTTTGTTGTAATATCCATAGCAGTTGTGGATTGACTGTGGAAATCTTCAAGATCAACTTTGTAAATGGTGGATTAGAAATGGGGAACTTTGTAAATGGTGGATTAGAAATGGGAATTTTGAGTACTTTGTTTCAGACTGATTGAATCCAATGAAGACATGCAAAATCTTCAATTCTTTTAATTTTTGAAAAAAAACTCTTTTTCTCTTAATGATTCTGGAAATTAGTCTGTATACATACAGATTGGATAATATAAAATTTCTTTATACATGTAAGTTACTGTTATGTTCTAAAGTAATGAATAATATAATATTGAACATAGTTCAATTAACATCCATTTTAATATAGTTGAATACAAACTGAATAACTTATAAACAAGGTAATCATTAAGTTGGTTGCCAATAGCAACCATAAAGTGTAACCATGTGACATTTCTCCCCACTCAAATTGCACACTAGAGGAGCTGTATGTCTTCTCCATATTGAACCATCCTCCATTTTCACTTTATATAGAAGTTTACTTTCTCTTACAATTATTTCTCCAAAGCTTCACTTCAGTCGTGGATTTGAATAATTTAGTGCCTGTACTTTGTCTCCCACCCTTAACTCTCGCCTGGCTCTTCAAGTTCTTTCGAGTGCTCCTGCTCTTGTATTAGACCGTAGCCGCAGCAGTCCTAGGCGTGTCCCAATAACTCTCCCGTACATTAAGCTGTAGGCGTTCGATCCAGTTGCATTGGCTGACTGTCTAAGCTGCATAAGAAACCTGAAGAGTTTAACTTACAGTTTTCCTTTTTCATCTTCCATTGCCTTCAATGAATTCTTTATGGTCTGAACATATCTTTCTGCTTGCCCATTGGAAGATGGGTGGTAAGGTGCCGTTGTTTTGTGTATCACTCCGTTTGCAGATAAGAATTTATTGAAAGTGAATGATGTGAATTGACTTCCATTGTCCGATATCAAAACCAAGGGTAGGCCAAATGTGGCGAATAGTTGTTGTAGTTCCTTGATACACCATTCTGAAGACGTGTTTTTAGTGGAAATTAGTGCAGTCGATTTGGTGAATGAATCCACTATGATAGAATAGTACTATCCTTGTGTTGGTCCTGCAATTTCGTTTTCGGGTTTAACAAAAATTGCCTAGCTGGCCATGGTACTGGCTCACCTCGGCCTATCCATTCATTTGGAAAGCTGTGATTCAGGTGTTCGTGTTCACCAACAGCAACACTGAAGTGTGCTGGAGCTCCGGCCACACTTAAATCCTTTGGATTTTCATCTTAGGGGACACTTGAAAACCTTAGTATACAATACTCCGATTGATACCATTGATGAACTCCGATTAAGGATTTTGAACTGAATAGCTTCGAATAGCTTTGATAAAGCAGACTCCTGGAATATTTGAACGGGTCCGACAATCGATGAGAAGACGTCTTAACATATGCATTCAGAACAACGGAGGTCACTTTGAACATCGTCTTTAGTCTTTTGGTATAAGTTTAATGTCATTTAGATATGTTACTTTCATATAAAAATGAAACTTTTCATTAAGAACCTAATATTTTATTTTCAATCAGCTACAACCGATGAGTTATTAGTTCTCTCCTCATAAAACAGCAAATTTTTGTGGTGTAATGTAGCCTACTACATAAGAATACATTTTGCGAAAAATTGGTCGTTTATTGGTCATTAAAGAAAGTTATTGGGCATCAAACGTAGAAGTCTGTGTTTTTCTACTTAGATTTTTTGCATATTTCAACTTTTTTCTCGAAAACTACTCACACTACAGCTTCCAGACTAGTTTTATTCAATTTTTCAGATATTTTTCCATATGAATCCACCATATTTTTTTCAAAAACTAGTCCCCAAACAATTCAGTATCGGTATATTTCTCCAGAGGAACTGAATTCCGGGCGAAATCTTTCACCCTGTATAGCTCGCTAGTGAAGCGTTTATGGATATATGTTTATAAGAACTTTTTTTCTTATTTTTACCTCTACTATTAAATTATTTTACCATAATTAAGAATCACCCTGTATATAAAAGCGAAATGGCACTCACTCACTCACTGACTGACTGACTCACTCGCAGAACTAAAAATCTACCGGACCAAAAACGTTCAAATTTGGTAGGTATGTTCAGTTGGCCCTTTAGAGGCGCACTAAGAATTCTTTTGGCAATATTTTAACTCTAAGGGTGGTTTTTAAGGGTTTATAGTTCGTCTTTTAGCATGTATATTCTTCTGATTCTCTTAATTATAATTGAAAAATGTCCATACCATATGTTAATATAGAACTATAATCTAGAGAGAGTACCTCTTCGAAACAGTTTTGTTAACTGGTAACTAAATTAATAATTTTGTCAGGTTGGCATTAAGTTGAGTTGACTTTCTTAGGTTGGCACCAAGTTGAAGATTGAAATGTATTTATCGCGGAAAAATTGATTGGGCAATGCTACTTCAATCAGAGCTATTCCTGGGAATATTATACTACTAGCCGTCAGGCTCGCTTCGCTCGCCATATCCGTTTAACCAGACGTTTAGTCTGGACCCCAACTGGATCGTCCTAACATATGATCGTCCTACAAATGAAAAATACAGGCGAGCGAAGCTAGCCTGCTGTTCTCATTTTTGGACGATCCAGGAGGGGGTCCAGGGGGCGGAGCCCCCTGGCTAGACGGATATGGCGAGCGAAGCGAGCCTATCGGCTAGTTTTATTATATAGTTGAATAAAAACTGATTAACTTATTGACCGAGCGAAGTGAAGTCTAAGATTCAAGTCGACGGTTTGGCATTTCTCTTAATGTTTAAATGTTTGAATGTTTAAATGTTTATATGTTGCGCATTTACGGCGAAACGCGGTAATAGATTTTCATGAAATTTGACAGGTATGTTCCTTTTTTAATTGCGCGTCGACGTATATACAAGGTTTTTGGAAATTTTGCATTTCAAGGATAATATTAAAGGAAAAAGGAGCCTCCTTCATACGCCAATATTAGAGTAAACATCAGACTATAGAATTATTCATCATAAATCAGCTGACAAGTGATTACACAGATGTGTGGAGAAGCCAGTCTATTGCTGTATTTCCATAAGGTCTGTAGTTTCAATCAGGTACTTGTGGATGAGAATACTGCGTGAGGTCTACTGTTCACAGAACTACTAGTAAACAAAGTAATCATTAAGTTGGTTGCCCATAGCAACCATAAAGTTTAACCATGTGACAGTTACGTACATGTTAAAACTAAAGAGTTATGGTTTAATGTTGAAGCGAATCGTTCAAATCAAGGAATCAGAGTCTAATCAAAGCTTTGAACTTATTTAATCCAAGTTATAATTTAATCGAGTATAGGAGATTCTATCAAGAACAGAAGAAGGTTATATCCATTCTTTAAACTCTTAATAGATTTTTGAAGTTTAGCTAGGCTTTTTTATCTAGAAAATCTAATACAGTAATTATTACTTTGGTTCTTCTCCAGATAAGAATTTGATCCAACATTCATTGAATTTTTTGTAAGTAGTTATTCAAACTTATCATACGGTACACTTAAAATCTACTATAAAGTCAGACAATTTCGTGTCAAAAGCTCGCCGATTTTGACACGTGGCACGTGGTGATCAGAGATGAAAAGTTTGACTGGAAAGAACAGGTAGAGTTGAGGAGAGGGTAGCAAGTTGAGCAGTAAGCTAGTAGCTACATAATATACCATATACCATAACAGAGCCATAAAGCATCTCAGAACGCTTGCTGTTGGTGTGCATGTGTCAGTTTTCTCCACTACTGACTGCTTCCTCGCAAAAACCCCTCATACTCCTTCCCAAACCTTCCGTTCTACTCGTGTAGGGTACAACCTTCCCCAACCGTGGGTTGGGCGCTGAGGGGTTATTAACTATGTATTATATCATTTTTTCCCGTGTAGGACAACTAGGGAGGCGCTTTTTTTGTTACACCAAACGGAAAAGTGACGCGAAATCTGTTCGTTTCAGTTTCATTCGCGCGCTGCAGCATTCGCCCGCGACAAAAAAATTGATCGTAACTTTTTCGGGTTTTGATGAATAAACGATGACAACAAAATAAGAGATGTCCATCGTTGAAAAATCGGGGTGTTGGTCAAAAAATCCTGTTTTTTGTAGGAGGCTGAGGCCCACAAGCGTCAGTTTGCTGTACGGAAGTTTGAATAGAATATTTGAATATGGTGGGTTTAACTGCTGCAACACAAAGAGCAAGATGACTATTGGTAGTATATTATTGACACAGTGAAGTCTTTTACTGCTACACACTATAGTGCTGCTGATTTTTTCTGCATGTACGAATGAATAGATAAATTAAAGAAATTTGATAATCTGGATTGCAGACATATTATTCAAAGTATTTTTTACAGTAAGTCATGAAAATGGAGATGAATCACTGATTTAACATAAATAGCATAGCCACCTCTAATACAAGGCCCTGTCCTACGATATTGCAACGTCGCAGTATAGGCCTAGAATCTAATACATGATTGGTGGAAAAGATCAGCTGGTATTTTTTAAAATCTTTTTCACCAATCATTTATTAGATTCTAGGCCTACACTGCGACGTTGCAATATCGTAGGCCGGGGCCTTGTATTAGAGGTGAAAAAGATTTTTAAAAATACCAGCTGATCTTTTCCACCAATCATGTATTAGATTCTAGGCCTATACTGCGACTTTGCAATATCGTAGGACAGGGCCTTGTATTAGAGGTGGCTATGTAAATAGCCTACAAGTAGTCGAGTTGTTGGTCCAAAAAATTGTCTATGAACCAATGAGAGAACATATTAACTGATCGCATTTCCTATACGAGTAGTTAACACTACCATTCATAATCTATGAATATGCTTCATATTTAGAGTAGTATTAATATTTAGAAAATATTTAGATTAGACAGTAGAGTCTATGAAGTATTGTACCTTCAATGTACAATTCTGTCATAATCATCTGACTTAGCGTCTCACCGATAAGTTTACCGTATACATAATTGAAGCAAATTAAATTCTCTTCAAGTAACTTTTCTTCGATTAACCCTGTTATGTTTTCCTATATCTGATATAGTTCTCCAGTTATCTGCTCCTGAAAATATTCATATTTTATTTGAACTTTTGCTGTCATTTTCTCTGTTTTTCGGGCACCATAAACCTCCAACATTTCATAAAATAACGTTTTGTGACAGGACTTAGGTTATTTTGGTCATGAAAATACTAATTGATCTACTGGAATAGAATGTTACAAAAATGTATCAATTTTGTTCAATTTTTGTTATCTTTCCAACCATTCCCTCGTTCAACCTCAATTCGTTTTCCTAATAGTGGTGCTTTCCTCTGTTTCATCCAAGCTGAATGTAGAATACCAATTTAGCACAAGTAAAACAAGCGGTCATTCGTATATAGAGGATGCCATGCTATCGCTTACACCACTGCTGTATTCGTTTTTTTTCGGGGGGAATTGGAACGCTGCATATGTGCTATGCCAGTTTCATTTTTGCCAAATCCCGGCCAATATAATTTACTTTTTTCAATTTTGTCACGCGCTCAGTCCGGTTTTTCCATTTTTGATTCCTGCATTTACATGCTATGGTAATTAATTTTTTCGATCCGCGGTGGACCTTACATTGCAAAGTGATGAGACGAATGGTTTGTAGGAGGGGAGGAGGGAAGGAGGGAGTGATGCACTGAGAGAAAGAGGGTATGTGAGAGTAGAGAGAGATATTGGAGAGTGTCTGTACCTTTTTTGGATCGTTCTCATGCGTGTCTATATTGCGAAATCTCTACGTTTTCGATTTTCCGCAGTAAAATTTTATTCGAAATGGAAAGTTCACAGGTTCAGAATATTGTGTAGTTAATGTAGTGGTAGGCCTGAACCTACTGTATGCTGAACATGTATGTCTGCCTGTCAAATGCTAAGGTTTGTACAGACGTATGCGCCACAAACGCGCATTTCGCTTTTTATCAGCTGATTATATCTATAATTGTACAGAAACAGTAAGATACAGATATAATCAGAATAGGATCAGCTGATGAATAGCGAAATGCGCGTGTTCCTGCCAGATTAGTCTATACGCACCTTATCAAGAATCAGCCAATTGGAGAGCTTCCTGTCCTATCGTGCCGGGCCGACTCGTTTGAAAAAAAACCGCCTCGTGTGTTTCGGCCCAAAGAAATAGAGAAATCGATCCAATTTATTTAAACTATTATAGAAATTCTGTCTTACAAATGAGGCTGATGTTTTGTAAGACAGAATCATCTCTAATAATGACATCATATTCGGTCTCCGTGTGAGAAGTTGTTCATTTCAGTTCGTTTGAAAACCGTCAGAGATTTTTCAAAAACCATCAGAGTAGTTGTAATGATAATGAAAAATTCTAGAGTTGTCCTGTAACTCCTCAAAACTACCCGTCAATACATTCCTTACTGCTGCTCATTTTGGACCTGGTGACAGCAAGTGTAAAAAGCTCGTTCATTTCGTCTGAAAACTATCAAAGTTGACTTTCAACTTTCATAGCAATTTGTGATGAGTTGAGCTCGGTTTGCGAGCTGTTCATTGCGAGACAGACGCGTGCCACAGCATGTCTAATCTGATCGAAGAGGGCTCTCCACTCTCTCTCTCTTGCCTCTGCACTCTGCCACAGATCAACTCATTCTGGATGAAGTCACTTGCTGCACACAACTTCAGTTTGTCTCCCTGGTCCCTGCCTTCTCCCTAGTCCATACCTTCTCGCCGTTCCAATTTCGTGCAAAACCTGTTGCTTTTCCATCCTTGGGCCGTCCTGGTGCTAGGAAAACATTCTTCTCCACATCTGTGTGTGTGTGTGTGTGTGTGTGTGTGTGTGTGTGTGTGTGTGTGTGTGTGTGTGTGTGTGTGTGTGTCTGTGTGCTGTGTTCCATGTTTGTTTAGGAAGCTGTTTGCCACTTTTCAATATGCCGCCCATCCATGGTAGAGTGTTTGATTACTTATTTTATTGGATCGTGTTTGATGTATTACGATAATGAAAATAAAAGTAAATAAAAAAGTGGGAAAATAGCATGTGCAAAATATTTAAGCTCCCTCATAAATGATTATTGCATTAGTCCTGATTTATTCCATTAGCAGTTATCTCTTCATTTCTCACATTGTGTAAAGTATTAGCAGTTATTGTTGTATCGGTTGATGGAAATAATTTGATGCTTTTTTCTTGAATGTTTATCAGTTTTGATTTTCTGTATCATTGTCAGTTGTTATTTTATCTATAGAGAATATAGATTGGATTTGATGCAAAAAATGTATTACGCTGGAATGAGAGAAGAGACATTTTATACCGGACTCCTTACTTGTGTGAGAATCCAACTTGGCTTCAAAACGTTTCAATGAAAACACCCAGAAACCCCCAAATTTAAAGAAAATATTGTCTTCTTCCGGTTTTGGATAAGTAACGCGAAATGTATTTAATAGTTTCTATGTTGAAATAAACGAATCAATGGCAATCAGAAATGTCTAAGATGGAAGATATGAATGCTCATTGGGCTTATTTCTATGCTTGATGTTTAGGCTCTACAGAATGTGTTATACGATTTCTTGATTTCATATATAAACCTGAATCTTGGATTGTGATCTGAATCGAATCTGATTCGACTCCAATCTGATATCTATCACAATAATCAAGATCAATTTATAATAAGACAGAATGAAAAATCAACAAGAAGTTCAGAAAACTGGAGAAAAATATATTATTATATTCAAAGGAAATCAACATGCCTGTGATTCGAATAATATTTTATCAAAAAGTTCATTTCAGTAGAATTGTAGAGACATGTTATCAGTTTTCACCCTTGACTCTCGCAAAAATCTATTCAAGGCTGGTTTTTGTTCGCCGAGAGGGAATTTTCAGGATTTTTTATTTTAGACCTTGATTTCATCTTGAATAAGTCATCATGCAGCAAGGTGAGAACAAAGAGAGTATATTAGTATGTGAAATGTCTAATATAAGTCTTCATTACTGATGCATTATTTGCGCAGTATTTTCACTGTGACAACGGTCTCCCCTTTCTGTATATTGGCTTCCCCTTTTGTTAGCTTTCTTCTTCCCTTTTTGCTTTCTTCTTCCCCTTTTGTCGACGTGAGCCTATGCACGCGCACACACAAACACTCACTCTCTCAGTGTCGCTTTCCAGTCGGGATTTTTTTCATCCAGATAGGGATAAGTGATGATGGAAGTAAGGCGAGAGGGGCGGTAGGAGTCATGTCATATTTTTCTCTACCACATTGTGTGGAGTCATTAACAATGCATTTTGCCTGTCTTTCTCCTGTTCTTTTCTTGAACCCTTCTCTTACTTTCGGCTCTCTGAAAATAGCTCTTTTTATAGATGGACTTGCTCTGCTGTGGAAATCAGCCATATAGACTAGACAGAAGAATCAAGATGTTGTGAGTTGGAAGATATTATTGTGAAATTGTCATTAGATTTCTAAGAAAATAGGATCAAGAAAATGACTTTCGACATTTGGATATTTGGACCTAAGAAAACTTTTCGAATGAATTGAACATTTGTTGGATAACATTATTCTTAAATTATCACATCGTCGGCCAAGTTATCAAGTACTGATTGGGTATTTTAAGCCGAAATTAGATTTCAAATCCTTTGTTGACTTGGAAAGGTTTTCATTGTAGACTTGAGGTTTTCTTCTCAAATGTGATGAAGTATCATTCTATGATAATATTTTATGTAGATCATGATTATTATCCTTTGAAAATGAATGAAATCAATAAATCCACCTCAGTTCCCTCTATTCTTTGCAGAAGCAAATACGAAAAATGAATGCATTGTAAGAATAATATTGTTTAAGAAGTAATTCAACTCTGTTATTTCTTTTCTGTTGATATTTTATGAAAGACACTTCCTTTTCTCGATTTTTGTAATGCTCCTGCAATCTGCATGTTTTATCTGAATGGTAGGCCTATGAGAAAAGAGACATGACTTCAAAACGGTCCTATACTATACATGCTGTGGAATCAGGGTTTTTATTCAGTGACATGCTTCAAACTAAGTCAATATCTTAGTAAACGAAGTTTCAATTGATTTATTCCTAGAAATCATCATTCTAAATTCTCAACTCAAAGTCTGTATCAGATAACGGACATTAGGAGAAGCAAGCATTCAAATTCCCGAATTGTGTGTTAAAATTCGAAATATCGATTAATATTTCCAGCTCATACTCCAACTGATCCAGATAATAATCTCTGGATTTCCAGCATAGCTGAATGCCGATGGAGATTAGTTTAGAATTATCAGTGCATCATTAACAATATGCAAGGAATTATCAATTAGTATTAGGTGATTGGCGAATTATTCAACTAAATCTACGGAAATATAATAGCGGGAAACATTATGCATTGCTCGCTGAATCGGAAATAGCTTAAAGTATTCACGTTACAATTCCAAATAGGGTAACTAGGCTATTTCTCTATTTTGCCTGACCGGTGAAAATTCAATGAACTTTGATGCACACAATTATTTGAGCAGCTGAGAGCTGAACGATGATATTCCTGGATTATAGAGAATTATCTTCCAGTATTCCCCAACAAGTAATTCTGGAAATTGTTCTACAATAATTATAAATAATATTATTCTTGATTGTGAATCCAATATTTACCCATCATATGATCAAATGGATTGTTGTATAATCCATTTTAAATACTACATACAAATCATACTTGTAGAAATAAAATTTTATTTTTAGAAACAATAGTGGTTCATAAGTTATAAGCTTGGTAGGTTTTGGCTTAGTAATTTTAAGTTTTCTTGTAGCGGTATGGAGTGGACATTAGTATCAAAACTTTATCATAGATGTAACCAAATAAACAAACCGTTCAATTTTATTGTAGAAACAATATAATATAGTCTTGAAAATAACACAGCGTGGTTTTCCAAATCTACAAATTCTATGTACCATATAGCATGGGATTGTTCAAAGAATACAAAATATACAATATGTTAGCTCTGAGATTCCACGATAACAGAATAAATCGGAATCCTCGTGGTGGTGTATTGGCATGTATTGGCATCGTATCTGTGTCGTGTATGTAATCTAAATCTCAGTTACTCATTATTTTTCCGCGTTCCGCCTCAGTCAGATATTTTGAAAATACGTTCCTTCTCACATGACGAAATCTATAATCAAATGATATTCTGATACGAAGGCTCAAGGCTGTCATCATTTGGAAGACGAGGAGGAGGAGAATGCAGATATTGTGTAGAGTAATTACAATACAGAGTAATAGGATCAGAAAGGTGCCTCCTTTCCCTTGCTTGTGAAAGGTAGTTCCATATCATACATCCATCTATCCAGTTGCTACAATGTCATTTGATTTGGTTGAGAAGATTTGTGTGTTTCTCTCTCTCACTCTGATTCTGCTGATGATTCATATCAGTATAGGAAAAGTCGAGCTGTGATTGGTTGGTGTGTGGCTGATTGGATGTGATGGGTTGGTAAGGAAGGAGAGGGTCATAGCTCGCTCTTCTTCTTTGTTTTTCTCTCTCGCTCGTCTCATCTTCGTCATTGGAAGGACAGTCAGCACCGACGCCCAAGCATCGCGACGCTGTTTCCAATTTTCTTTTTCCCATTAATTATTGGATTTGGATGCCCGAAACCTGCAACTGATTCTCTCATCTCTGGTCAGCTAAAAAAATGTAGAAAAAAGGAAAAATGACCCGTGGCCGAGACTGGCCCTTGGTGGTCGTACATCATACCCCCAGGTATGGGGTACATCGTACCTGCCGCCCCCTCACTTTTTAACTTCTCTCCCTCCTTGACTTTTCAACCACCCCTTCCCAAAAACCCCTAGTCATTTGCTTCCCCCCCCCTTGGCCATCACTATATTCATAACGTGCAAGAGTGCCTCGGGGAATCGTTTCGGAAAAATATTACTTTTGTTGTAACAAAATTATAGGCTCATTCCCTCCCACATACGTAAGCTTATAACCAAGTTAACGACTTGCTATTAGTTTGATATCACTGTGAAATATTAAGAAAATTCATAAATCATATTCATACTCATTAATTAGATGTTTAATTGCAATATTGAAATGAACAAACAGGTGCTAGCCCAAAACTTCTTCTCTTCATAAATTAAGTTCATTGAGTGATTCGGAGTAAGTCAATTTTGATACTAGTAATCGGATGGAAAGTTAGGTTTTAAGAATTTTGTGTAGTAGTAAATGTGATGCATTTTTATTATTAGTTTCGGATAGTTTTTTGTCATTTTTATTAACACAGAATACGCATACATCAAAACTGTTGTCAAAAATCTATTTTCAACTATTCTTTAGAACTGATTATAATGTCAGATTTCATAGCAATGCAGACTCGAACCGCTTTAGTGGCTCATTGAAATCGTGCAATGTAGTTTATCAAGAAGCTTCTATTATTGGGCAGGTGGGAGGATATTCTCATTTATATGAAGAAATAGTCTTAGTAGAGATGGTGAGTTGGAAGAAGAAATGAATAGAATAAAAAATAATACAGTGACTTATTTATTTAATGACGTGGCGTAGCTTGGATGCATACTAGATGACAAGAAGAAGAAAAAATGTTCATTGTTTTCAATTGAATTCAAAATTATTTGAGTAAAGTATACCATATGGTTGTTGAACAGATAGAGACAGGTGTATGGTCAGCTGGTCTGCTGCTTAGATACTGTTGTTCTAGAACAATTCTCTTGATAATTATTATCAGAGAATCAAAGAACTAGGAGTGGTACCTTACTCTCACTGAAGAAATATTCATTTTCCATATTGTTATGTGGCCCTCCACTAACTGAATCTGTAAACTTCAGAAACAATCATCCTCATTCCACTATTGAGGAGAGGTGTAACCTATCTCCAGCTGAGGTGTAATCAATGGAGATCTTTTGAATGGCTATTATGATGGCAACGTAAGCAGCTGCTGTCAAGAGTTTGACAGCTTGAACTTTCTTTTGTATGTTTATTTTATAAAATTGTCCTATTTTATTCCAAATCTAAATTTGATCTCAAATATTTATCCATAAGTGCTCAAAATTTTATAAGAAATTTTAAGATTTGAATTCTTTAGCCCTGAGCCAGCCATGTCACTCGCTATTATTAGTATTTACTAGTGGTTCGGAGAATAGCAGAACTCGCTATACTCACTAACATCACTACTCGCATATACGCACGCCTACTCACACACAAACACACATGCAATTTGGATTTAGAGTATGATGATGCAATAGGATCGGTGGAGAACGCTGAGAAATTGAAGCTCTTTACACATTTGAGCTAGGATGGTCGGTTGAAGAGATGAAAAATCTGAAACTTGAAATGTGGGACTTGGAAAAAA
This sequence comes from Nilaparvata lugens, assembly GCF_014356525.2. Taxonomy (NCBI): domain Eukaryota; kingdom Metazoa; phylum Arthropoda; class Insecta; order Hemiptera; family Delphacidae; genus Nilaparvata; species Nilaparvata lugens. Next base: position 24,341,674 of record NC_052509.1, read on the forward strand.
ATGATCGTATTATAAAAAAATCTAAAATTTCAACATGTGATGAAATAAGACCGCCCTGGAGCGCTGAAGAATAAAGGTCCTCTACACTTTTCAGCTCGGAAGCACGGTTGAAAAGATAAAAAATTACAAAAATTGAAAATGTTAAACATGTCATACATGAAATAATACAGCTTTGAAGCGCTGAGAAGAATGAGCCCAATTTGAACCTGATCCAATAAAGTATTGAAAAGTTAGGTTGATTTCTAGGGTGCAATTTCCGCATAAAGGACCGCCATCTTGTAACGGGGATGAATTTAAAAATGTTAAATAATATATACGTTCTGCGCCTTGTTTCAAAGAACTTGAATACCAAATTTTATCCAAATCGGTCCAAAACTGCGACTGTAAATACGGTACGAACAAACAAGCAGACAAACGCTGATTGAGTTGAAACAGAATTCGCTTCGCTCGTTCAATTAGTTCTTTTATGAAACAGTTTTTCATAAACATTAGGTAAAACATATACATGATGGGTGAAAAGTCCGAGAACGGCTTAATATCCCATACACAAAGGTTATTTGACGGTGGGTGTGATTGGGGATCCTACTCAAATTGAAAATAATACTTTACTATGACTTCGAAAATCTGGTCCGCCATCTTGGATCCGCCATATTGAATGCAACTTTATTTATTTAAATAGGAAGGTGGTCATGCGATACATGATTTCGATACGAAATTTCAAGAAAGAATTACTGGTGCAAAGCGCACATCGATATCTCAAACCGTTCAGAAGATATTAACATTATTAATCAATACTATTCGAAGCAGAAAAGAGAGAAGAAAGTATGAGAACGGCTTAGTATCTCATAAAATATCCCTCTCAAATTGAAAATACCACTTTACTATAACTTCAAAAATCTGGTCCGCCATCTTGGATCCGCCATATTAAATGCAACTTTTTTTTTAAACGGGAAGGTTGTCGCATGCGATACATGATTTCGATAGGAAATTTCAAGAAAAAATGAATGGTGAAAACCGCACATCGATATCTCAAACCGTTCAGAAGATATTCACATTATTAATCAATACCACTCAAGTATTTCATTTCTGATATGGATGATATTGATTAATAATGTGAATATCTTCTGAACGGTTTGAGATATGGATATGCGGTTTTCACCATTCATTTTTCTTGAAATTTCGTATCGAAATCATGTTCGGCATGACCACCTTCCCATTTAAAAAAATAAAGTTGCCTTCAATATGGTGGATCCAAGATGGCGGACCAGATTTTTGAAGTCATAGTAAAGTAGTATTTCCAATTTGAGAGGGATACTCAATCACACCCACCATCAAATTACCTTTTTGTATGAGATATTAAGCCGTTCTCGGACCACCCTGTATGTCTCTTGAATAATCATAATGAATAAAATTAATGGATAACTTACAATTCAATATTTTTTTCCCATGTTTAGGCCTATTCTTTCTAAATCGATGTTAAATGATTGGAATATTTAATTAACTCGGACGATAACAATACTGAAATCATATTTTATATTCTATCGAATTTTATGTTTGGAATTTTCAAAATTATTGGTATAGAAAGTGAGCTCATGCAACTCAGAATAAGTACAGAATAAGAGTACAGAAAGGAACAAGTCACATCAGTTTGTTTCCAAGAAAGGCCTATTCATGACAATTACTGGCTGACTGGTCTGGAAAGTAAATGCAGTTCAGCAACTCCCTTCTCAACTGGTGAGGCAGGACCACTCCATTCATAAGTCTGAAGCGTGTCCTTGGACTTGTTTCAAGATTCCACACATTCTTTGATGCAAAACCAACGCATAACACACCCACATACGTGTACAGTTCTTAAAATGCAAGATAAGCTTATTACATGTACACTAAACAGTAATTTATTACACTTTCCAAGCTCCTACCTAAAACCGATACGTCTTTTCCAATAACTTCATAATTTGTCTTTAATTTATTTTTCATTTGTTTTATTATAAGGGGTTACCGAGATACATAGCTTTGACTATAGAAATTGGCATTTTTTGTGTATTGGAATATGGGCTTAAGTACACTCAACAATGAATTTTCCATTTTTAACCAAATTTGACTTATGACGCATGATTTTGGACCGCCTAGACGAGCCGAGAAGAACGAAGCGTACTACGATGAAATCTGAGCATTGTGTCAAAAGTTATAACTGTTTGAAATTTTGATCCTTGAGGTGTCCTTAAGCGCGTCTCTCCACTAGGAAATACTGAAATCAAGTGCATCTAACGGGTGAGTCTCATAGAACATAATCTCATGAACTTATGTCATTGTGAGAAATATCAATGTGAGGACAATGTAGTTGGTGATGATGGTTGAAGCTGAAAATTAGGTGTTTTTCACAATACAAGGAGCATTGTTGTCAGGTGTACCTGGAAATCTATATGAGATAGAGCGCTCTACCTGATCTCAAATTGTAGAGCATAAGAATACGCCCAGAGTGATTTTAAATTATACATCTAAATGATAACAATCGGAAGATATTTTTGATCAAAAACTAAAATGCATCAAAATTGATTTTTTCTTCAAATTTCACTCATTTTTGAAAAATCATAACTCAGTACTCATGCGAGATAGATAGTTCCGAATGATCTCATTTTATTCAAAATTTTATAATCTAAAAAAAAGGTGAGTGCAAATTTTTCTGTCCGATTACGAGATTTGGCAGAAATAGCTGAAAACTGGAAAATGAGCCCATGTAATGTAAATTTTGGAAATTACATTAAAGTACATAAAGGAAATTTTGCATGAAGAAATAATTGTTTCTGGACTTCCCTTATGTATCCAAATAAGATATTAAAAAATCTGAACTACAATATAAATTGCAAGCACACCCCCTTTTTTATGTCTATATTGACTGGACTATGATTCCAAGTGATACATCTTTCATTCTAGTACAATTTAACAGACAATGGAAGAAAATTGATTAGATTCATGCAAAAGTATAGCAGAATGAATCTCATAAGAACAAGAAATAGTTTTATTGAAACGTATGGGAACGAATTCAGGAGTTCATGATGTAGTGAATTTATTCAGCTCGAAAACAAAATATTGATTATATTGAAGACTATTCTTATATATGCTACTGCTACTACCATAGTAGAAGGATACTACATACGCAGAAAAATGTTATTTGAATAAAAATGCCACACCGTACTTTATAAGCAACAAATGCAAGTCGGAATAAGCAAAGTCTATTTTCACAGATTGTAATTATCAGCAAGCAGCCGGTCAGTGATTTGACAAATTCCAGGATGATGAATCATACGACTCCCGAAGGAAAAATGCAATATATATTGCTGCGTATTAATGGGGAGCGGTTTTTTATAACTTTGATCAATATGAATGAACCAGCTGGTTCACGCGGGGAGACTCATTATTTAAAACGCTCTAATTGATCGATTTGACAGGAATGGATTCATTAGGGCCGATTAAAAGTTTGTATTTGTATTTTAGTCAGCAGCTCTTTATGCACACAAGTTTGATTTATGAAAAATCATGTCGGCCAAAATTAGCTGATTTTCGATGACTCTCCAATCTCCACAAGCTCAACATAATCAACAATTGAAAAATAATATTATAATAGTCTGTTCTAAGAGTAGACTTAGCAGGAGGATTTTATAAAAAAATCTGTCCTCACTATATTATATCCTATCATCTATTCTATTTATTGTTATTATGCCAAGTTCAACAGATCCTGATTCACCGAAATTGTACACACTCTCAACGCAGTCGCAGGGTATGGCTGACTAGATTGGTGAGGAAGAGAGACTACTAAACTTCCACCCTGAATGAAAACAACAAGTAGGGCAATAGGCCAGTATATCCTATTTTTTTTCTTTTTATTAGTTGTTTATCCTATGACAAAACATCTATGCTGATGACAAAACATGCACATCTTCATCATACATGTCATTAGTGGCCAGCATTTGTAAGAAGAAGAAGAAAAAAGAAGAGAATATTATGTCTATTGGTAATTATATCTATAGGTCTATCTTGCCTTTCAATTTGTATTTCACAGTACGGATAACTCAGTGAACATAGCCCAATAACAAGTCATGGAATAAGCTCTCGTGGCTCTTCTATGCAAACTGAGCTCTAATTTGTGATTTGGGTCAAAGTAAGTGGGTCAAATTGGGAGCCTAGCCTGTGGCCACCCCTGTCACATTATTCACATGTCGAATTTGCTGAACAAGTCGGAGACAAGACATGATGTGACACGATGTGTTGGGTTAGAAGTAAATGGATTTGGGAAGGGAGATCCGAGATCGTAGCTTGATTGGGGGTGGAGGTCACTGGGGGTTGCCGCTGCTAACAGCCATTATATTCTCAGCAGTAAGCTTCATCGCCTTGAAGCATCTGGTTAACATCAATAATAGTTATTATTGGTGCATTATGAATAGTGTCTGACACCATGTTCTTGTTGCTGCAACGATTTCGGGCAAGGAAGGGGACGGATGTTTGTACCAACCTCTCTGTTCTTACTGCTGTAATTATATCAGTGTCACATACGTGTGTTATTACTTCTTGCTCTACAACACAACGATGCTGCAGACTAGCTGTCAATTTCCTAGAATAAATCAAGGTATTTTCCCATGAGCTGGAGACAAGTGCCAGGCAAAATTGACAATAGACAATATTGCATACACTTCAAATGCAATTTGATTCCAAACTTGAAAGCCCATTAATTTGACACCAAATCAGTAAGTAGTATTAAATGAAACAGTCTAAGAGAGATCCTCCTCAAGTTTAGAGATTCTGAAGCATTGTAAAGAGCATGCTGCTTCAGTAATCGAATTTCTCCAATCTTCCACAAACATTGTCAAACGCTTTTAAAATATTCTTGAGTCTTCTTTTCTCTTTATTATAAGCTACATATATGCATTCTCTATTTGCGAGTGTTAATGAATTAAAATACAAATATTCCTGGTTTTAATTAATTAGCATATATTGTTGTCAGATTAAGCAAACAAAATATCTACTGAGGAAATATTTAAATACACTGGCGGACATCAAATCCAACTCTCTTGGTAGAATCCTGGGTCTGATAATCTGATAAGCACTCTAGTGTCTGATAGTAGTCACCATGAATATTCTTCTTATTAATATTGAGCAACGGGACTGCTATTATTCTTTTACAATACTTCCGTTCAACATTTCTCAATAGTGCAGAGAATACACAACGTTTTGGGAAGAATGTCAAATGCTGATAGGAATGTGGCCTCCATCTTGGATATGGTTGGAAGGCATTCGCAAATGTTGAGTATGATTGATAGTTTGGCCATTGCCATGTTGTCCGTCGTCCCTGATGGAGTTCCGGTGTTGCAGCAGATCAGAAATAATAGCTGGTGCGCCCAGGATGGCATATCGCACTTGTGGTACTCACCCCTGTGCAAAAACAAGGCGATTCTGGTTTCGGATACAAGTGTTGTTAGTGTTGGGGAGGATAGATGGTCGACGATAGATGCATGCCTTGAGCGTCGGCACCGGCACTATGCTAATGCCCGCTCGCCCGGCTTCACTAACGGAAATAGAAGTTTCGACAAATAGAAGTAGGCGCTGCGCTGCACTGCGTTCTGTCCATCACGGCCGAAACAAGTTGTCTCCATTACCGGAACTGACTTTCACGCGTACCCCGCTCTCGAAAATTAATTGAAACCCTATTCTGGTGGCACTACCCACCTTACAAATTGTACATTTGTAGTACTCTACACTCTACAACCGCGCTGCATTTGGCATCTTGTTTACGCGCTCGGCTGCCAACTCTCAAATCGCGTCACTCGACCGCTTTCAATTTCCCATCTTGCCCTGATGCATGCATGTCCTATTACAAGTCACCGCTTCACGATTTCACGATTACGATTGTATGTTCTTGCTGGCTCACCTCGTGTTGGTCAATGTGTAGATACAAATATAGTCTGAAGTGCTATAAATGTTAGTGCAGTATGTGAACGATCCTCGACTGATCATATGACGATGATGTTACCATATACCGAAAGTATTCAATGTAATTCTTTGGATATTTTATAAATAATTATTTCTCAGTTCTCCTTACTTATGTGTGATAACACTATATTATCACTTCTTATACAATTATGTGTATCACTCCTCACTTATGACTAATAGTAAATTTTTTTCAATTACAATCAAATTATCTCTACTGCAAATTCAATATCTCCAGTAATTATATTTCTATTTATTTTTGTCAGAAATCGAAGTTATGTTCGTTTATACATGATTTTGCAGAATATGTGACATTTTAAATTTTTCTTGTATTGTAAATCATTGTGCATGGATAATTTGTAAATCTTTCTGAATAATTAAAGGTATCACATAGTTTCTGTAGTAAAGTACTCCATTCCCCAACTCCAGTATTACTATTCTAGTGGTGCCCTTTCTTCATCCTTGATCATCAACGAGAACTCTCCATGATATCTTGAGCCATGAACTTCTTCAAAGCAAAATCTGGCATTTAATTTCTCCCATGAAAAATTATTGTGTTGAAAAAATGAGTCATGAGAAGTACATGGATTAGTCATTCAAAAGATAATAAAGATTGATAGTTATAGATATTATAAATGTATACATAAAATGAACAAGAGTGGAGTATATATTTTATTTTAAACGTAAACTACTATTCTCCTCTACTATTTGCATTTTCCACTAAAACCCAATCCTCTTGTCTTGTTATCTATGTTGTGCATTACAATAAGCGGTGATATCTGTATGTACAGAGCGACGGTCGTTCGATAGTGTAAACTGTAAACTATCATGTGCGAGCATTTCGACGAATATCGCTCAGTTACATCTGTGTGCTTTTGCGTGAGATGTGCTCGCACACACACTCGCATACCGATTTCGCATACCCAGTTGCATTTCGATTTATCAAACAATATTCACACACACACACACACAGAGAGAGAGAGAGACAGAGGCCTGAGTGAATAGTTGTCGCGTTGTTATTTCAGACTTGGGTGCTCTGCTGCGCGCTGTGCCACCGATGCTCTGCTCTGCATGTGTGCAACTGCACATATAATATTAAACGGCAATCCATCAATCAGCTCGCCGAAACTCGAGCGGCGGACAATTATTTAGTTGTCAGATTCTATTGTGCCTGCAAATCAATCGGCTTGTTTGTCCGTTTTGGCGCGCGCGCGAAAATAACGGTTGGCACAACTGGGCGCGCGATTATTAAATTCCCGCCAACCGCCGCCACCTGTTTTCTCTATTTGCACTATTCAAATATGTCCTCGGCCCACCGCTCTTGTGGAAAACTCTATTTCAATACAATCACAATGCGCTTCCATCTATGTGTGTGTGTGTGTGTGTGTGTTTGTGCGCCTATAATAGGCTGGATAGATGTATAGTTGTTGGCTGGATTTGATTTATTTTGTGCAGTGGTGAAGGGGTGTATGAAGTTTGTAATTCTGTTATTCTAGAATGGCAGTGGCTACTCTATTATATTTGTCTGCGCTTGGGTCTGTTATCTTGTGCTGTTAATCATATAGGAAGTTTCAACAGCATTCGAGTGAATATATGGAAGCTTTCATCAGATTGAAGTGCTTCATAGTTTTCAAAACTGGATAGTTGTACTGACTGATAGTGAAACAGTAGGCCTATGATTCGCCACTCTGATAGTTGAATATGCTTGGGTTCGTTAAGATGGGTTGTTAATAGGATATAAAGTATGATATATACTACAATACTATATACATAGTTCCATAACGAGGATCTTCCATTTATTGGTATTTCAATAATGAACTGGATTCAATATAAGTTTGTCCTTCATTTTTTGCAGCATGGATAGTTGTTATTGAAATTAAAATCTCATATTCATCACATTGATACAAATCCTGATTGTACTTTGAGGGTTCCTTCAACAAACATAATATATATCATACTTATATTTTGAGAGAAGTAATGCCAAGTAATGCCAGCAGCTGTCTTTTATGATTTGAACAACTTATTCCCGTCGATGTTAGGAATGAGACACATTCAGAACTGGCGCACATTTCCACAATTATGGAACAAGGCATAGGGAAGAGTTGCGAGATGATACACACAGGACCACTTGTATTAGAGAGGAGTAAAGAGTGCTGGGATTCGACTAAACAATAAATTACCAGCTACCATAAGAGAAAACACAGGACGTAAATTTAGAGTATTGATAAAGGAGCAACTCTTAAGCATTTGTGCATACTCAATTGATAAATTTGAATCACATTACGAGATGAGTTAAGATGCTCAGTATTATTTCAAAAAATTATTAAAATAGGACTTATATAGGATATTATCGACACATCCAAATAGTCCTTCCGTGGGTGGTAAATTGGACGAATAATAATAATAATAATTCTATTATCTTTTAATGAATTTAATCTCTTCCCAATTCTCGGCTCCTAGTCTTTTTTTACAATTACCTTAGATCTTGCCTCTTAAGTTTCAAAATGATCTTTCAACCTGTAAGCTTTATGAGAACTTCTGGGTAATTTTGTTTTACTTCTATCTTACAGTTCATTTACAGTATGTACTAGTAGTCCAGGCAACTAATGCTCAAAGAAAGGTAGAGAGGGGAAAGAAAGAGAGGGAACATAATTTTTGACCCCGCAGCTCTTTCAAGGATAGTAAGGGAGTAAACATATCAAAAGTCCTCACTCCTACCCACTGTGTTAAGGGGGTGAGGGTGGTTTGAAAGTACCATATTTTGGTTTTTTGCACATACAGTATCTCGAACAATAAGCGTCTTTCGGATATTTTATTAGAATACAAAATTGAAGCTTACAGATTAGCCTACAAGTTTCATCTGAAACATTTTTCAATATCTCTTTTAGTTTTCTAGGTATGAGCTCTCGAAAGTGTCACATTTCAAGAAAAACCTTTCAGGCTCTGATTTTTCCATCTTTATTGCCTTAAAACTGTTCAACAATTAATTGAATTAATTCGTGCTAATCATGAGCTTATAGAGCATAATATTCTCTTTAATGTATTATTCCATTATTTCACGCATCTCCCTACGATTGTTACAGCCGTTATAGTGTTGAGTGTAGAATCTTCAGTTTAACTACAATAGATCAAATTGACAGGGAAATTTGGAGGGAACGTTTGGAACACAATATTTGACTTCGTAGCTTTGTTCGGACAAGTTAGAAGGTTAACATATAAGTCCTCATGCCTTCCCCTTGTGCTTAAGGAATGAGGGTTGTTTGAAAGTTTAGTTTTTTCATCTCAGGTCATGGAGACTGGTCTCGATGGAATCGACTGGTCTGAGTGTCACCATTTGAAAACAGATGCTGCGTCGAGAAGAGACTAGAGTCGCAGTCTCTTCTCGACTTGAGTCGCGTAAGTGTGAGCTGCGCTCTAATTTCGCTCTCCTAGGTAAAAATAGAGGTAGCGATTCTATTCTATTACATTTATTCAATTTTATTCAAACATTTTCACGCACAATATACACTACAAGTGAACAAATAAATACATGCAAAACAGTAACAACAATCAAAACTGTGGTGCAAAAAAGGGGAGGATTGAAGGGTTTCCCAACTATGGTTATTCTTGTACTAGGAAAACCTTCAATCCTTGAGAGGGTATATTCCATGTGAACCTTTTGTTTAATATATTGTATACAATATTTTAAACCGGCGAAACTTATTAACTTTTAACTTTTTAACGGTGAGAGTCATTTTAACTCTCCTGGAATCTTTTGGAAACTGATCGTAACAATTCAACAACTGAACCCTCTCATTCCATCAGTCTACAACGAAGTGTTTTGTTGAAATAGGCTGTTTTCAACACATTTTATCTTACATGCATTAGATCTTATTAATTTTACATGCAAGTTTTTTAATGTGAATGATGGAATGAATACGAATTATACGCTCTTATCGTCTACGAAGTCTCATATTTACGTGGAAGCAGGACAAGTTCAGCGACTGTAAGTTGTTGATATATTAATATTATGTGTAGTTCTATTACTGCCCAGCGAACAATACTCATCACTCCCTTTCACCTTATTGACAGTGACAGTTAACCTTTGCCATCTTGACGCACATTCATACGCATGCGCATGTCACCATGTAGGCCTACTTCCGTTTCACGCCTGCAAAGGAGGCATTCGTTATTATTTATGTAAGGCACGGCGAAACGCGTCTGAGGACATCTACGGCTCTTGTATTTTAGAATAATATTTCTTGTTTTCAGCCCAGTTTTCCGCCTACCCCCTATAATATTAGGCCACGTGATGCTTTGTGAATTCATAATTGAATATCATATTCAGTGTCGGAATATCAACAACTGTCTCCTACTACACAAATCAGTAGCTCCTCCAAGTTTGTCAATTCCAAACTCTGTGTCGAAATGTGTAGATTGCTCTGATAACTCTATTCAGGGACCGGTTTTCGACAATTCAAACAATGAAGAATATTTTTAGAATGTTCTGTGTCATATGCAATTTGTTCCAGGTGGAGAGATTGATTGAAGTACACTTGAGGGAGGAACAAGGTATATTTGTCAAACTTCTGTTGAGTAACTTACAACACGTGATTTCAGACACGGTTCAAGAATGACTGAGGATATTGTGTCCAAATTAATTTTGTAACCGATTATAGTGGGGGGAACAGAAGTGAAGTATTCAAGAATGAAGAATATTCAGAATTCAATGGCATATATATATATATATACACTATTGAGTTGTGAAGTTCCACCCTGCATATTGCTGTCAATTGAGATAAATTCATTCTTCAATCACGGGCTATATAGTATAACTTGTATTACTTGAAACACGGGAGCCTTAGATATACCTCTTTTACTGTCAAGAATAGTATCTTGCATGAAATTCAGACATTTTCAAAATAGGATAGAAATAGAATTAGTTGATAGAAAACCTGAATGACCTTAATCGCTATTATTTTCACGAATCAGCGCCAGAAATGCTGGTGACGTGAGTATTGAGTAAAGGGTTAATGGAGCTGCTCCTAAAACAAAAGCCGTGCTTAGGAAATCGCCCCCTGCTCACCCTTCCCGCTCCCCTCATCACCTCACGGCATCATTATTTGGGCAATTCTGTCCCCTTTCTCAATATCAACTGGATAATGTTACAACGCTGTGTATAATAACAATAATGATAATATTCATACATAGCTGCGCTCTTCCTTAATTCGAGTTAAAATGCTCTCTCTTACAATAATAGTTAGTTGAGCAATATAACGAGAATTTTGCATGCCTTAAATTTGTTGGGCTGTGTATTAATGTTGAATATAGCCTGGCTTTAGTTAGTCTTCAGTCAGGTTATTATAAAAGCCACCCAGCATATGTCTTGAAGCAGGTCCCGTTTCAAGCCTTAATAGCGTACTGCAAGCCTATATTACCGCGCTAGGGTAAGCTCTAAATAACAAGCCTGCTTCACAATATATATTTTATATTCTCGCGTTCTTTAGTCGCAGTAATTTGAATAAACGACTCAAATCCGTGATTAGTTTCGAGACTCGACGACGTATACTTATATTGTGGATAGCCAAATCGGGCTCACCCGAATAACTCTACATTTTACTGCACTTTTATCTTGATCATCACATTGGATTTAAGTTGCTGTTATAATATTGTGGAGAAACGAAACCGCTTGATCCTCAACTGAAGTTCAATGCTCATTCATTTCATTTATTGTGTTCTCTTTAATCATTGCATTGTATTTGAATATATTATACTCCTCTGTAAGTTCATTCTGCTCAAGCTAGAATATTCAATTATATTTTAAAAAATAGCTTCCTTGGAAATATTCCCACTCTACAAAGGGGTCTGCATGATAGTTGTAAAAGGAGTGCATTGATCAATACTTTAATTCAAGAATTTCAGTTGAAAAATCCACTTTGTGATACGTATTACCATAGACTAAATAGATACACATAGATGTGTGATAGAAATTTATAAATGCCAAAAAGTCTGGTGAAGTTGTGATAGACTGTAGCTTATCTCAGCTAGTACTCTACTGTTAACATAACTACTAATGACGAGCATTTTATTTTCAAATCATTGTGCTTTGAGAAGAAGTTCAAATATCTGGGTTTTTTTTACTTACATCCTATTATATTAAGCGAGCAATTTTTGTATGTACATGGTGTAACGTTCAAAAATCCGAATGGATAAATAAAAATTCCTATTTGAAGAAATATATAGGTCTAAGTGAACTAATAGGCTAATATCGCCAAAGATGATAATGTTAAAGATTAGATAATATCAGGCATCATGGCTAAATTGTACAACAGCCGAATAGAAATGAAAATAATTTTTGCTACCTTATAATATTATATGAAATATTGAAAATTTGAGGTTAGTCGTAAAACATCTATTGATCGGCGACCTAATGATCGACCGAGTCGCATTACATAGAATCTGACCAAACACCTTGGCAGAAACTTATTGTGGCGAAACAGTATTCAACTTGAGGAACCAAAGGTTACACGTGGCTAATTGTTGTAATATAAGAATCAATCTATAACCTTTATAAAATTACTTTGCATGTAAAAAGCATATTAAAAAACCCAAACAAAAATAATTAAATGTATTAAGGAAGTAGGAGGTTACTAGGCGCATGAATACTATATTAATTTGCATGCACCAATCAAATGTTAGCAATTGATAGGCGGCAATAGTGAGCCAATTCAAATATATTTGTATATATTTCTACAAATGATGAGAATTTATAAATTATTATTGTGCAGTTTATGTTTTGGATATGGCCCGAAGGCAAATAAATTATTAAAGATGTAACATAAGTAATAATTTAATAGTTTGGTATGGTCTATTTGAGCCATGAATGGCGGAGGAACAGAATATTTAAATTTCATGTAAATTTGGAAATCGGAAATGAAAATTGTGAATAAGAAAAGAGAACTTCGACACTTGCCTGCCAACGACCACCATGAGATGTCACCAAAAATTATAGAGCGTAATATCTTACTATACCTTTAATAGCTTAAAGTTAAATCGAATTTCTAAATTTTTTCATAAGACTTTGTGATGCTGATGTAAAGCAGAAGTCATTTTAAATAATTTTTTAACCCCTTGGAAGAGACGACTCTGGCTACAAATAATCCAGGACCACCAGGAGTTTGGATCGACATCAGCAGCTCATAGAAAAATTCCAGCACGTGAGTGAAAAATATTCGAAATAGTGATAGGGCGCACTCAGTGCTTCGAATTGAAATAAGAATCAAAGCTAGCTCGTCGAAAGGGATTTTATAAATTAAGAATTTGGTAAAAATACTTGCGCAAGTAAAGATAGTATAAAAGGTATTTTATTAGATAGTAACGAATCAATCCATATATCAAAAGATCCATCAATCAAAGAATACTAAGTTCTAGGCTGTTAATACAATATTCATATGATCATTAATTTCTGCAATATAATTTGTGATAATATAAAGTAGCTCTGATTCACTAGATGAATTGATCTATCTATTCCGTCAGGTGCCGAATCTCGCACCCTGAGATAAAAAAAAATATTTATTATAAAGAAATCTATTGGAAACCATAGAATTTAATATATATATATATTTGGATTATTAGTTTGTCAATTTATCATGCTGATTTAAGAAATTAATATACGAAATAGAATCGTCCAAGTTGACAAGTATCAGCAAGTTGATATCGAAGCTACATGCAAATAGGTGCATATGATCATGAAATGAAAGCACATGGTAACATTTCGTGCTATAGAACCTAAAAAATAGTATTAACCTGTGATATTTTATTGATTTCGTTTCTTGTTATATTATATATATTTCTGTCGCTCTATATATTTTTGTTTTGACTTATTTTTTGAGATATTTGTTAATATATGTATCAAATTTTTTATGGTGTATGATTCATTTTATTCCTCATTACTATAGGATATAAGTTTTATGTATATATATATTTTTTTTTTCATAAATTATCAGTATTATTGTGGAAGCTCATATCTGGGCCTATAAAGATTTTTATGAGACTATATCCTAGTAAATGCACGATCAGATTTTATAATTATTGAAATATTTCTCATGCTCTACCGATTGATGCCAAGCAGGAGGCTAATCGTTATTTAAACTATAAAAAATAACGTGACAATGGTTATTTGGTTATTTATGTCCAACGGATCTCGAAAACGGCTCTAACGATTTTCACGAAATTTGGAACATAACAGGTTTATGATAAAAAAATTCGATTGCACTAGGTCTCATCCCTGGGAAAACTCGTTGAAGGAAATTAAAAGGATAACAATTATTCAATTTGGAATTGGAAGAACAGATGATAATTTCGTCGTCTGTCGATAACAGAAGATGCGAGTGCAGACTGTTAAAACTGTTTGGATGAGAGTTTTTGTAAAACCAACGGTTTCTGAGTTAAGAAACAAAATTTTAAATGACTGCCATTTTTTTATGTATTTGAAAATACATCATAATTTTTTTGTAGATTTGTCTAGTTGTTATAAATGATTGTGCAAAGTTTCAATTTCGTATGTTCAACCATTATTTATAAAAACATGAAAAGTGAAAAAGCAAAATGGCCACTGTGTGAGTAACTGAAGACTTCCTGAGAATTTAAATATATGATATTTAGATAGGTTTGTTACCCAGGAACTATGCCCTAGAGTATTGGTAGGGAGATAGGGATTTGGTAAACACTCTGTACTGTGCGATCGATCTTTGATTCGTGATGTACAACCATGAAATTATCTATCTCTCATCTCCATCATAATTTGCTATTTACTGTATTCAGTGTCATTTTCAATTGGAAGTACATTTTGTACAAGTGAAGCTCTCGCCGAATGTGAATGAAATTACACAGAGCAGAACGATGAAACGGCGTCATGATGAGTCTTAACGCTAGCCTCTAATTGGTCGAAATTATTGCCATCGAGCATTGACGGCAACGATTTATTCATTACAATCTGCATAATGATACATTTTATTGTGGCCATTTGCATATGTAATTCTGTACTAGAATTGAATGTGCATGTCCTGTGGGGAGAGATAGAGAGTTCCATTGATGAAATGTTTATTGAAAAGCGGTTGCTGTTCAATTTTATGCATATTGCTGCTTGTGATGAGGAACAAGTCAACTTACACAATCAACTGCTTTTTTTCATGTTTTTGGAAACGTTTTAAAATAGTTTGGCAGGAATAATACATTGTTTTGTTGAGGTTGATGCACACTTCACACTTGTGCGTAATAATATGAAGGATGGTGATGGTTGATGGATAATGAGTGAACGTATTACAGTCTTAAAATTGTTATGAATAGAAGGTTCGTGACCGCCAGGAAGCGATTATTACGTAATATTCTATCGGTCCATTATCTAAAATTCCCAATGTAGGGTAGAATTTAATCCAGAGAAAAAATCATTAATAATAATTTCAGAGTAGTTAATGTAAGTGTATTTCCAGACATAATTCAATAAGGCCGACTTTTGTCGACTATTGTGAAGAGATTTTGTTGTAGAAAACGAAACCGTAGGGACCTTCAATATTATCTATACTGTAATAATTTTCTATTTACTATGTGTAAGAAGGGTCTGTCTACCTTCTGGTCTCTTTCAAGATAAGATAAGTGAGGTTAAGATAAGAAAATAAATATGATTATACTCCACTAGGGATTCAAATTCATTGAATAAAAAGAGGAATAGCTCAGTTATCTAAAAAATGTTATCTAAAAACAGCTCTGCCTTGTTTATATTATGGCTGGAAGAGAAGCTTTCATAGTATAAATATTGTAATATAATGCATAGAAAAGTAGAATTTTATCGTTCAGGTGTTAATTTGGATTATAGATAACAGCGCCGCTTTTTCCAAGTTTTTTTCTTAAAATAAACTGAATTCCTTCTAAACGAAAACTCAATCTCTCTTTTTAAGTAAGGTATAAGTAGGGATACAAAAACTTGAACTGTGCTTTATTTTGAAGAAAGCACGCCTGGTGCTGCCATAAAAGGGACCCCTTCCCATGGAATGAATCACAAATATTGTAAAAGTGAATAATGTTTGTTCCAGACACGGCTCTCTCTTTTCCTGAACAATTTTGTTGTACAAGTTTCTAAAATTTATTTGGAGACATACATATTATTCTATGAGAATAGAGCGTCCCAAGGATGAGATAATTGTGTCTGAAACAAAAATTGTTCACTTTACTTTAATTTCGATTTCAACTATACATAGAAATAGTTGAAAACTTAAAAATTGAACAAGAAAAAAGTTTGATCTAAAATATTTTGTTGAGAAATTAGAAGTGAAACAAACCAATACCTTTTTCTTATCTTCACCATTAGAAGATATGAAGAACTGCAAGATTCTAGAAAGATGCTAAGGATGATTGAAGTAGCCAACTATCTTCTTCTTGGTTGTTAATTTTCAGGACGTTTGAGTAATTAAAATTTCAATTCTATTGTTTACCATTGTGAGTATAATAATTTATATTATATAATATATAATAATCGATAGTAAATTTTTCCTTCAATTAATAATAAATTTTAGTCTGTCCTACCTCCAAATCTCTTAAGATTTTTACTGTGCATAATATTATTGTGAGAATACACACTTTTCCCAATTCCGTTAGCATTTTACCACTTTTTTTAATTTCAAGTTTTGTTGGTACTTTTTCCACAGTCCTTTTTCTCACATAGTAAGTTGTCTTTATGAATCGAGTTATAAGACCAGAATAATTAGTAAAATGTATGTGCAGTGTTGAGTCCAATATACATTGTTGCCGTGTGGTTCGCAGAAGGCAAGATGCGGAAGCTAGCTGAGTATTTGTACAAGTATTGGATCCCTGTACCACTGACTCGGCTCGGGTAGAGGGGTACTAGCCACACATACACACACACAGACCCAAACCGACGACAAGCAGACCATAACATTAAGTGGCTTTCGAACCGAATTGAATTATCTATGTAAACTCAGTAGGTTTGTGTTTGTGTATGCCGCGTATATTATTGAACGACTCTCCAGCATAGTCCGTCCCGCTCTGTAACTTATGCTCCTATTCCGGCCATTTGGCGTGCGTGTGTCATGTTGCAATCGACTGTTGCTATTTAGTCAGTACACCACTACTTGTACTTGTATACACCACTACTGCTGCTACTGAATAACGCATGCATTAACATTCGCCTCGCCCTGTTGCTGTGTATAATAATATGCGCTTCACTTACTGGCACCGGACGCTCGCTCCAAGTGAGTGACTTCTCTTCTGACATACCGCCCACCCCGGACCCCGCACAGGGTGTTCACATGGAATCCCTGCAATTATTACGGCCACAATATTGATTTGTATGTGTAGGAATGTTGGTTGTTATATTTGTCAGTACTCCTGTATTGGACAAGAAAGAAGCATTAGAACAAGACAACAAGAAGTGAGGTATTGACAAAGTTTATGTTTAATTTTTGGAAAGCAGTAATAATGTAGTTGAATTTAATGAAAATAAAGCAGTTTGAGAAGAAGATGAGAAATTGAAATGCTGTATCTATGATTTGTGTTGAACAGAAATATTGAGAAAAAACAAACTATGTTGTTGATTCATCCTTATAAATTACTATATAGAAATTTCTATTATTTGTTCTGTTCTGAGTTATTGTAATCTGATGTGCAATTAATAATACCTATTTCTTTTTGCAGGTAATTTCCATTTCCCATATCATAGGTAACGAAACAGTTCGTAAGTACCTTGCTTATTTTTCAAATTATTTTCTTCGTACATCATGATTGTCTCGTATATCATATTTGACGATTGACAGGCTTGTAAGATGTGATGTCCTCCTGAAAATTTGAATTTTCCAAATATTTTATAGCGATTTTGCCATTTATATTTAGGATTTAGTTTGTACATTGCTATTTTGAACTAATTCTGATAATGCTATATTAAATTGCAGAATTGTCTAGCTCTTAACCTCCCAAGTCTAACCTTATAGGTCTAGTCTATCGTCTACGTTTTCAAACAACAAATAAAGTGAGATAGATGGAAACATTAAGAGGTCTGTATCACAGCATATGCGTTTTCCACAAGAATTTGCATACCTTCAGCACCCTCACTAGAAGTATTTTGTATAGTTATTGTTTTGGATCGTAAACATATTCTTAGTTCTGCACTTGCTTATCGCAGTTATTCAATGATTCCGTTGTTTTGAATGGAGTAAATCGTCTGATTCGAATTAGAACATTATTACAAAGATTGTAACTGTTTTGTGGGTTTGCTAAGAAAACAGCGGTAGCAAGTATTTCAACAGTCTGTCAGTATTCGGCCGTTCTGGATAGATTGGCGTCCAAACAAATAGCCGATTATTTTTGGAATGTAAACAACGATTTTCTGCTAGAAAACGTAGTGCTAAGCACTTGTCAGATCTGGTATTCATGGGTCATGTGCTATCAAAATCAAAAACACCGGCAAGGCGCCTGTTCAAGTTCAAAATCTGATAGATTGGGTTTTAGTTGATAGTTCATTCAGATAGTTGATAGTCCATTAGTTCATTCAGAATCCAGTAGTTATGAAATATGTTCAATTCTACTATTCTACTCAGATCAATTTCTATGTCGATTGTATTCTTAGTTAATCTATGATTAAGAATCAAATTTGAGAACAAATCAACATTTTGAAGTTAATCAGTATTGATCATCATCATCATGCATCATGATTTAGATGTATCTGAATTTCATTCGAATGGTTACTGGATATCCTGTTACAAAAATTGTCTATAATAATAGAATTAAAAAATTGAATCCAACCAAAGAATAAGAAATAAAAAGTGAATGGTTTTCTCAACACTATCTTGTCGAGATGGAGCTGTCATATTTCTGTACAAAATCTCATCCTTATTATTATCATTTTATTTTTTTTTTTGTCAAGATATTTTAATCTGTATATCCGGTCAATTTAATAAACAATATCAGCAGCAGCTCATTCAATGATGATTTAAAAAAAAAACAAATTACAAATTAAACCCAAATTGAAACCAATGAATATCAAGAACACTTTCATAAATATTTTTGAGGGGAAGCAGCAATGGAATTAACCTATGTATAAAAAGTTATTCTTTAGTCAATATAAATCAAGCTTTTCTCCCTGACATTTATAATATTCATGCCAGACATAGTTCATTTTTTCTCATTCACCATGATTTATTCTTCGCACCCCCACGGAGATCAATTTGTCGAATATATATTATATTCCAGATTCGTGTTGTGTGTTCCTCAACCTTTACCCCTCATTTCTCGCTTTCTCTCATGCAACTCATTCCTCCTCATTTTTGCTGTTCTCCATTGTATTCACCACCCGCTGAAACCCCATCCTTAGTTCTACATTTATTTCCTTGCTTCGTTCTATAATGTAATTTGTCAAAAGGTCAAACGCCTTTCAGGCTCTCTGCGCTGCGCTGCTCTGCTTCCTTTCGTTTCACTGTCAATCGATGATGGCCAAATTAATAATAATTTTGACATTTTCGTAATTTATGAGGTGGCAAACTTCGCATCTTCTGCCTTCAGCAGCCATCTTTATTTCTGTTTTATTTCATTCAAAATGAAATCTACATCATGAAATTATTAATTTATACAATCTGTGGATTTTGAACGTATAAAATACAATGATAACTGTTTGCTATATCTAAATGTTGAAAAATTGTATGTTTAACTGATCAAATTTATAGATTTTATAATAGTTTGAAATTGTGGGAAAATATCGTCATTAAAATTATTCATCTCAAACGTTAGTATTTTTCTATAATTAGTATTGTATATTATAAGTATATTTTTCTCCACTACCAACACTAGAAATAATACCATGTTCCAATTTTCTTCAATTGCATTGCAGTTACCGCAATTGCATTCCCTCTCCAAGTACTGCCCCAATTTTTCTATTGTAACCCCAGCATAATTATATTAACAATATATTTTCTCATTGAAGATTGATTCGAATATCTGTTTATTCATGTTAATATTTGTAGACTTTACTTGGTGAATCCTCATTGAAGTATTTATGTCTCACAATTTCACTGGAAAATATAATCTTCATCATAGAGTGATGAATCGATGTACAAATCAGCTTGTATAAAGCGTTTCAGGTATAACTGAACAACACTGATCTCGCTTTTATTGAAGGAGCAATATGGGGGAAAACAATCCTCCGGAAACAAAGAAAGTAGGGTCAATAAAGTTGTAGATAATTTCCCCTTTTGGTAATCTCTCATTTTCTATATCTTCCATCTGTCCTCGCATCGAATAAACACAAATCTTTCTCTTCTCCAACCAATCTATTCTCCATTCTCCTACTTCTTTTTATTGTCTTCTTATCCAAATCCTCCTCTTCCTCCTCCTCACATCATCATTCTCTTCCTTATTACACAGAAAATCATAATCTTCCAGATAGTTCTTCCTCCTCCTCCTCATGTAAACTCTTCATCCTTCATCCTTGTCCTCTTTCTTTCTTACGCTTCTTCTTTTTTCACCTTCCACTCTTAATTCTCCCTGCGATGTTAGAAAAGTGATCCGACACTCAAATTAGGCCCTCTAGTTTATTCGTGTCATGAGTTTTAGGTTTGGATGTTTGCTTCATTCAGCATGGTTTTCGTTTACTACGTGCTCTGGTCTGGCGTGACATGGGTGGGGGAACTTTTACTACACGCTTCCCCTCTTCCTGGTGGATCCTTGAATGAAACCCAGTGATGTGTTGAAACGCGGAAGCTAACATTGAACGATGTGGCATTTGACAGCTCGAGATCTTGTTTTCTTACTCTTATTCTCATAATATTTAATATAGGTAACTATAGCCCATACAATATTGTAATATTATATATTTTACACAATTCTCCAATAAAGCGAACGTATACAATTCTGAAGGAAGAAAAAGAAATAGAGAATTTCCCAAAACTTCCTCACCTCGTTTTTGTCATTCCTGATATTTATATTTTCACCAAGGAAATCCCAAATACCACTATCAATTTGTAGAATATGGGAAGGTTCAAAAAAAGGCTGAGAAAAGAAAACACTTGAAATATTTAAGTTTAAGTTTCAAGTTTTATTGTTTACATCAGCAATACAACAAAATAAAAAATATTCAATGAATGATTTCAATAAAGAATGAGGACTGGGACTGGGGTGGTACTTGAGGTACATGAGGTACATGCTTGAACACTTGAGTCAGCACCTTCCAACGCAAAAAATAATCTCAATCATATGGAATAGCTTCCAGAATATTACTCTGTTGTAATCACCAAATCTAACCTGCAATTTTCTTCCATAATGTTTGCTCTGTCTCAGGGTTAATTTTATAGAAACTTTATAACGTATATCTCTATCATTAAGAATATCGTTTATTATATTTACATGATGTGGTAATCCACTTTCATGCAAACTGGTGCAAGCACATAGTACATTACATACATTTCTTCAGAAGAGAAATTCCTGAGTTTTAAAATTCGTAATGTTTTTATAGAGTGGAAAAAGTGGAGGAAAAGTTTGAAAATAAAAACGTAGTATACTGTATATTTGCAAGTTCCATTTCCATTCATGATGGAAAACTAACATGTGAGTGCTCGCTGCAAGTGAATTCAGGAAGTAACCATTCAATTCTACTAAACCAGTATACTATTAATGTCCCTCCATTCTACAAACTTTATTGAACCCAGATTTATTGTACTTAAGAAAAATATATGTATATGAATTACCTTGTCTTGAAGTTTTTTTAAAATATTTCGTTGCCATTTTATTGTGATTCGGATAAAAATTTCATTCACTCACTAATAAAAAAGAAAAAGTTGAAGCACGCAGTGTCGTGATACGAGTGCCGTCGTTAAAAATGTCCGTTTTGATTGTTAAGTAGCGGAAGCGTTCATAAAACGGTGAAAAATTAAGTGTCGAAGTAGTAATTTATTCATATGAATCACGCTCACTCAACAGCAATAGTATAGAGAGAAAAAACAGAAGTTTTAGAGAATTTTACAGCCGCGTGTGGGAGGAAATTATTAACGTAGTTGTGTTTCGTAATCTATTCACAAGCTGACGCATACGGAGAGGACTCGATTGAACTTTGTATGGCGAGAGAATATTACGAACACTGTTATAATAGGTTTGAACTATCTAGATATTCCTCAGAATCTAGGGTTCACTTCAAAGTGCTTTCAAACTCATATCGACTAATTGTGCAAGTTCGTAGAATCTGAATTGAAAACCAAAACTAATATTTTAAGTGGAAATAGAAAAGAACAGAAAAGAATAGGAGTAGTGAAAAGGAGATTACAATCCTTTTTACTTTTTGTGTAAGTTCAAGTTTCAATCGCTAAACTCATTTAAATATGGCATTAGCAAATTTAAGAGTATTTCTCATTAGTATGAGCTAGCTTGAAAGTATGCGTACAAAATAGATTGTGGTACAATAGTTCTTGAAAGATCAAATTAATCCAAATTATGATAAACCACAAAATTCATGAAAAACATAATTGATCTCAATATCGAGTCCATTAGAAGTTAATTCTAAATGAAATTCCAATAGCTTAGTCAAAATATTTTCAAACAGTAGTTTTTTATCGTTCTTTAGTTGAATGAAAACATGGAGAGGAACATTTTGTGATAGTTATGGAAGTGATGATACAAGTGGGAAGACCTTCTTAAAATCGGCATTAATCCAATTAAAATTTGTAATTAAAACCGGTGACACAAATTTCGAACACAACGGAGTTAAAAGATCAATCAAGAGCGGTTCCGAACCCCCCTCTTCACCAAGATCCATAAACCGATATGCTACTCATTCGGGCTGACCAACCAAATTAAAATATTAATCTCGGCGACGGGAAACCGCCGGACCCGTATTATTATAACGGCGGTGAAAAATTATCGAGATGGCAGGGGACTAATCGAAAGCCGAAATTCGAAATTTGGCCGATCGCAATTATATGCAGGTGAGCGGGGTGCTGTTTTTTCGGTGCGGTGTCATATTGGTTATGGTTGGGGGTGGGGGGGGGGTTTACCTCCTATTAGGCAGGTTCACATAAATGTCCGGCCATAAATTATATGGACAAAAATTGCGTTGGTTTTCATTAGAGGTAGAGAAATATACGCGCGCGAAAAATATCACGACCCGGCGTGTTTTTTGTGTTGCTACAATTGTGAGCGACGTGATTTGGATGGTTGTAAATGTGTGTGTATGTGTGAGCGCGCGCCCTCACGCGTTTGAACGTCCGATGACATTTCCGACGTCGCGACGGTCAAAACTGTCAACGTTTTACAAAGAGCGAGAGAGTGTGTGGTGAACGCAAATATAAACATATACTTGTTATAGTTAATACGTGTCAATGATTAATTCATGAGGTCGGGCAGCCCAAATTCATTCGTTGACCTCTTCATACTCTGCACTCTGCACTGCGCTTGGTTGTTGCAATGAAATTCTACCAGGCGCCACTCTTGTGTGTGTGTGCAAAACTAATTGGAACAATAAAAGAGTGGGCAAAGAATGGTTAGTTGGTGTGTGTGTGTGTATCGGACGACGGAAATTCAGTGCATCCCTTTCCCCCTTACCACCATAAATAGATACGTGATGGGTGGTGGTGGGGGTTGTTCGTGTGATAAAGCGCACCATTCCGTCATGCATTTCTCGTGTTATTAATCTCCTGGTGACTGCCATCAATAACAGGGCCCAGTAGACACTAATGCGTACCATTTCGGATGTTTTTCCTATTAGCAGAGTGAAATGTATGCAAATTCATATGTAAATTGTGAGATTCACAAATAAAATTTGCCGATTCGTGAGGAAGTGGAGGGGGGTACTGATAAAAGAGCGTCGGAGTGACGTGTGTTGTAACCGTGCATCATGAGTTGTAGTCAAAGCTACAAATTTTGTCAAAAATTGCAGATCATAGCTCATAGGCTATTTTCATGTTAACAAACCAATTACCAGAGGAAAAGTGAAAGTGAAATTTGAATTTTATTTCTTGTTTAGTCTGTTAGTTTCGTACCCATTTGGTTGTTTTTCTTCTTTTATCTTAAAAGTTGCTTCTACAATGACTCGTCATCCTATTCTAGTGTTGTTTCAGAATTGGGGACTTCAAGGACTAGTTATTTTATTCCTTTGTTTATTGAAAATAGTGCCTTCAATATGTATTGACACAATGTCTCCGGTGACTGAGGACAACTGTTGAAGTGAGTTTTGCCAATTCCAAACTATTATTAATCTTCTGAAAGAAGAACAGTGTGAAGAATATCTATATTTTTTCAGAAAAATAATTTAAAGTTCATTTGTTGATAAACAAGAAATAATGCGTCCATGTTTCTTGGTTTTAGGAACTAATTAGAGAATAATTTACTGTACATTTAACCCAAAGCAAAAAGAGCGATTCATAAATCATCAAACAATAACGATATGTAGAGTTGATAATTTTGAAATTCCCAAATTAACTAAAAACTATGTGGATGTTTTTCATGATAGACGTCAAGCGTAATGAATAAAATTACCTCAATCAAGCAGACATGACACATTTTTTGGTAACCGTTAATTGAATGATAATAATCTGTTCTGGCAAAATTAATAGGGTCACATTTAGACGTTTTTTGCTAGGAAGTTGTTCTGTATAATTGGCAGAACGTTTCTATGGTGAAATTTCATTCACAATGAATGCGTAGAGAGGTTTACATGTTATGCTGGTGCTGATGGTGGCTCTCAATATTATCCATGCAAAAAGAATGTCCCTGGGGCTGTTAGCGTTTAATCTGTGTGTTGCTACAATTGTGAGCGACGTGATTTGGATGGTTGTAAATGTGTGTGTATGTGTGAGCGCGCGCCCTCACGCGTTTGAACGTCCGATGACATTTCCGACGTCGCGACGGTCAAAACTGTCAACGTTTTACAAAGAGCGAGAGAGTGTGTGGTGAACGCAAATATAAACATATACTTGTTATAGTTAATACGTGTCAATGATTAATTCATGAGGTCGGGCAGCCCAAATTCATTCGTTGACCTCTTCATACTCTGCACTCTGCACTGCGCTTGGTTGTTGCAATGAAATTCTACCAGGCGCCACTCTTGTGTGTGTGTGCAAAACTAATTGGAACAATAAAAGAGTGGGCAAAGAATGGTTAGTTGGTGTGTGTGTGTGTATCGGACGACGGAAATTCAGTGCATCCCTTTCCCCCTTACCACCATAAATAGATACGTGATGGGTGGTGGTGGGGGTTGTTCGTGTGATAAAGCGCACCATTCCGTCATGCATTTCTCGTGTTATTAATCTCCTGGTGACTGCCATCAATAACAGGGCCCAGTAGACACTAATGCGTACCATTTCGGATGTTTTTCCTATTAGCAGAGTGAAATGTATGCAAATTCATATGTAAATTGTGAGATTCACAAATAAAATTTGCCGATTCGTGAGGAAGTGGAGGGGGGTACTGATAAAAGAGCGTCGGAGTGACGTGTGTTGTAACCGTGCATCATGAGTTGTAGTCAAAGCTACAAATTTTGTCAAAAATTGCAGATCATAGCTCATAGGCTATTTTCATGTTAACAAACCAATTACCAGAGGAAAAGTGAAAGTGAAATTTGAATTTTATTTCTTGTTTAGTCTGTTAGTTTCGTACCCATTTGGTTGTTTTTCTTCTTTTATCTTAAAAGTTGCTTCTACAATGACTCGTCATCCTATTCTAGTGTTGTTTCAGAATTGGGGACTTCAAGGACTAGTTATTTTATTCCTTTGTTTATTGAAAATAGTGCCTTCAATATGTATTGACACAATGTCTCCGGTGACTGAGGACAACTGTTGAAGTGAGTTTTGCCAATTCCAAACTATTATTAATCTTCTGAAAGAAGAACAGTGTGAAGAATATCTATATTTTTTCAGAAAAATAATTTAAAGTTCATTTGTTGATAAACAAGAAATAATGCGTCCATGTTTCTTGGTTTTAGGAACTAATTAGAGAATAATTTACTGTACATTTAACCCGAAGCAAAAAGAGCGATTCATAAATCATCAAACAATAACGATATGTAGAGTTGATAATTTTGAAATTCCCAAATTAACTAAAAACTATGTGGATGTTTTTCATGATAGACGTCAAGCGTAATGAATAAAATTACCTCAATCAAGCAGACATGACACATTTTTTGGTAACCGTTAATTGAATGATAATAGTCTGTTCTGGCAAAATTAATAGGGTCACATTTAGACGTTTTTTGCTAGGAAGTTGTTCTGTATAATTGGCAGAACGTTTCTATGGTGAAATTCCATTCACAATGAATGCGTAGAGAGGTTTACATGTTATGCTGGTGCTGATGGTGGCTCTCAATATTATCCATGCAAAAAGAATGTCCCTGGGGCTGTTAGCGTTTAATCTGTGTGTTGCTCTCCCCTAGACATGTTTCGCGAATGCGTCTCTCTATTTTTTCCATCTGTTAGCTATCCAAATGTATTTGATGAAAAGTGTTTTTTTTAACCTAGATGTAGGGAACAACTAGTGTGGGAGAGTTTTGCTAGGGATTTTTCAATTTTTGATTCAGAATTCACTAAATTCTATCGCGTTAACAGTTAACATTTTTTCGATTTCCTCCTTGGCTCTTCTACGATCTATGAGTTTTGGTTTCTCAATAACAAATTAATCACAATAAAAATTGATTCATACCCTCCTAGAAAATAGAGTAAGATGATATTTTTATCATCTTAGTACTTCTCAGTACATCTGAGAATACTTCTCATGATCCCATTAAGTCTATAATGCGGTCCCTCAAGAGTCAATATACTTCTAATGATCCCATTAAGTCTATAATGCAGTCCCTAAAGAGTCAATATAATACTTCTCATGATCCCATTAAGTCGATAATGCGGTCCCTAAAGAGTCAATATTGTTGCATCTAGATGCACGTTTGTGCAATATAATTGAGAGTTTGTTAAGATATTGAGAGATTGTGCAATATATTGCTTGATTGAAGAGAAGCCCTCAGTTTAGCGAACTCCACAAATAAGTATATTCTTCAATAATTCCAATTTCGAAACCTAAAGAAAAGTTGAATATTCTTTATAACAGTATCAGACATTAAGGTCAGCGGATAGTAGATGTAAGTTATGCAATATTCATCCTTGTACATTTTAAAACTCTGGACTCCTACATCTTCAAACAATCGTCAGAATCTGTAAGATTCCTGAATCTTTTAAAGAACTGTTAGCGTTCCTGCAATCCAATATGTGAAAAATGTGAACTCCATTTTCATCTTCAAAATCGTCTGACTTTGTTTCTCGTTTGACTTGAGTCCTGAATCCAGACGGGTTTCTGTCCTCCCGTTGTAGAACAAATCATCTTGTCTCATTTGAATCCTGAATCGTAAGGCTCTAGTCAAATTCCCATTATATAGTATGTGGATATCCTACTGTTGCATCTCTACACAAAAGCATGACTCCTCGCGTTCCAGGTATCTATTAGCATGACACATGTTGTAACAAATTGACGCTCAGCCACACATGATCATGCAACACTGCAGCCCAACTAGTTGCAACATTTATGGTTGCTGTTTGGTAGCGTTCACTTATGGATAAGGGTGCTGATCAATCATGGACGTCTGCTGCTCGAAAATATCAGAAGAGAGTGGAGACTAACCACAGTACAGACAGGACTGTGTACTGTGCAATACTGGTCGCGGGCTATTTGTAGTTTTGTTTGCTGCCTTTGTGTATGCCAACTGCCTATCACAGGGTTCACCTTTATAGTAGTTTGTTGCACTAAATGTTGCATAGATGGCGCTGGACGTGACACGAGCTTTCAATTGGTAACGCACTTGTCACTGGAAAGCTGTCTGTGATTGGTAGGAAGGTGTCACCTTAGTTACCGATTCAAGCTTGCTCATTCTGTATTCCAAAATGTTGTTGAAAATTGAAAAAAGAGTTGAAAATTTAAAAAAGTTGAAAATTATACCGATTGTGATTGAAGACTTAATTTATTTTTCTATAATATGGAATAATATTATTCATAATAATTCACATAATATTGTCGGATTGTAAGATAGCAGGAGTCCGTTGGTGATAGGTAAATATGTATAAGAAATATTATGAGACAAACCAAATTTAAAAATGATCTTCATTTGTTGTGCATTGAGGCTTGAAACTGACATTGAATTGAATCACAGATCAGCAAGGGATCGTTCATAGTCATCCAGGATCGTTCAGTATCGCGTTCAAATCGTCATCAGCTGTTAATTGTTGATGGTAGTCTAATGATTATTTTGATGGGTATTACTCTGTTTCAACAGGTTCCAGTCGTCCCTAGTAGGTATTGCATTTAGTTGTTCAAGTAACAGAGTAAGAGTGGCAAAGAGTGAAAGAGATACAGGCGAATTATTTGAGAAATTGAATAAAGGATCCAAGAGCTGATAAAATTGAAGTACTTGAGAAATCGAGAGAGATTGATTGATTTTATTGAATCAATATATTTTCAATAGAGTAAGAGAGCGAGTGATTAAGAGTGGAAGTGAGAGGAAATTATAAAGAATCTAGATGGGACGAAAACAAAATATCTGGCACCAAGTAGGGAAAATCATTTGTTCTCGCTGAATGGCAAATCATTAATATCAGCGTCACCATGGATAGAGGAGCAGCATCACAAATTGTTGTCGATTGTCGTTTAAATGAATTTAATTCGGACCTAAACATTTGTTGGATGCGAGTAATGGACGAATTTATTAGGTTTAAACATTGGAGTCAACCGCCGCGTACCTCGGTTGTTGTTTTTGTTGTTGTTGTGGGTGCTGTTGAACAACCATAAACGCCGCGTTTACCACTTTCCATTCTCTATTCATTTGTTTTTAGTTCATCACCCGAATCGACTGATAAATTTGAATTTGATTTTGTTGGAACGATTGGTTTTGTTTAGCCTGCTAAAACGTCACTATCAGCGTTTAATGGTTGGTGTATTTAACTGTGTTTTGTGTCATCATTAAATTAACATTGATTCAGTTGTCCGAAATTTGTAAAAAATGACTGTTTACTCTCATTTTGCTTTTCGAGTATCCATGAAATTATCACTGATTACTAGTTCAAACCAAAAATCACTTTTCTTATTTTTTGTAACGTGATCCATTGCTGATAAAATAAGCAACTAAAGTTAGAAAGAAATCCTGGCGTTGTTTTCAAGCCAAAATTACTAAAATACGTTTTATAAGTGTGTATTGTTTATATTAGTCTAGTATTTGTATAATGTAGTGAGTTATTGAAACGTATAGAAATATTGAGGGTTTTTAAACTGTCATAATATAAAATTGATGTAATTTTGTCATGATTGCATACATGATTGTAAAATGTTATGGCAAATAAATAAAAATTTCAAAAAAGAAAAAATATTTACATAGCAGAAAAACAAGGAACTCAGAGAAGAATAAACGGCATAGAACTGCAACGCGGTATTATTAGTCACTAGGGTTTGGATCAGAAGCAGTGGAAAGATAAGGATTATTGAAATTTTTACGATTAGGCAGTTAATGACATCAGTATAGAGATTAATTTATTCAATTACTGGGACGTCGTCCTCAATTCGTTTACAAGTTTCTAAGGAACAGAACGGCAGCGAACAGAGAGAGAGAGAGAAAATGAGAGAAGGTGAAGAATACTTACATAGAGGTATATAGTGTTGATAAATAGGGAGAGGAAGAGTGAGAAGAAAGAGAGAGAGTGAGAAAGAGAGAGTGAGTGAGTGTGAGTAGGATGATGAAGTGAGGAAAAGAAGAAGACGGAAAAAGCAGAAGGGTTGACAAGATGGCGTCCAAATGGCTGGCTACGAAAGGGGTGACATATAAATTAAATCAAGTACACAATTATAATTAATTGTGCCTCTGCGATGGCTTCCAATTAAAACGAATATTATTAGTAGCAGTAGCAACTCAAAAGGAACTTCTTTTCAGCTATCTGCTCCCATTTTATTTTAGAAAACGATAATATTTAATATAATTTCATTTGTGCCTCGACGTCGTCTCGGATGCTCTCCACTCCCTCCACTTTACTGGCGACCATTTCTCCGCTTTAATTGCCAAAGGAGAACGTTATGATGGAAGGAAGAGGGCGAAAGATGGAAAACGAAGAAGGAGGTAGCGAGAAACGTGCATGGAAAAGAGATGGAGTATCAACGACATTTGGAACGGGCTGAGAACTCTACGAGCGGTGATAAAATTTTATTAAATAAATATTCGATTTAGTTCCAAGACGAAAGATGTAACAGATAGTGATTGCCTCATACCTCCTTCGCTTCTCCCCTCTCCCCTCGAACCTCCTCGCTACCTACCAACTAACACACCAACACGCAGACACTAGAAGCGGCATACAATCTGATTATATTCAGCAATTATAGCTGAGAAATATCATTGATCGCTGCTATAGAGAGAGATAGAGGAAGTGAGAAAGAATGAGTTATCGATAGAGAGTATGAGAGAGAGTGATGGAGGGAGTGTGGGTGGGAAAGAAAGAATGATGGAGTGTGTGAGGTGTGAGAAAGAGAGAGTGTAAGAGAGAAGAAGAGAAAGAGAGAGTGATGGAGGGAGTGTGGATGAGAAAGAAAGTATGAGGGAGTGTGTGAGGTCTGAGAAAGAGAGAGAGTAAGAGAGAAGAAGAGAAAGAGAGAGTGATGGAGGGAGTGAGGGTGAGAAAGAAAGAATGAGGGAGTGTGTGAGAAATAGAGTGAAGAAGAGAATGATTGAGGTAGTGAGGGAGTGGTTAAGACAATGGAAATGGATGAGACAGAATGAGAGAAAAATCTGGGGAGAATGAATAGATATTCGTATTAGGGAAGAGAGGAGATGTCGATAAAGACAGAGGGAGAAAGAAAGATAATGGGGAGGCCAAAGAGTAAGGATGGGGAGTCTGGTAAGTATGTATACTTCTTAGTATGGTGAGTGAGATAGAGTTTGATGTGAAGAAACAACGTGAATGATATTGAAAATGATAGATGAGAAGTTAAAAGTAAATAAATATGAAGAGAGAGATGGGATGAGTGAGAGGGAATAAGAAGTAGAAAGGAGGGAATATTGAGAAGGAGACTGATAAAGTGACGATCGAATTTGTAATGGAATTGAATTAAGTGGCAGCTTGTACGAAAATAGCTGGACTTATGTAGTAGTCTAAGGCATCTCGCATACGAGTTATTTTTATAACATTGCTAAGTGAATTCTATATTGGAAAGAAGTAACATGAAATATTATGTCTATGTGTGATAGTTAAGATAGATTACTATTAGGCATTAATGTGAGGAACAACTCTTTGAATGAGACAGTAATAATAAAAACTGTATAAGAACACGGAAAAGAGCAAATAAATATAATTCAACTATTATAGATAGAATAACCAAGTTCTCAAAGCATTGAAAATAATTTCAAATTTTTTAAATGTCCAATTGGAAATCCTGTTCCAGTCATGTTGAAAGATGTAAAGAATTATGTTGAAGACTATGTTTTACGATATTATTGTGATTGGTGGGATTTAAAAAGATTCAAAACATCTTCAAACAATTCAATACTAATCACTTCTACTTAAAACTCAATATATTAATTTTTTGAGCTATTAAACACATTATGTGTATGTTACATGTTACACTATATGGTTATAATAGTTATGAGTGGCTATTTGTATCTAAGGATATTATAATATACCCACTTGTATCAACCTACATCATTCTATCAGTATATATCTCTCTCTTTCTTTCTCTGCCACTCTCTCTATCGCTGATATTGCTAGAGTAGTAATGAATAACTATCTGATAGTAATAATTAATGATTGAAATATTAATTATATCTTATCTCCTCTCTTACAATAGTAGAAAGTATAATCTCTTCATCATGAAATCAAACAAAACACGAATGTGATCTATCGTTTTCCAACAATAAAGGGTCTGAGAAAAATTAACATTCCTCTGACTACCAACTATATTCAATTTTAAGTGGAATATTTCATTACAATAATTCTACTCAATACTTACTCTTTTACTATACAGAGTGCTTCAGAAGTAGTGTCGAATATTTTAGGGTATTGTTCCTGGATGATAGGAAACTACAAATGTCGTATTTGAAGTGTCCAAAACTCAGCGATTATCCTTATATCAGCTATTTTGTTTTTTTCACTTAGGAATTTTTATCTCAGGAACGAAATGTTGTGTTGATCTGAATTTGGCATGAATATTTATGCTATAAAAACTCATCTTTAAAAAATAGAATAAAAAATTTTAGATGTAAATTTTCAAAATGGCGGCCATTTTTAATTTTTGATGGCAAACTTCACGAAAATCGTTGGCACATTTTATCAAGATTTCAAGGATACATTATTTATTAAGATTGATCGAAGAATAACAGAGAAACTAATTCTTTTGTACTGCATATTTTTAATATACCTAACTCCTATTTAAAAATACCTATAAATATCAGAGCTATTAGAATGTACAATATTGGCAAGTAGAACATTAGTCTGCCAATCATGAAATCAATAAAGAAACAGCCGTTTCACTGATTGGGAGCTGGACAACTGAACCACGGGCCACGGCACCACGGCACCACGGCCTCAATAATGGCAGAACGCGCGTTGTTTATGTTTAATCACGCGACACCATTGTTCTCACGATAAGTTGAATAAGTTTCGGAGTGGGGGTGTTGAAAGGCAGGAAAAAATGAGGGAAACCGTTGGAAATAATGTACGCCAGGCGCAATATTGTTAATCTTTCATTGCACTCTTATTGCGACGAATAAAAAACGACATTTGATCATTGCTTCTAGCGGGGAGAGAGAAAGATAGAAATGAACAATATGAATTTCAACCATTTTTCCAGTATGTAAGAGAAGATCGGAATAATGCAACAACCGTAACCTGGCTAGATATACGAGCGGCGAGCGCATATATTCGCGATTTTTCTGTTTTTATGCAATTTGGTGTATATTGTTGCTTCTACTGCTGATTCTCGTCGTTTTATCATTACTTTTCGCTGACAATCAAACGGACCGAGACAATTGTACTCAACACTCCCCCTCCCACACTCATAACCAACCCCCTAAAATCATATCCCATTACACATGGTCGGATACGTCCAGATGACGTGTGATGATGATGACGATGATTACTGTTATGAGCAGTGATAATAAAAAGGCGCGCGTTCGCGACAGATAAACGTTTGATAGGATCGAGACGGACGCGACGCGACGCGACGCCTACAAAATCACTAACTCAATGCACGGGTGAAAGAAGAGATAAAAAATCCGGGCGTGATATTGGCGTGTGTAACTGAGATAAAAAATTGGCTCAATCGTCAATATTCACAGCTGGAATGTTCCAATTTTTAATTTCACAAGAATGATTGTTTGTATACAGGAGTGGCGATTCGATTATCAAGTTCAAATTTTAGTATAATTTTGGAAGATTAGACTGTAATGTATCCTTTCTATTGTTGTGGAATCTAGAGTACTGAATTCTATTTATGGTTTTATTCATGAGAATTATATATATAAGGTTATTTTTAAAATGAATTCAGGACTACTTTCTTGTATTTATAAAATAGAATTATAGTACCCTTTAAAATTAATAAAATAATAAAAGGATGATGTAATAACCGAAACTATTAGTTACGTTACAGTTTGTTTTCTATACGATAATTCTATTTTATAAATATAAGGTTATATTCATATCTCAAATATTAGTACAAAAATTTCAAGATTGCATTCCAAATATTATTTTGGATTTCACTAGAATTTCTTATTCTAATTTTTTTAACGTCTAGGTATGGGTATTTTGCTCATTCACAACTTTCAATCTCTTTTATCCCATTATATTAGTAGTCATTGATCACTCACCCAATTGATTCACAAAATTTATAAACAAATTCATAATTGAGTAATTGGGGCCTTAGTAGTTTGATAACAAAGATGTTATTAAAATAAAATATTCAACGCAAGGAAAAGAGCAGGACGGGTAGAATAAAATGCAGTGATTGATTATATCTTGAAATATCAGTAATTTGTATGATTTATGAATAACAACAATTGTGCATTATAGGAGGATGTTCAAGACATCACTATAGTGAGGTCCACGTTATAATGACAGTATTTAATCAACTTTGGTTTTGCTATCCTTGTCTATCATTCGACAAAGCCGGTGGTACTATCCTTTTCTAGGTCCACAACGGTGCTAATTATGTTTCTGATAGTGTAGAAATCTGATCAACTAGCAAGAACCCGTGCTTCGCAAGGGTGTATTTTAAAACTTGACAAAATGAAAACTTGACGTAATGGAATTTTGAAGAATTGAGAATAGGCCTATAACCATCCTTGGTTAATTAAGAATCTATAAGCAAAATTTCAAGTTAATTAGTCCAATAGTTCAGACGTGATGATGCGTCAAACATAATTTTCCTACCCCGTACGTGCATAAGCTAGCTCTTTACTTCATATAATTATTATATAAATCTATAAACTATAATAGATAAATTATAGTTTATGTATCTATAAACTATATTATATAAATCTATCTAACTATATCTTATATAGTTAACGACTGCAAGAGATAGGACTGTGTAACAGAATAGTGGTGAAACTATGATAGCGCCAGAAGTGTCTCAAACACAATAGTAGGTACTACATGAACTTTTGAAAGTGATTTGAAAAAATGTTAAAACAACACAGAACTGAATCCTTATCATTCTACCTTCGATTAGAGAGGCTTTTGTTTGAGCCGAATGGAAATCTATTTATAAAAAAATGAATGTCTGTTTATGTGTTTGTATGTTTGTTTGTTCCCTGTAGACTTGAAAACTACTTGACATAACGGCATGAAACTTTGGGGATATGTTGTGTGAATATTGGGGATGGTTTCTGAACAGAAATTTTAATAGGGGGGCTAATAATAATTATTTATTAATCCATTTTACAGACATATGTTTTCGAAAAAGTTCTTCGACTACTGAAGAACGAAAAGATGATCATGATTCAAGATCATATAAATTGTGATATGATTTAGCATCTAAAGTTACCAGCTGTAATAAACATATCACCCTGTGATAAATTATTGTGTACTGGTATTAAAATGGTAGTTTGGAGTTGATTGGTACCAGCTGTTGATAATGGTTCCTTAGAAGGCCTATACAAATAATTATCACTTCCCTATCATTGAGAAACTGGAAAATGTTGAAAAAAAATTATTTACCTAATGAAAGAGAGTATATATATATATTGTATAGTATATATGTATATTATTCATATTGTATTCATTAATTATTACTGAAGAATGAAAGAATAATTTATTTACAATTTTTTGAATTTAGCTTAGCTTATATTCATCCTAAAATGGAAAGAATATGGAATTCTGTATGATTCATCGTACATCGCATATTTCCTGGACCATCTATCGACAATCTACAGCTATGAAAACATTGAATATTTGTCTTTGAAACACTGATATAACCTTTTTTTAATATTGAAAACTTTACTGATAGATATTACTACCAATTGATTGAGAAGAATAATATGTTTTCGGAATAATGAATGCTCCATGACTTAGCACATAGGCAGCCCGTATTGAGATGTGAATGAACATGTTGATTGTCAGATAAATTTCATGATTCAACAAATAAAGTCAAGTGTAACATGAGATACATTGGCGGTACAAAGTTCGCTGGGTAAGCTAGTTGTAAGTTAAGCTTTATTTATTATTAATAGACAACGCTGAAAAAGACAGGCTCAATCACCAGGAATACTATAAATCTATGAGGGACCAGTAGGCCATTAATTTTGAGTAGTTCAATTACTTCCATTATGGATACATTATGGACAATCAATACGTATGAAATTTATCAGCTACCGTAGAGAATAAAAAAAATTTTGATTGCAGTGACCCCGACTAATGTATTATGAATAACCATTCGGATCAAATATAAGGAATTACTCGCATCTCTCATCATCATCAACTCGTAATTTTTATTCACAAAATATTAACTATATATATATATATCAAGTTATATTTAATAAACTCACGGCTAGTACTCAAGTTTGTCTTTTTCTGGCCGATGATTCCAATGATTACAACATATTTAGAATATCATGTGTAAATTATCTCAGTTCCATATGGAGTTCACCTTACCATAAGCTTACTTAATAGGATCCTTTTTCATCCTTTGAAATCCTTAGAGGCAAAATATCTCAAAATCCGTTCTTAGTGCGCATCTAGCATGTTTGAAGAATATTTGTGCAAAGTTTCAAGTCTGTAGGCCAATTAGTTTGAGCTATAGTGTGATTTTACATCAAAATTTTCGAAAAGTGCCCTCTCCTGAACTCCCCTGTGCTCCTGATTGGAATTTTTCTGAATAGATCTGATTTTTTTCGTACCTGAACGAAAAAGTTCCTCATGATTTTGCTGTGCAATGAACGGTTAAAAAATGAAAATTTTGGGGGGCACAGCTCCCTCAGGGGGGGGGCAGATTTCTAAAAATCCTTTTGTAGTGAATGTTTTGAGGCTATAATAAACAATTGTGCGAAATTTCAAGTTTTTAGGCTTAGTAGTTTGGGCTGTGGTTTGATTTCAGTTTGTCAGGGCTTAGCCTTTTAGATATAGGTAGAAGGAGAAGAAGAAGAAGAAGAAGAAGAAGAAGAAGAAGAAGAATAAGAAGAAGAAGAAGAGAAAAGAAGAAGAAGAAGAAGAGAAAGAAGGAGAAGAGGAGTAAGAAGAAGAAGCAGAAGAAGAAGAAGAAGGAGAAGAAGAGAAAGAAGAAGAAGGAGAGAAAGAAGGAGAAGAGGAGTAAGAAGAAGAAGAAGCAGAAGAAGAAGAAAAAGAAGAAGAAGAAGAAGAAGAAGAAGAAGAAGAAGAAGATAGATTATTATGCTGTTTTGGCCTGTGATCTGTATAAATGTCCTGTAACAACTAAAGGTGCGTCCACACATGCCGAACCGAACCTCGAACCGCGCAGCAAACCATGCATTCCTCCGAACATCTTGCCTTTCAACGAACATGAGCATATGTTTCATAATGTTAAAAATCAGCTGTTAATCATTCGCCGTACCGTACTACGAACCATTCGCCGTGCCGCTTGGCTCTGTTCTAACTGCTCGCCTCACCGCACTCCGAACGCTGAACTTTTCAGCCAATCAGAGCCCTCGATTACAATTCGCCGTGCAGCTCGCTCCACAATATTTTGGCTATCCATCACAAGTGGAAAACATGCGAACATGAATACAGAAGTATGGGCAATTTTTTATTTG
The DNA here is from genome assembly GCF_014356525.2 of Nilaparvata lugens. NCBI lineage: Eukaryota > Metazoa > Arthropoda > Insecta > Hemiptera > Delphacidae > Nilaparvata > Nilaparvata lugens. Next base: position 24,378,893 of record NC_052509.1, read on the forward strand.
ATTAAATTCATGTTTTGAAGAATTCATGGTTACGAATGATAAATTGATAGGAGCTTATAAATATTTTCTAATTCAAATGAAATAACTTCTGAAAAAATAATGATTGGATAAATACCAATATTGAATTATGTTTCAATTTCAATTTCAATTTCAATTTATTTCAATTTCAATACAAATCTCATTAAATACAAAATTCATATATATTTTTAATCCCTCTAGCTTTAAGCTATTTGAGGAATATTTAAAAAAAAATACTAAAAACATTTACTATGTTGAAATAACTTACATAATAAACAAATATAAATATATTATATTAAATGAATGTTATTAACAAAGCAAATTAGAATTCATAAATAATTACTTATAATAAAATGTAAAACCTTCCCATATAACTATTAAATGATCGCTAGTCTGAGAAACTATTGTGAGCTTGCATTCTTACTGTAAATCCAACCATATGTCATATGTCAATCATCAATTATTGCAATGAAAAATAATTTCAATTTTGTCCGAACTTCACCCCTTCTTTGTAAATTTCGCAATTCCAGAGGCAATGAGTTCAGAAGATATGGTATTCTGCACTCTGGAGTTCTTTTACCATAATTATTGTTGAATCTCTGTGGTCTAAATACTCTGTTTCTTAATTCATAGTTTATTTCATTTATTTCTCTAAATTGGCTTATGAAATAATTCCTTGTCAAATCAGTATAATTGGCTAGGGCCCCCATGGACATAATTCCCAATAGCTGGCGATCAATACCATTAAAAAGAGTTCTTATTATTCTTTTACAATATTCTGTAATGGCTGTTTTATATATTTCGGAGCTAAACTGTATATTGAGATACCATAGTACAGAGTACTCTGTATCATTGAATAGTAAATAATTCTTTTAGTGCCAACCGGAAAATAGCTACTTATTCTAGAACACTTATAAAGTGCTGCTCTCATTATGTTTTTTAGTGAATCGTTGTGTGATTTGAATCTCATATCAGAATCGAAAGTTATTCCTAGGTGTTTTATACTTTTACTGTAATCAAGTTTTTGGCAATTGCAATTATTCATTCTTTGGTTTCTCAGGCATACTGTTTCATGGCAAGTCAATTTAACAACTTCTCTTTCATCAACATTAATTCTTTGATTCTTAAACACTATAGCCTTTGTCTTTTGGGCATTAATTTTTATACTGTTATTAAAGAAGTACTTAGTTGCCAAATCAAGATCTTGTTGTATGAGTCTCAAACCAGTTTCCAAGTCTTTGTGTATTACATAGAATATATTGTCATCAGCATATTGCAGAATTTTACTTTTAAAATTTAAACTAGCAAAATCATTCACATATATGTTGAATAGGGTAGGTGACAAGATACTACCTTGAACTAATCCACATGTCTGCTCATAGCTGCTACTAATATAGCTACCTATACCTGCATGCAAAGTTCTATCCATGAAATAGTTCTCTAATAATCTTCGTAATTTACCTCCAATACCTATTTCACTTAATTTGCGAAGCATGATTTGATAATTCACAAGGTCAAATGCCATAGTCAAATCAGTTGCCACTGCCATTACAAACATATTATCATTCAGAGATCTATTAATGTCACCTGTCACAGTTTCTAATAAATCAATTGTTGATTTTCCGGGAATGAAGCCATGTTGAGCCTTGTTTATTATACTATGTCTGGATAGATACTGTTGCAATTGCATTCCTATGAAGTGTTCCAGAATTTTCATAACAACTGATATCGATCCCACTGGTCTGTAACACCCCAGATTTTTCTTTGATCCTTTTTTAAATATGGGTCTAAGATGAGTTACTTTCATTGGTTGTGGTATATTACCAGTTTCAACAATTCTGTTAATCAAATGAATCAATATTAGTCTCAGGTAAAATATATTGCTTATTACATCTCGTGGTCTAATCCTATCTGGTCCTGAGGATGACTTACTATTCAGTTTATTGATAGCTAAATACAGTTGACCAAGAACTCAGTACATCGACAATTCATTCAACTAATTCTGTATTGATAAAATTATGATCATTTTCTCTATTGATAATCAATTTCATCAACTAACTGAAGAAAGTACTTCAATTTCCATGAATTTATTAATAGAATTATATAAATCTAAAGTGTAGGTCATATCTAAATTCACAAAGAGTTCGATTCTTGTTGGCAAGATAGATGTTATTCAATGCAGAAATCATTGTTATTTTACTAAAAGATAGGATAAAATGAATAGTTCTCTTCCAGGGGGAGTTTTGACAACCCGCAAAACTCATTTCTCATTTGAAGAAATAATATCTAAAAGGTGCATAGGACCTTACTTTTTTGTTCAGATTGCCAAAATACCTCTCATTTCAATATTAAATTTTTCGACTGACTGTACAGTGAGTCAATCATTCTATCAAGGCTTGAATAATTTTGAAATATTAATTAAATAAAAATGATAGAGAATAATTATCATGTAGATATCAACACCTTTATTTAAAGACATATTAACTGCATGCGTTTTCATATTGCCGATAGAGCATTGATAAAACTGTAGACGTTTATTTAGCAGTCTCAAAAAACTGTTCCAGCTGAGAAATTAATAATACATGCCACGTGTAGGCTTTTAAATTGCATCAGGAAAACGAAGTTCAAAACTATGGTTTTCCTAAACATATGTTTTTGAGATAATTTCTTTGATGCAGCTGTTCCACATTCACCATTATAAATTATACAGAGTTTGTGAAAATAAAAATATTTATTGATTACCAAAACAATACTATTATTATATTAATGATAATAATTAATTATTAAAACAATACTTTTATTATATCAATAATAATAATATTATTAAACATATCTATCAATTATCAGAACAATATTATTGAGGTTGAGTGGAATCAGGTAGAAAGCAATAAAAGAACAGATGTTTTTTTGTGAATTTCTATCATATTATTTTGTTATTTCCAATGATTACAACATATGTTAGAATATCACATGTCAATAAATAAATTATCTCATTTCCATATGGCACTCACCTTACCATGTTCATAACCTTACTTAATAGGATCCTTTTTCATCCTTTGAAACCCTTAGAGGCAAAATATCTCAAAATCCGTTCTTAGTGCGCGTCTAGCATGTTTGAAGAATATTTGTGCAAAGTTTCAAGTCTGTAGGACAATTAGTTTGAGCTGTAGTGTGATTTCACATCAAAATTTTCGAAAAATGACCTCTCCTGGACCCCCCTGTGCTCCTGATCGAAATTTTTCTGAATAGATCAAATTTTTTTTCGTAGCTGAACAAAAAAGTTCCTCATGACTTTGCTGTGCAATGAGCGGTTAAAAAGTTCAAAATTTTGGGGGGGCCCCAGCTCCCTCAGGGGGGCAAATTTCTGAAAATCCTTTCTTAGTGGATGTTTTCAGGCTACCATAAACAATCGTGCAAAATTCCAAGTTTTTAGGCTCAGTAGTTTGGGCTGTGGTGTGATTTCAGTCTGTCGGGGCTTAGCCTTTTATAAGTATAGAGATTAATGCAGAGAATCGGCATCGCTATTCTTCTATCTTCATCCACTGTCATTATAACGTGGATCTCACTATAGTCTGTACTCTAGCTCTAGGGATTATGCTGTTGTCACGCAAGAAAATTAATTGAAATATGAGTACTGTTGTGTGTGTGTGTGTGTGTGTGTGTGTGTGTGTGTGTGTGTGTGTGTGTGTGTGTGTGTGTGTGTGTGTGTGTGTGTGTGAGATATGTGGTATTTAGTCCAATCAATATAGACATAAAAAAAGGGGTATGCTTGCAATTTATATTGTAGTTCTGATTTTTTAATATATTATTTGGGTACATGAGAGAAGTCTAGAACCAATTTCTTCTTGCAAAATTTCCTTGTGCTAGATACAGAATGGCCAAAAACCTTGTATTTTCGGCTCATTCTCCAGTTCTCAGCTATTTCTGCCAAATCTCGTAATCGGACTGGAAAAGTTGCTTCAGCCTTATTTTAGATCATAAAATTCTGAATTAAATGAGATCATTCGGAACTTTCTATCTCCAATGAGTACTGAGTTATGATTTTTCAAAAATGAGTGAAATTTGAAGCAAAAACCAATTTTGATGAATTTCAGTTTTTGACATAAGTTCATGAGATCATGTTCTATGAGAATAACCCGTTAGATGCACTTCATTTCAGTATTTCCTAGTGGAGAGGCGAGCTTAAGGACACCTCAAGGAACAAAATTTCAAACACTTATAACTTTTGATGCAATGCTCAGATTTCATCGTACTACACTTCATTCTTCTCGGCTCGTCATGGCGGTCCAAAATCATGCATTATGAGTCAAATTTGGTCGAAAAATGAAAAATTTATTGTTGAGACAAAAATACATTTAATACACAATTTACAATTATACAATATAGTATATTTTACAATATACAATTTAATACACAAAAAATGGTCAATTTCTATATTCAAAGCTGTATGTCTTGAGAAATACTACTGATAAAATTTCCAAATCTAGTGAGGATGTGAAAATTGTCCCCCTCTACCCACTCCAATAAATGATACTCTTGATTCAAATACGATTCAAAAGTTACAGAAGATTTTAAAAATGGCGATTACAGTTTTTACATTTTTTCGTGATTTTACTGTTGATCAAGAGTTTCTTAAACGAGTCTGATAGATCATAGAAACCTACGATTGATTCCAAATTGTAGATAAATTCATCCTCTACGAGCTTAGTTGCCTAAAATCCAACTTGGAATATTATAGAACTGTCAAAACTTTCAATATTAGAAAAATATCTACACTTACCGGATTTTTTTCAACAATCAATTCTCACTTTACGAACATATTTTTTCATGAATCGTTTACAGCAGATGAAAGAGAAAATGCTATTACACATTTCTGGATCAAGTTACAGAGATACATAGCTTTGAATATAGAAATTGACCATTTTTTGTGTATTGGAATATGGGCTTAAGTACACTCAACAATAAATTTTTCATTTTTCGACCAAATTTGACTCATGATGCATGATTTTGGACTGCCTTGACGAGCCGAGAAGAATGAAGTGTAGTACGATGAAATCTGAGCATTGCGTCAAAAGTTATGTGTTTGAAATTTTGATCCTTCATGTGTGCGCCTCTCCACTAGGAAATACTGAAATGAAGTGCATCTAACGGGTGATTCTCATAGAACATGATCTCATGAACTTATATCATTGTGCGAAATATCAATGTGAGGACAATGTAGTTGGTGATGATGATTGAAGCTGAATTTTAGGTGTTTTTCACAATACAAGGAGCATTGTTGTCAGGTGTATCTGAAAATCTATTTGAGATAGAGTGCTCTCCCTGATTTCATATTGTAGAGCACAAAAAAATACGCCCAGAGGGATTTTGAATTATACATCTAAATGTTAACAATCGGAAGATATTGTTGATCAAATACTGAAATTCATCAAAATTGATTTTTGCTTCAAATTTCACTCATTTTAAAAAAATCATAACTCAGTCTTCATTGGAGATAGAGAGTTCCGAATGATCTCATTTAATTCAGAATTTTATGATCTAAAAAAAGACGAGAGCAAATTTTTCTGTCCGATTACGAAATTTGGCAGAAATAGCTAAAAACTGGAGAATGAGCTGAAAATACGAGGTTTTTGGGCAACTCTGTATCTAGCACAAGGAAATTTTGCATGAAGAAATTGGTTCTGGACTTCTCTTATGTACCCAAATAATATATTAAAAAATCAGAACTACAATATAAATTGCATGCACCAATGTATATAGTGACTGGACTAATAATTCAATACATTGTGCATTGAAATGCATTTCAAGCTCCCTTGAAGTACTTAGATCCCGCCATATACAAACACATTTCATTGTCCCAAATATGTAATTGTAAAAGTTTAGTTACACACACATCGATTTTTGGACGTACGATTTTTCCATCCTTATAAATTCTATTAGATTAAACATAACTCGGCAAACAGATGATGTGTTCATGTGTTTGCTAAGTTCCGTTTAATCTGGTAGATTTCATAAGGACGCCAAAAAATCGAACGTCCAAAAATCGATGTGTGTTTATGACTGGCTTGAGTCATATGATAACGGCTCATAGCAACGATGAAGATTATCCTGATTGCCATTATAATAGTAACAATGATAATGATGATGAATGATGAAGATGATTGTCAGATTGTCACATGGATATGAAAAGGAAAATTCTAGTGATGGTGTTTGTATAGAATGATCATCAGAATGGCAATGATTTCGATGAGGATTATGATGATGTTGTAGTGATGACGATGATGCTTTTGATGACGAGTATATTGTGATATGATGCCGTCTGTGGGGTGACAATTGAGTAATGGGAAAGAGAAGACGTCCAGTTGCGTCATCCCATACGGGCGCCAAGAATTCGGCCTCTGGTCAAATTGAGTAGCAGTCAGTCCTCTGATCGCTTGCATACTTGGGCATCGATGGGATGCGCGGAATTATGCAAGGCATGTGGAGCATAAGCAACCACAATGATAGTGTTTGCGTTTGTGTAGATTCTTGTGCTTGTCTCACCTACAGTGAGTTTCACTTTCTACTGGCAGTATTCCTTATGAATAACTTCAATGCTTTCCATTCAACCAATGCTGACAGTACAAAGTGAATCTCACTAATGTATTACTAATAAATATAGTAATTGGCGGTGAGAGTGAAGCTCAACGCCCAGCGCCCAGCCCGCAGCCCGCAGCCCCTGTTGGAGTCTGTCGAAGAAGCGACATGCATTTAAGGATTCTAGCTCGCTGATTATTCAAACCCGTGTCGCTTCTCATGCTGATTGTACGGGTGTCAATCTTGTGTGCGATATCTCAAAAGTGCGAGTATTTCAACTTTTTGTTATTTGTGTTTGTCATAAAATTATTAACACATTTCAAATAAAATGAAAATATTGTCATTTCAAAGCTAAAACCTAATATCTCTAACCTTCCCTTTCAGCATAGAAACCTAATTGAACAGAACTTTCTAGGTTATTTGTATAATAAAGACAAATTATACTAAATTAATTCACGCATGCACATTTTATATTCAATGTTTCGCATTTGTCAGTTACAATCAATAAGTCATCAAATGTCTGTGGATATTGGGAGTCAAAAATAGAGATGACATCATCTCAATTATTCTAATTTCACTTAGTTCATTTTAAATTTATCTCACACTGTTTATGAAAAAAAACTCCATCAAGCTGTAAAAACATTTCTCTTGTGGCTGTATTCAAACTGACTGTTTTGAGGCACTTCCGATTGTACTTAGTTCTTGTTTCTCTATTGCTATTGGTCCCAGAAAAGAGAATAAGATGAAATAAATTGAATAATTGAACAAGGTATTGAATTGAATAATTATTCAATACCTTGGGATTCGTAGCTTCGTGTTAAAATCAACATAGTAATTATCCTCAGCTGAATTGTGTGATGTTATTAGCAAGAATTGCTTTGTACATATGTTGGATTGGAGTTGTCAACTTGTCAATCATTCGTTACAACTATAGAGAAATTCTGAACTAGTACAATTTGTTTTTCCATGATCCGATTTCTATTGTATTTTGATTTCATCCTTGAACAAGGTATTGAATTGAATAATTATTCAATACCTTGGGATTCGTAGCTTCGTGTTAAAATCAACATAGTAATTATCCTCACCTGAATTGTGTGATGTTATTAGCAAGAATTGCTTTGTAAATATGTTGGATTTGAGTTGTCAACTTCTCAATCATTCGTTACAACTATAGAGAAATTCTGAACTAGTACAATTTGTTTTTCCATGATCCGATTTCTATTGTATTTTGATTTCATCCTTGAACAAGGTATTGAATTGAATAATTATTCAATACCTTGGGATTCGTAGCTTCGTGTTAAAATCAACATAGTAATTATCCTCACCTGAATTGTGTGATGTTATTAGCAAGAATTGCTTTGTAAATATGTTGGATTTGAGTTGTCAACTTCTCAATCATTCGTTACAACTATAGAGAAATTCTGAACTAGTACAATTTGTTTTTCCATGATCCGATTTCTATTGTATTTTGATTTCATCCTTGAACAAGGTATTGAATTGAATAATATTCAATACCTTGGGATTCGTAGCTTCGTGTTAAAATCAACATAGTAATTATCCTCACCTGAATTGTGTGATGTTATTAGCAAGAATTGCTTTGTAAATATGTTGGATTTGAGTTGTCAACTTCTCAATCATTCGTTACAACTATAGAGAAATTCTCAACTAGTACAATTTGTTTTTCCATGATCCGATTTCTATTGTATTTTGATTTCATCCTTTACCTTCATTCCTAATTAATTTGAATAATTTACTTCTAAATTAAAAAAAAAATGTTCCAAGTTTTTTCATTCAGTTCTAGTTCCAAGGAGATTAATAAATTAGCTTTTATAGATTTTGAGTGATAATGTTGGAGTATATTTTTAATAGCACCCAATATTGATAAACCTATAAATATGTATCACAGTTCTATATCAATAATTTTCATATAATAATAGTTGTGAGGATCATTGATTTTTCAATTATTTGTTGATTCTTGATACATTTCTTATTGTGTTTTTATTTTTCATTTCATCATTGAAAAAATGTGTTTGTATTGGAGTGTTCGAACAGGATCATTGTATTGAGTATTATGATGTGTATTGTTGAATTTTTGCTGGCAATAAATCATTTTTATAATGCATTAGATTACTATAAGTAACAAAAATCTTTACTTAGCTGTGATATGGAATATTGAATTATGAAGTTTTTCATATTGCAAATTTTCTTGTTGGGATTTTTCTACTCGCTTATTTAAAAAAAGTTTTTGTTAGTTAAATAAGAGTATTGCATACTTAATTTGAAAAAAATAAATAGTAAATACTATGATTTTTCTGTAATTGTATGTTGACTGTTATTTGGGCCTTGTAGGAAATTCTAATATGCACAAATAGAACTGGGTTGGGAATAACAATCTGAGACGATATCAACACCAGACTTCATCAGTTGCAGTGAGGGAAGCGCTGAATCCATCCACTGTTTACTCTACTGACGTGTATTTATATTAATATAAATGGTCTGACTCGTATGCGTTCTTGAACCACATAAACACACACTCACACAAACCTCCGTATATATGTATTTTCTTCATTACTCTAAAATATATTCATATATAATATGTACATTCATTCTTGCTACAGTTCCCAAACAGTCTATATATATTTATCTTATGTTTCGTGAATCTCGAATCTTATTCATATACATATTCCTTTATGCTTATATATCTCACTCTCATCCTGGTATATTACCAAAACAGTGTCCTATACATGTATCTTATAAATTTCTATATAAACCCCTTCTTGGAATAGCACCTCGAGCCTCTTTATATAGATATATTTCTGGTATAATATATGCTGGTTATTGCTGGCCGGCCGGCCCAGCAGTGTGTCATCAATAAATCAATAGAAATTGTCTACGAGAGAGGGGTGAAGGGGATGCGTGTGTGTGTGTGTGTGTGTGTGTGTGTGTGTGTGTGTGTGTGTGTGTGTGTGTGTGTATAAGGGGCTCCAAGTAAGCAGCACGAGCAAGGATGGAAGGAAGGAGGCATGCATAATGCATAGTAGACATACTCTCATTTCACACCCCCGTATTACATGTACATTTTATATATAAATAAATGATTGTAGGGAGTGGAGTAGCGCTGGGTTCGGTATCGCGTGAGGGGGTGGGGGAGGGGATTCAGTGGTGGGGTGAGAGAGCGCAGTGGTGGGGGAAGGCAGGCGGCGGGCGTTTGAAGCGCGCAGTATCGTTGGAGCCGAGCGCAGCTCCAGTCGTTATCGGAACGCGTGTCTAGTTGTAGTAGCTTGCCTCTCGTAGTCTGAGTCTCACGTGTAATTACCGTCACCGTGTCGTCGACTGTTGCAGGACGAACGTCGTCAGCCGAGGACGACGAGATGCACGCTTTCGCTTCCTCCGGGGGCGGCGGTAGCAGCTCGGCCTCCTCCTCGACGGCTGGAGGCGGCGGCAGTGGATCTCCTCAGCTGTTCTGCCTCCGCTGGAACAACTACCAGAGCAACCTGACCAACGTGTTCGACCAACTGCTGCAGAGCGAGTCGTTTGTCGACGTGACGCTCGCCTGCGACGGCCACTCGGTCAAGGCGCACAAGGTGGTCTTGTCCGCTTGCAGCCCCTACTTCCAGGCGCTCTTCTTCGACAACCCCTGTCGTCACCCCATTGTTATCCTCAAGGATGTGCGTTGGCCCGAGTTGAAGGCGGCTGTTGAGTTTATGTATAAGGGTGAGATAAATGTGTCACAGGAACAGATAGGACCTCTACTACAGGTTGCCGAATCTCTAAAGATCCGTGGATTGGCTGATGTGTCCGGCAATGGAGACTCGACGGATGACTCCAAACTGGCCGACACAGTCTCCCTCGCTCCACGACCCTCTAAGAAACGCCGCCGTGACTCATCACCTTCCGCAGACAGTCCTTCCGCCTCCAATGGTCTCCCTGACGCACTGGGTCTTGTGACCACATCTCCTACTCCCGCCTCCGGGCCAGGTGCCATGTGTCCACCGCCTCCACCGCCCCCGCAGCAGCAGCAACAGGCGAGCGCCGCCTCCAGTCAGGGACAGATGTCGCTGGCCGCACTGCCGCCCCCGCCGCCCCCGCCGCAGTCTGCCGCAACCGCCGCCGCCGATGACATGGAGATCAAGCCCGGCATTGCCGAGATGATTCGCGAGGAGGAAAGGGTGAGTTATTCATTCTATCTAAATCTACTATTCAATATTGGTTGACTATCTTTCTGAAAATTATCGGTGGACATGTGTGACTGGACCCTCCTTTTCACCATCAATAATATATTCTTGTATAGTATCAACTAATAATAGTGATAATATTGTTGGATTTCATTGGTTAAAAAGGAAATATAACATCATTTTATTATTCTTAAGATTAACAATAATTTTTATATTTATTCATTATAATTTTCAATAGCAAGAGTTTTCATTAATTCGACTATTTTAAAAATCAGGTATTCTAATTCAGTTGAAATAAAAGCTCTCTTGGCTTAAGAAGATTGTCGCTGATGGTTAGGAAAAATGCCGGTCTTTTATCCATTCACTCTATTAACACAATCCTTTGTTAATAGCCTAATGTATAATTGAGATTATATATATTTTTTAATATAATAATATTATTCTTTAAACCATTATTTGAAATGTCTAATGTCTGGCCGTTCGGGTTGAACCCTTTTTTAATCAGTGAAAATATTATGCAACCATTGTAAAATCGTTTAAGATTTCATTTTTATAAAAATATCACACCTATATTCCCTCAGAATAATTTATAATTACCATTTCTATAAAAATGATATACTATAGGCTATAAATTTGTTGTTGACTTTGAGGTAATATCATCACTTCAAAATCATAGTTCTTTAGGGTTGCCGGTTGTTTATTATTGAGGACACTAACACATAAATGAATCTAATTTCTTAATTAATTGTCATTATTTTAAAAATCAAATTTCAAAATTTGTTCCTTCTCTACATAAATTTGAAAAAAATTGTAATTAATTATTAAAAAAATATTAATGTCAAATTTCTTAGGCCATCCTTGAAGAAGTTGAATTTTGTAAGGTGTTCAGATAAACAACGCGGCCTTTATTATTTCCATAGTTATTAGATTTTTTTCCCACAAAATAGAAACAAATTTAAATTATTGGTGAAGTCTTCTTATGTCTGAGAAGTATTATTTCTCAGTTGGGGATTATGGAATATTTTTATCTTCCTATCATTTTCTCATTCAAAAATAACAAGCTTAATAATAAATATCTTGTTTCGATCAAAGTGAAAACTACGCACAAGTTTACAATGATAACTCGGAATACATGGAAGAAAACGCAAAACAACGCTTTATATACTAAAATCCCACAGTTTCACAGTATTTCTTATTCAAAAATTTGGAAATTTTCACCAACATAATCTTATTTTAATTGCATTTTGATATCCTCCTCAATATTCATAATAAATCCTCTACTTTCATAACATTAATTGTAGATTTTAATGCATCTAAGAAACGAGTTTATTCGAGTAATATAAATTTGAAAACTAATTCAGTCGTAAAATATAAAATTATTGTTTTTCAACCTTGAAAAATTATTACCAGTAATTTATTATGTTCAATAATTATTATCATTATTATTATTCTTGAGAGGCAATAAAATAATAGAGCCAAGCCTAAGCTCCGAACTCTATATCTTTCAAAATGGATATTATGATAACAACCACTCTTTGAAACACTATTATTGATATTTAATGTAAAGACTTTTCTCTTTTAGTGTTATCAACTATTCACTCTTCAAATGAGAAATCATGGATATTCCAGTTTTCAGAAACACACATAGTTTTGAAAAATTGATCATTGAATGATAAAAAATCATCATGAATTTCATAAGTTATTTCTAATGATTGTAAAGTACATATTTGAAATGGATTGACCCAGTATATATTTTTTTGAATTACTGTAATATAATAATGAAGGAAACTTAATATATTTCATGTCCATTGTTATTAAGGTACAAAGTCGTTCATTTTTCATTCACTCTATTATTGTGATAATTTGATTCAACCTTGGGTGATTTGGTAGCCTGTTTTCGTTGAATATATTCGAACTATTTGTTCTTACGTTGTTCTGTACGTTGACTATTACATTTAACTTTTCGAGCCCCGAAATACTTAATCTTCAAAACTATTTTTGGTTCACTGAATTGTAAAATCCTAGAAAATATTTAGAAAGCTTCCTAAAATTTATGAAAAATTTTCCATTACTTATAATATTTCATTAGTTTGATTGTTATCATAATGATTGTACAGTATATTCCTCAAATCACCTGTCACCTGTCATTCCACAGTATTTCTACAGAAGAATTGCCAAATTTGGTGCAATCGCTTGAACTGCCTGACTCATTGATGAAATTGTAATTTGTATGACAGAGCAGTTTTTAAAAAAGTAAATTTTAATATGCCAAATAGCTTATTGACGTCGGGAATACTCGGAAATCGTGAAAGACGATCTCATTAATTTATGGTACAACATTGAAATATATGTAGATGTTGAGGGGTCGCTCGTGTCATAAACTATTATAATTTTAAAATAAGTTCCACCCAATTCCACTAGCAGTAATTGTTTTGTTGACGTGTCAACAGTTTTGGAATTCTTATATTAATTATGTTGCAAGTTAGTTTGATGACCGTTAATGAACCTATTTTTTAGGAAATGAAACTCATTTTTTTGTTGCATTTTAAAATTTTTGGTCATATTATAATATCCTGTTTGAAGCACATTGAGACGTTGAATCTATAATATTCTCTATGTATTCATGGAGACACTCAAAGCTCTTTTTTGATATCATACAGAAGAATTTTAGTTAACAGCAATAAATTCATATTCCAGTACTTTCTTATTAAATAAGGATTTATAATTGTTCAACTATAACACTACACTACTTTTACTGATAACTGAACCACGAAATATATTTTCCTTATGAAAATAATATTCATTTACTCATTGAATGAATGAATAATATTAATTCATCTGCAGTTATAGTTCTATTATACTGTTCTTCGTTAAACTGAAATTTAAAAGACTAGTAAATATTTTGTGGTACTGTATTCAAATTCAAAAAGAAAAGGTTGATTCAGCTAATGTGAAATATAAATATTCAGAATTCTGAAAAGCTTAAGTACACGATTCAGTAGGCGTGCTAGGCTAGGAGAAGTGCAGCCTGTAACTCAATGTTACAGGTTAGCCTTAAAAACTCTATTGACAATAAAGTTTTTTTCAATTTATTGGTACATTTTCGAGGGATGTTGTGTAACTCCATTATAAAATAGAGTGGAACAGACAATTTCAGATAATAAAGTTGTCTCTTGAGTTTCTGAATATCCAAGCTCTGATCTAAAATGATGAATTTAGTATCTTTCGCATAAGAAAATCCAATACATAAAGTTTCTTCTATAATAAAAGTCCAAACGATTATCTTAATACTTGAAAGCCGTTTTAATATTTAAGCGATAAGTCATGTTTCGAGTAATATTATTTTATTATGTCATAAAATATTCTTGATTAGAGCTGCTTCTCGTTCGTACAACAGGCAGACACGAAAAAGAATTAAAATAAAAATGGTTCTTAATATTTTAATTTGCTCTCGTAGAATTGCTTTTCGAAACTTGATTGCTATTATATGTGTTCACTGTTTTCCTTCATTATACTAATTTCCTGTGATGTCATAAATGCTGTTTGATTACTTATGTTGTAAGCTCAAACTTATAGTTTAAGCTTAATAGTTTGGATTGAGCGTGATTGTAACCCCCCCCCCCACCCGGTACCAATAAGAAACTCAGTAGGTAGGTATCTTTCAATAGAATGAATTCTCTTTGTGGAGTATAGTAACCTTTCTATAGGACGATTCTGTAGAGCAATCTTGACGAATATGAAATCGGGTATTGAATGGAAAATTGTTTCTTCATCTTTACATATAGTGAAAGCATCCTTTCACTAGATACTCATGTTTGTTCGAGACTGGTCTATGGAGGAATAAGATGATAGTTGCTAAAGAGGAGCGCCTCCATCTCTGCGAACAAAACTCACTTATTATTATTTATCAGATTAGACCTGATCTTTGGATTATTCTTGTATTGAAAATTGAACTCTTGAAACGCTTATGAAGTCAATAATTTCATCCATTATAATCTATCATGGTATTATTTATTACAATCCCAGTACAACGTTATAGATACAGTTCGAACGTGAAAAGTGTACTTGAATCAATTGCCGTCATATAACATCATAAGGTGCGTACTTACTTGTGCGCCACTAACACGCGCATTTCACTTTTCATCAGCTGATGCTATGCTTCTTATATCTCCATTTCTACAGAAACAGTTATGGATATAATAAAAATAAGATACATATATAATAAACATAGCATCAGCTGATGAAAAGTGAAATGCGCGTGTTAGTGGCGCATAAGTTTAATGTACCTAGAGATTTTAAAAATCAGAATGGAAGATTGGATAGAACTGTATAGAAGTTGTGACCACGACTTGTTCATCAAGATTACAAGAAACTAGCTTTAGAGCTGGGTCATAATACCCTTTCTCTAAAATATACGTTA
Organism: Nilaparvata lugens; assembly: GCF_014356525.2. NCBI lineage: Eukaryota > Metazoa > Arthropoda > Insecta > Hemiptera > Delphacidae > Nilaparvata > Nilaparvata lugens. The sequence goes on from NC_052509.1 coordinate 24,394,082, forward strand.
TAGGCCTACGATAATGAATTGAAATTAATATAAAGTATAATCAACAGATAGTCAAAGTATTATCGCACTCTGGGGTCGATTGACTTAAAGATTCAAGCAAGTTACTTTTAAAATTATTCAGGATTTCCCAACATTGACAGACCCCAATTATCAGTCTTCTGACTGATGCTGTTTTTAACATTAATTTCTTGGGACAATATTATTATTCTAGGCTATACATGCAATTAGGTTCACAGTTTTGTTTGGTTTACGATTTCTCTGAAATGTGAAACATTCCTACATCCTATTGGGAAACGTCTTTGGTTTCTGTTTATTATTTTGTTTGTTATCTCAAGACTTATCGTTACAATTAGTTTCAATAGCCTATCAAAGTTATTTATTCTAATAGTTATAGATTATCTTCGAAATAATTACCAGATAAGAGATTCAATGCTTTGGTCTTGCATCATAGTTCATCTCTGAAACGATAGTGTTTTATTAATTTATGTAGAATATTGTTGGAATAAAAATATTGAATTGAGAGATGCTGTATTATGACCAGAAATATGTAAGATTTTCTCTGATATTTGGCAAATGCTATCAAATCTATCAGTTTTGAATATTTATCTAAACAGTATTGATTTTAAGCATTAGTGTTTCTAGTTCCATCTCAAATTTTCTCCAGAAAGAATTTTTTTCTGATTTTTTTCAATAGTACTCTATTCCAAAACAATGATAGCTTGTTAATAATATCAGTCAAGAACTGTTCTTTTTTATTACCTGTTCTTATGAAATTCAAAACCGAACAACTGAACGCATGCATACATATCTTGGAGATATTTATGCAAATAATATTACTTTGATTAACTAATAAATAATAGCAATATGACAAATAATAACTTCATTAGCTCACCGTCCTAACTGTTCATCCTATTAGTTGTGGTACGTTGCACTCGTATCTGAAACGGTCCAACTTTGAAATCTCTAGGTGAAAAATATTATTTTGAAGAACAAAAGAGGCATCTATTCTCAACAGGCAAATGTATTTTTAACGATGAAATAATAGTTATGCTCCAACGTTTTTTCCTCTTATTAATTGATTCAATAAATGTAATAAATTGTGTCTTTTTTGTCAGTGTCTTTTTTGTTCGTGTCGCTAATAATGATGATGTTTGTAATAAAAATATGGAATATAATTATCTTCCAGTCGACGGGATACAATGCATTTACATAGACAACATAAAATTACTTTCGAGTTTTCTGTCAGGTAATTTATTATTCAAAGCAATAAAATTGCTTCATTATTCAAAGCAAATTTATAATGCCCTCACATTTTTTATTTAGAAACTTTATTAAATCTTTACATGCTCATAAAATCATTATATGATTCAGATTAGATTTACATTATATTGCAAAAATAATCTATTTACTTGAAAGATCAAAGCTGGATGGATTTTGTCAGTTTTATTCATAAATTTTATTCTGAGAGCTTGAAGATGATTTGAAGTAGGGAATATAAAATGTGTTCTCCTGCTTAGTGGGAAATTTAGATCAATACTTATGATAGATTATACGTACAATTCAATATTCCATTTATTTATTTATTCCATAAACCATTGTAAATTTCTTGGAGAAGAATTGCTAGTTCCAACCATAAATTCCGTCACATTAACCCAGTTACATCAGGATTGGATTATTCCATAATATTAAAATTTTTGAAAATGAAAGTTTCAATATTCATTAATGTTCCTTCATAGAAATAAAATCTGATTACTAATTATTTGCAAAACGATCTAACTAAATATTGGATTACAATACTTGTTCTAAATTGTTCTCGAATAGGTAAAGCGTTTAATATTTCAATGACTATTTGTATATTGAGTCATTAAATTAATGGTCATCAATATCTTTTCACCTTTTGGTGCTTACGTGGAGTTGCAAATCAATTTCTTGTATGATACTTTCAGCTATTAATTCAGTTTTCTCAATTTAATCAGGTAATTTACGTGAGCAATGATGAATTTAAATTTAAATTAATATTGTAATTAAACTCTCACTTCCTTTTTTACTCCACTAATTCTGGAACTACCTTGCTGGATTTTTATTCGATGCCTAAAATTCGTTTATTTCATCACATCAATCACGCAATTTAAAACGTAGGAGTCATTCTCGAAAGCATATTATCTTCTGTGCTCGATTTTTCTCTCTTCTGAAGAAATTCAAGCATTTTACTCGAAGGTTTCTTCCTCACCCACCAACCTAACTGTAAGGTACTAAGAACTCCAATGTTCAATATTTTATATTGATTGATATCAATCTCAATACAAATATAAATATCAGTTTCAATAACTCCTACAAATTCCACAGTAGGGGTGATTTTATAAAGCTGAAGAGTTGTTCAATAATATTCACTCAGAATTACTGTACTTCTTTTACAAAATCTTATGCGAATTCTACTTTGGTATTAGATAATAGTTTTTACAGTTTACATCCTGAAAAAGTAGTACAGGCTAACTTGATAATATTTATATTTATTATACAGTTCTACAATAAATCTCATTCTAGTACTGTGACAGGTGACAAATGAAATTTGTTATAGTGTAATACTCTTTTTGGCTGAATTGCGTTTGATTTTTAAGAACAAGAATAAATACAAATTCACTTGTATACCAAAGAATTGAAAATAAAGTTTTTCAATGGAACATCTCAATCAAAAGAACATTCTTCAATTTGGTTTATTAGGTCATGGGGTTTGGAAAAGTGAGTTGCTGGGACAAGCTTTATTTTGTGGATGTGGGTCTGTACGGCAGGCAAGCAGATGCAACGAGACTTTTCCCCAAATATTCGACCACCGCACTTTCTCTTTTTCTCTATTCTTCTCCTTTTTCCTTTTCTTTTCTGTTCTGCTGCCTGGCATTTAAACCGTGATAGGATGGAAAGAGAGGGTATCTCTCCCTCAGTGAGGGACTTTTACGCTGAAACTTTGTTGATGGCACACTTCGATGTAGAGAGAATCGTGCTTTTCAAATCAAAAGTTGAGTTGGCTACCCTTTCTCCGAAACCCTTCCTCTCTTACAATCTTTCTCTCTCTCTCTCTCCTATCATAATGTGACTCACCCTCTGTTGTTTGGCACCTTGCAGGGCGAATATCACTCGGCTTCCATGTTTTTCTCCTGTTTCCATTCAACTTTTTTCGTTGGCCTATAGCCTCATTCTCCCTGCGAATGGAGAGAGCTGTTTCTGTGTCTTTTGCTACCCCAATTCAGCCTGCATTCTTCTCCAATTATCACTGTACCCCTTTGCACTTCAGGTCTGAAAAATGTGGCTTTCCCGATTCAAGGTAAAATAAGCTTCGTCGTACAAAGGGTAGCGATTGAACCAAATTCATTATTGCTCTGAAGGATTTGAGGAAATTTTCTAATATGGTGCACCTGAATGATGGGAATAATATAATAAATAATGTTATGCTGTAGAGTCCGTTCCCATCGATAGAAATCATTTGATCGATCATTGACATCATTTTCATTGAGGTGAAAACAACACATCTCTAATTCTTGTGATACAAGTTTTGTGATTATTGTATTGATAACAACGATAATTGAATTATTGCGAACCTAGTAATTATGATGTTGATCCTAGTTTTTCAAGGCGTTTCCTATTGCGTTGTACAAGTACAAAATTACTAATTTATAATTAAAAAATGCCTTTTTATGATAAAGTTGATTAGTTAGTAATTGGATTTAGACTTTTCTCCACTTATCCATCACTGAAAATCCAGCAACTCACATTTCAGTCGGTGAAAAACTTATCAAATCAAGAAACTTCTAGATAAAATGACAATAATGTTTTGTATCGTTAACTTGAAACGACGTGCTCCACGAAATCGCTTGGAACAACCTGTTCATGAGTACAGCCATAAAATGTCTCTAAAAAATTAATGATACCATAATCTTATTTCCGCATGATCAATAAAACTAATTAAAAGTTACCATCCAAGACATAACGTCTATAAAAACGTTACTACCCATTACAAATCGAATTAATTTCATTGCAGAGTTTTGTAAGCTTAACAATAAGTCAAGTTTGAGGTACAGTATTCTATTTACTCAAGTGTATTTACTGACGGTTGATATCAGTGATGAGTTCTTGTAATTATAGGTTAGTTGAAAATATTTATATTACTACTCAACAAGTGCATGAAGTGCTCATCTATTTCTCAATTTAATTAATGGTATTTCTTGATCAAACATCAGAGTGAATTTCAATAAGATCTAGAGAAAAAATACAGATAACAATGATGAGTAATTAAACTGAGCAAAACTCGGCTACCCACCGTTCGTTATTAATTTGTACTACTCCTCAACAAACAAGTGCAATAAGATAAGCCAACAAAATTCTTTATTCAAATAATTCTTTCCAATCAAACTTCATGCGAAATAAGGCCTAGTAAAAATAAATTGATATTGAAATGTCCCATTCTTTGGACAAAGCTGAGTGGATCTACATGCTTTTCTCTCATACTGAATTAGTATTGTGTGAAACATAAGTCATTGAGTCCAACTTAAAATCAAGTTTTATTCGGTACATCACTCACATTATACGTTTCTCTTAAAAAGAAATTGAATTTAATTTATTGTCCTCGCAGGCCAAATTGTCCTCTCGCTCAGATTGAGATCATCGCCATACTAGACAGTTATAAGCTGCAAAATAATCTCCTGGTGTTTCAAACGCAGCTTGAACTCTAGGTCTCTTTTTAGTTCTCTCTTTCACTTATGGTCTATTTTCTATAATCATGCCTCCATACCCTATGTTTGATGTAACTTTAGACTCGAAGTAACACGTAAAAGGAAGTGAATATTCAGACTCATAAGTTACATAAATCAGATCATAATAACCCACTCGAACCCCAGAGACTATGGAAACATAATCTCCAGCGAAGAACTGTTTTCTATTATCCATATAAACTGAATCAATAATATTTATATCTGGAAATCAATAAGAACTCTTTTATATTATCTATTCAAGTTGAAAGAATAAGACGTTGATGTTGTCAATACCACTCACTGGTCAATACCAATTCAACGTCTTATTATTTCAATTATGGAGAAATACCTCAACATATTTTATACCATACAATCAAATTATTCAAATGGAATCAATAATCTTCATATCTGGAAATCAATAAGTACAGTGTAGTGTTATAGACTTCAGTTGCACGGAAGAATGAAACGTTTTCTGATGAATGGGATTGGGATTGGAGAACCTGTTGAGCGGTTAATAGACGTGCGGCATCCGTCCAACAACTTGACATTGGATTTCGTCATTTCATCAATTGCGCTAAAACTATAGAGCAGAGCAGACGGTGCTCATTGACAATTGTAACAACTCATTCCGCCCGCTATTAACTCGTCTGAGCGGTGTCTACCATCAAATTACGCCCCTCTAGAATGTCTCTTCAACTATCGATACTATACCCCTCGACATTTAATCACAATTATCAGTTGTGGAAGGATTTGAGATGCACCTTACGCCACAATTACCACTCATCTTTCCTAATCTATCCAACTATTGCCACTATATTACAACATTAGATGGTTGGGGGAGGGGGGAGGACCAACAGGCATAGCCCAAAACGATTGCTTCCCCCAATTATGATTCATATTCTAGTTCAAAAACTAGGTTATGTTTCTTCCAATTTTTAATTCAAGTTCAATTTCCAGTGCAAACAGCAAGAATCTTGAGAACCATATACTCGTATTTAGAAACGCTTTGTTTTTCTTTATGTAATTATGGAGCCTGTCCATATTTAGTAAATAAATTTTATTTTAAAAATAAATCCATATTTTGGTTGAAGAATAGCCAAGCTCTTGAAACAAGAAGAAAGTCACACTTGGTTTTTAATATGAGTACATCGAAACAATCTATACACAATCATAAAATAGGAGGTGATGGTTTCTTGATCCATTCCGAGCTGCTATGTATTAACGCACTTTTTTCTATGTATTTAAACACGACATGCAGTCAAATATTAAGTGAATAATTAAAAACTCTTACTTACTGACTGAAGTACTTTCGATCGTCTAGCGATCATTTTCAACAGACTGCTGAAAATGATCGCTAGACGATCGAAAGTCCTTAGTAAAAGTTTTTAATTATTTACTTAATATTTGACTGCATGTCGTGTTTGAAAAAAGACATAAATAGGATTTAAAAAGAGAGAAACTAGGGGAATTAAATTTTAATACAGTATAAAAAAATTTAAAGAATATTCCAAAACTACCAAGGTTTGATCAATAGAAGGGATACAAGAAATAATCCTATGACTCATTGAAAGTTAAACAGGCCCATTAGATTTCCATTATGAAACTATAGTGACTGTTCAGAATCCATAAATAAATTGTGAGAAAAATTTGAGAGGAAATCCTGAGCGGTGGTAACAGTGCATTTAGCGCTCTTAACTTAAATATTAAACACAGAATCAAATTTCAAATCCTTCTTATTCTCAATATGAAAATATTAAACAATGAAACACTTCTTGGAAAGGTCAGATTAGGTTAGGTAAGAATAAATTAGAAAAATAAAGGTGATTCTTTTTGAGTCTTTTGATTTGATTTTTCATGGGAAACTTTAAAAATACCCACACTTCATGATATTAGAAAAGGTGAAGTAGCAAGAGCTGATGAAGTATAATCTTATTATAAATTGATTTGATTTTATTATAACAAACTATTGAAACTAACCAGGATTCATAAATAGAAAAAGGGCAGAAAACCAAGACTAATAAAATCGCATTGAGCGTAGCGCTTTTTATAGGATAATTATACGGTTGTCACTGAGGTATTGAGATTGTTGGTAAAATAAGGGCGTCAGGGTGAGAGAGGCAAAGGGAGGTTTGTGTTGGCCCAACCTGTAATGATGAGAAGCGGCGGTAACCGTGCTTTTAGCGCCCGTCGCTTCGATTATCATCGTCGACTGTAGGCGGCATACGCTCGGTCAACCTGTAGAAAAGATGATGTAATCCGATGCAAAAATCAGTTGTTTCTGTACTGTTGGCCTTTGAGGGGGCGAGGGGCAGTGGTTGCTGGACTACGGCAATTGATAGGAAGTATTTGGGGTAGTTCTATCTCTCTCTCTCTCTCTTGTTTTTCTAGCTATTATAATTTAGTGTTTAGCTATGTCAGTGAAGATTCACTCACTTGGAAATTACATTAATGTAGAAGCATGTTGAGAGTAAAAATATTTAAAAAGGGTACTTGGATTTTATAATTTTATTTTTTCCATTTTTGGAATTTGTATTTGAAAGAATTAATTGATTCATAAGATGATAATTTTGCTTTACTTCGACAATTTAATTGAAGTGTGAGAGTTGTAGTGAGATGGTAAATGAGTGGAGTAGTGGTAGTGAGTGAGAGAGTATGACGGGAAGCATTGAGTAGTAATCTGATGTAAATGTAGAAGTCTACTCAAAATCAGAATTTTACAAATCATATTGTAAAGCAACGACGTGAATTTAGTGAAATAAAATAGCAAATAAATTACTACTAAAGAGAATACATGAAGTGCAGATACATTGGAGATTAGGTGATGACATAAACAAAAAAACCGTGTACTCTTTGAAAATCCTACCCATGACTTCAGTTCAGTTTATGAAAGGTTGATAGGACCTCAACCGGCGAAGCTATCAAAGTCCGAAAAGAGAGATAGAAAATAATTGCGTGAAGTTTTGGTTGAAAAATTGTGGTGATATTCAAGGTGAAAGAAAAAAATAAAAGTTTAAGAAAACGGTGCAAATGACTGAGACCAACAAACTAGTGACGAAGATGGACTGGGAAATTAGGAAGAGTTTGTGTGAAGTGGGACGATTATGAAGGGAGAGGAATAACTGAGTGAGAGGAGACATTGTAGGGGATGAGTTGTTAGAAAAAGAGGTAGGAAATTGTCAGTGAGGGATATATTGGAAACTTCGCTGAGGTGATGAGTGGGAGTGAAATGAATGATGAGAGAGAAAGTGAGTGAGTGAATGATTTGCTAGGCAATAAATAGATAGTATTGTAGTTTTAGCTGGTTGTTTGCTAGTAGGGTGGTTTTTAAGGGGGTGGTTGCGGGGGAAGCGTGCCCAAGACAGACGCCTCGAGCAGATTTCACCAGGTGGTTGGTGTCCTGGGGTGGAGGGGGTAGAGTTTGAGTGTAGGGAGGGGGTGTTGGAAAATACTTAGCCCGCGCGTTCGTTTGCCGCTAGATTGTAATTTGCATTATTGAATGTCTCTCGTTTATATTTAATGCGAATTTACTAGGGACTACTGGCTGGAGTCGTAACAGCCCCCTATACTAGTGGAGTAGAACTTACTCCGGTATTAATCAATATGTGCCGTCGGCGTGCTGTTCTCACTAACCCCTCTCTACACCCCCGCACCCACTCTCAATGAATTGCATCCCCTGTAACAGCTACCCCTTCTTAGGAGTGGGGGGCGGGGTGTTGGCCGAAACATTCTTATGAGTTGCTGCCTCCCTTGCAAGATAGCATAGTGGTCCACTGTAATCTCTAGATGAGGTGGGAAGGGGTTTGGAGTAGGGGAGGTTCTGTTTGAGGAGTCTAGAGGAGGAAAATGTGGATAATGTTTGACAAGAAGAGGGGAAGGAAGAGGATAAGTGAAGCTTGGGAAAGAGGAGCAAGTGGCAGGGAAAGATTATAAAGACTGATGGTGGAACTATGAGAGGTGAGCAGCACACAGCACTACCAACAACGGCAATGAGAAAAGGATGGGAATGTGAGGGGAATAAGAAAGAAGAAAAACGATGATTGGGAAGACAATTAGGGAAAGGAGGAGAAGATAGACAATGGGAATACGGAAAAATTGAGAAAGGGAGATTGTGAAATAAGGGTAGTGTTTGAGAAAGGAAAATAGATTGGAATGAGTAAGAAACAATGTGAAAACATAAGATTTGGAGGAAAAGAAGGAAGACAAAGATTATGTTTGAGAGGAATATCGGAATGATGCTGAGGGGAAAGGAAAGATCTGGAAAGAAGTAGAGAGGCGAGAGGATGAAAGTTGAAAGCCAGAAAGGGGTATTGAAGGATTACATTGATAAGGAAGAGTGGAGGCTGATGGAGAAAATAAAACTAGAAGAGTAACGAGAAAGAGTGGTTGTGGAATCAAGGGACTAAGGAGGTGAAGGAGAGAAGGAGCAGGTGGAAAGGTTGAGAGCGAATAAGAGAAAAGAGAAAGGGTGGTGGAAGAATGAGATGGGCTGATATTTTATGCCGTGCATTCAACATTCATACGAGCATATACTGAACATGCTGAAAGAAATATGCTTTTGCTATGTAGTGCATGGTTCCACCCTCCTAGGGCCAGACTAGCAGTATAGGCTTGTTCATTTTCTATGCTCACTCCCCCAAGCAGGTCTGTTCCATTTTTTCTCTTCTATTTCTAATTTTACGAAACACATAGGCCTATCGTCGATGGCTGTGAGCTGTGACTATTTTTCAAGGCACAACGTTGTGATGGTGTTTTGTAGGCGACATCATATTTCTCGAATAGCAGACAGCGCATGATCAATTTGCTTACAAATCTCTTTTAGTTGACAATCGATCAAATGGATATTATCAGCCTTGTGCCTGGAGGAATCATGTCTATTGCCTAGTCTAATCCGAAATGATAAGTGGAACACTCTTTACGATCTTATGTTATGTTGCAGTTTCTCCACTCATACAATTCTGAAATACTGCAAATGTACAATCAATTTTTTTCAAACTTATTGATATCAGTCTATTCAATTCAAATATCGTATAATTAAAATAAATATAATTTAAACTCACCTTACTCTAATCATGTTTCAGAATCTAGACGTTTTCAGACCATAGAATTTTTCTTGTAATTAATTTGTCATTTCCTCTATAATATGCCAGTAAAATACATATTATTTTCAACTCAGCATCGTTCAAGCTTGTGGAACCAGAGAAAAGTCATCAAACATTAAAGTCAATTGCCCGGACTTCATTTCTGTATCGAATTGAACAAATCGGCCCCACAATTGAAGAATTAATGCTGGTCGCTGCAGAATTGTAATTGTGTGGCGCTTTCAACAGGACAATATGACATTCATCTTCAAGGTTATTAAATTCCGCGCAAGTACCGACGGAGCCTTGCTATTAAATAATATATATTTGTGGTTGTAAATCAAGGTTCTCCTCGCTAACCGGGTGGGCGGCCAACTCAACATTATTTATTGACGAATGAATCATCGATGTTATTGAAGAAAATCCATTTGAAAATGCTAATAAAATAAATGAATCGGCGGTAGAAATTGTCTTAAGGTTGTTGGGGAGTGAGGAAGGAGCAGCTTATAAGTTGAGTGAAAGAAATGATGGAGTTATGGGGCAGTTGAATTCTACGATAAATTAGATACTTGCTTCATGTAAAGGTTCTAAGAACCAACCATCCTAAGATCCTATTTATTGTTCCTCAGTTGATTCCAAATCTTTTATCTTATTGGTTTTTATTTTTATTCCAACTATTTACACAACCAATAATGGAAAAGTTCTATTTAATTAATCTCCAAAGTTCTTGTAAGAATAATTTTCTTTTTCCGATTTTTTAATGAAGAGAATTATTTCTAGATTACTTCCATTTTCTGATTGAAATTTGCTAATACTGACAAAATAGACAATTATGTTGAGATGAAATCACCATATTTTTTTGACAGAATTTTGGTTTTACTTTTGTCATTATTGAAGTATACTCAGTAAGGTACAATTATTAGCCGACCGATAGCCGAGTTTACTAGGCGTTGAACCCTTCAGTCTGCTAGTGCTGCCTGGTCGCGGGTTCGAATCCCATCGAATAGGCATGGTCGTTTGATCATCTCATGAATCAACATCGCACTTCCCATTACCCACACACGAGCAAAAAGCTCATGTGGGCTTCATACGCAATAAAAAAAACTAGTTTTCAACCCCACGACCCCAAGTTTTCAATTAATAGAAATATCACAACTGAAATTAAATATTTAGAAAACGGTATTTTTGTTGTCAAAAATGAACTTGACGATTATACAATAATTATTGTTAAAGAAAGGGCCATCAAGCGATGATGAGTTGAGTATTGATTGAATGGATTTTTGTGGAATCATCGTAAAACATTTTATTATTGTAATCGGCGTTAATTGTGGATTGAAATTGTGCCACACGCTTAAAACTTTCTCGACAATTGTCCAATTTGTATAGGTGCATGATGTCATAACCGAATAACACAAATTATATCTTGCAAGGTATTATTGTTTTAATAGGCCTATTGTTATTTGGTATTATTTATATCGCTATTGTTCGGTTCTAGCTGTTCAGACAATCTTTAGACATTGTCTGATGTCTTCTGGATCAATTTTGATTTGTGTTTAATTTAATATTGTCCTTCTTATTTGCTGCGCTATTATGATAATAGCTTCTGCAGTATTGGCATGTTCTGTATTCAAGTTGAAGAATTTGTAAGGACCTTATAATTAGCTATTCCATATTATTATATTTCCACTTCTTTTCGAATGTTTATTTCAGAGCCTAACGATCGAATTAGAGCATTTTACATTGTATTCGAGTATAAAAAAATATGAAAAATTTGGCTATATAAAAAAATGAGACCTGAGAATGAAATGAATTGAGATCATTAAATGAGATGGTGAAATACATGTCGCAATCTATAATAGAATTATATCAACTGGAAATTGTGAAAAATAGTCTAGAAAAACGAGTAGACCCAAAATGAACCAAAATCAATCAGCCAATCGAAGAACTGACTGCAGATTCATTGCTTACTCTTCTGAAAAACGTCACTTTTTGCTTGGTCCTAATTGGAATTACAGTATCTTGCTTTTGATGTAATATTATGCAATGAATCTTTCTTAGGTTATCCATTTATGACTTGAAGGGTGGTATTGAAAATATCCATTATTTATTTCAAACTAATCGTTCTCAAGTTTTTGAAAGCCATTTTGTAGTATTCAAAGTACCAAACATTGTTGTTTGTTGTAAATCGCACCTAGCTAGGTGCGTGTGGGAATTTCTAGGTGCACATTACGATAACCGTTATCGAACGTGCTTAAAAATTGTGCGTGCTCGCGCTCAAGAGTGAGCGTGTGTGTGAGCAAGTCTATTGAGCGCTGATTTAGTAGCCCTATTGAGTGAGCTTGTACTCACAATATATATAATAAAATACAAGGACTCTTTTCCTGTGCTTTCATGTAAACGGCTTCATGTATAGTCGGCTAGAAATTTGTGATACAAGCCTAGAGGAAAAGAGGCCGATGAGAATAAGTATAGTAGGCAACGTAGAGAGGCAGTTATATTAATTAATGCTGTTATGAGAACTAAATTGAGCTAAATTGTCTACTGCTGGCTGTACAGTGCACTGCTGTACCGGGCCTCATATAATATAGTGCCTCTCCATGCTTATCTCTACTATAAATAATTTATACTTTAAAATAGGCTGCTACATGTCTCTAGATTTTGTTCATTTAGGCCAGTCGCAGTGTCATACACCATTAGTGTGCGTGTTTTTATACTGTAGTTTGCTACTATGATGAAGTAAAGAAGCGAGTGACTCAAGCGGAAATGGCACATTTAATTTGGGATTGAGCTTATTTTACTCGTGGTCTGTTATTCGCTCTCAAGATGTGCTCAATTGGTTGAAATTAATATTTGGATTGTCATCTCCCGGATTCTGCGTTCCACTCTGTATTGTGACTGCATTTGTTTGCTTTCTATTTGAATAGTTAGGAACGAAGGATATGTTGTCAGGAAAATATTATTGAGATAATGAATTCCAGTCTTCTTTTGCAATAATGAAGTTAAATGAAAATTCATTTGAGTTGAATAACAGTACATATAGTCGATTAATCACTGATCGACTGATTTTCATTGGCTGTAAGGGGAAAATTGCAATGACACATCATTTGAATAAGCTTGTCATCTGCTAAATTTGATGAATTTTTCAAAAAACAAGTCAGATCCCATAGGTTATTGCATATGTTAGTCGCAATGGGGCTTTTAGAGAGTTCATTGATATTTAACTGTTATTGTTACTTCTGAAAGTCCTGCCGGCATTTCAAAGGATATTAGGCACGGATAATTAAGTCATCGGAAGCCAGAGTTACAGAAGCTTGTAATAATTATCACAAATGGGCAGTCCAAGTTGATTATTTTTGTTTCCGAACAGCTACAAGAACTGCCAAAAAACCTTGTAGCCAGTTCGGTTTAGTTGATGGTATTAGTAGTAACATCTAACATCAGTAGCCAAACCAGTTCTTCATTGATTCACAAGTGGCGATAACTCTGTCTCTTTCTTTCAATCGTATCTTTCAGGTTGTCCCTCCTTGTTGTACTCTAAAGAGCTGTCAGGAAAATTAAAACTAACACGCCAACAGGATCTTGTCGTGTTTAATTTCAAATTGTTTTCACTGGCTACCGTTTTTGAATTCGAACATCCTCAACAGTTCATTTAAAATGTCGATTCGCATACTGCTATTGAGAAAAAATTCGAATTGAAATAATTTAATCCAGCAGAACACGAACATGTTTTACATGTGCTACAACTGTAATACCAGCCTATTAATACAAACCTGTTCTCGGACAAGTTATACAAGCTGAAATAATGGCTAATAACATAGCAAATTGAATATAATATCAAGATATTGGAAATACTGTTAAACATCCTTTACTCTCTTTAATGGCCTGCCGTACTTCAGTCGTTATAAGAAGAGACACCATTCTGTACGAGCAGCAAGCTACAATCTTTCAATGCATTTTGCTTCTCACATAATTTGTAGCCTCACTTTTTATATTGTGAGGCAATTTAATTCAGATCAATATATTAAATACTTTATAATTTCCATAACTTAAAATGAATGTCAAGTGAAATTTATGATGGAAATAAAATTATTTATTTTCATATTCATATTATTTATCTATAATTTCTTGCAAATTATAATTTAGTTTGTACTTGACAATCATTGAGGAATTGTCTGTTCAATACAGTGATATTGAAAAAAACTTGATTCAATTGTGAAGTGATACAAACATACAAGAAACTGTTTGATATTCAATTTTTTGATAACTGTTACTAAAAACGTAAAGAGGATGTGGAGTAATATTAATTATGAGATAATAAACAATTGAAATTGGAAAAATATTTGAATTTGAGTTATTTAAGTAAACAAACTTATTACACATGAGGAGAAGAGTAACTAAAGATTCAGTCCAGCACTCAAATTATTACTTTCAAGTTATAAGTTTGAGTTGCGTGAAAGCAGCAGCTTATACTTCCTCTCCCTTCTTATTGACGAATATCAATCAAGATTATTAAAATACGATAGAATCAATTGAAGAAAAATAAGTGACTAGAAAAAATAAGACGATACAACGGGGATTGACGTGTAGTGAGCCTCTACTGTCAGCTAACAACGCATTTGACAAAAAGATAAATAAAGCCGGGTTAAGATGTGTCTAAAAGACAGTCACCCAATGTGGAGCAGGAATTTGTGTGTCTCAAGTAGGCCTTATTACCATTAAACTTGGGACTTTGTTAATTGACGAGTCATGTGACACAATGAAGTGTTATAAACCGGAGACAATTAACATATAACAACTAAGTCTTAATTACGGCTGACACTTATTTGACGTCTTCTTTACTTCAATCTCCCCTCCCCTCCCCCCTCCACCACACTTCACCATCATTTGACAGACATTGCCTGTTATTAGAATAAAACTGGCTCAACTATTTCGTGCATATTAATATTCAGCCGACTTGGAGTGTCACAGTGACTTGAAAATCCCGACCAACTAAATCTTGAACAAAAAGTCAGTTTTCCATTGGATTTAATTGTGTGATTGAATAATAGGTGGTTAACTATGTAGCCAAGTTTTTTCTCAGAAAATGTGCGAAAAGCTGAATTTCAATGGAGATTCCAAATAATTGAATGGAAAACTCATTGAAATCTCATGGAGTTGGAGTTCACTGCTGTAAAAGACTAGCGTAAATCTTTTATGATTATTGTTGAGGGTGTCTGGCAACATCATGTGTATCAAATAAATGTCCATTCATTTTTAAATGGTCTTAAAAACGTCTCTTCCATTCAAGTGGTTATGAGTTGAGTCCTATTTCCTTTGTCATTGATTGACAGTTCCTCAGAACTTTGTTATTCAATAACATAAAATTTGAGTTATTACATAACCATTCATAACCTTGGCTATTTTGTTCCAGGAGTTTAGATAATAAATACTTATCTTCTAATGTATTTTATCCATAGAGAAATCTCCTCAAATTAATTATAAGTAGCTTACAGCACACAAAGTAGAAGTACTATAAGAATGTACCCTCCCTTTGCTCGAGTAACATGCAGTTGCAGGTATTATATGGCAAGGTTTATTGTGAATTATTTCCAATAAAGTTTGTATAAAGTTTATGGAATTTGCACAGTTCAATGACTTGTAGTTTTTGTGGCAATATCCTTTTCAAAAGGTCAAGTTGGACTTGGACTTGAATGCTGCTGCTGCTGCTGAACTTTGAAAATGAATGTATCCCTTGATAGTTCAACATATTTTCATAATTAAAAATTATTCAGATTCCGTAACATATGAAAATGAAAGGTGAAATATTGTTTCCACGCATTTCAAGTGTCAATACTTCTCAATACAGTATCACGATTTTTGAAGTGTTGAATTATTTTAGTGGTTGAAATGACTTTATATTTGTTTGAATTCAGATAGCTTTTTATCAGTTCGTCATACGAACAAAGCTTCTTTCTATTCCTGTTTTAGAACGATGGAATAAATTTCAAAGATAGAAAAACGTTAGAGGATATTTACAACAGGAACTTGGAACCAGCTTTTGTTATTATTTAAATTTACCGACATGAATTTATGTTTGTTTACAACGGAATACATTAAATTTAAATAAACAGAGAATGAAATTTCGGCTCTAGCAGCAATGAAAAAAGAAGAAAAACAACATAATATGCTCAGGACCGAAGATGAGTGTGTTTACAGATCTTTTAGCTGCTCAAATATATACAAAAGCACACATGGAGGTTATTTATACTTTGGGGGGGAATATTGTCGTCTCTGGATTGGTCGTTTCTAGCACATAGCACATAGTTCCTTTTTCGATAGAGAAAATAATATCAGGCACCAAGATTTATGTATAGACTATTTTTAAATAACCACATTTCGAAAGATGAAAAATTTTACTTCATCTATTTGTACTTGTGAATTCCGTCACTATATTTTTTCTCATTATACAAATTCATAATAGATTAATAAATTATTAAATAGATGAAAGGTTTCAAACCTCAGTGAAAATTGCAAGACGATTTTATCTTAGTTGTCGATTCCACTTTGCAAATTCCTCCTATACATTTTTCCATTGTATGAAATCGTGTTATTCATTTTTTACTTCGTTATTAATTTGGTATCACTTGTTTCAACTTTTTGTTTCAGGTGAGTTTTCAACAGCATTTCTGACTTTTCTCCTGGTCAATTGTTGAAGGTAATTCTTACAACAAATATTCTAATTTGTCAACTCCATTTTGTATTGTACTTAATATTCCTCTTGGAATCCTCCATCCTATTCCATTGTATTTGATCTCCGTTCACCTTTTTTAAGAGAAAAATCATTTATCTGCTATTATTGATGCCCCTTTTTCTCAAGCGTTATTCCACTTGAATATTTATAAGCCTTCGCTCATGTTTCCATTGATTCTCAAATAACAATTTAGACAAAGAAAATTGTGAGAATCACACACTAATCTCCCAACTAGGTACTCGATTCTAATGAATTTGTGTAAAGGTAATTGCAGCTATTAGGTGAAAATTATCTGTTATCTTGCTCAAAGTTGGATGGCCATGTAACATTCATGGAAAAATAATTCAGTTTTATAATAATTCCACCGTAATTGGTATTACAGTAATAATAATAACATAATCATATCCTCTTGGAAATTCATATATTTCTTTCCAAAAAGTTGTTCCAACCGATCTCCCAGAGTTTAAACATAAACTAACCAAGAACATCCAAATAGATTATCTTATGTGTGATTATATATCTTATTCTTATCAGTGTCTCATGAATTGATATTGTCATAATGGATAACTATTTATAATTTGTATTTCTTTACAACAACTTTCTTTAGACAACTTTCGAAACTGGATAAATGATGTACAAATGAATGCATTTACATACTGAATAGTTATTACTCTACATTCATTCCTTTTTAATGAATAATACATTAAAATTTCAACTGTTGTAGTTCCATCAAATCATATCATTAAACCATTATATCACGTTGCATAACATTGTATCAAGTACATGCACATGTAAATATTGTAAATATTATTATTTATTTCTTATAACATTCATCAAGTCTCGTTAGTTGTCTGAAAATAACAAATTGCTCATAATTCAAATACTGGACTACTATAAATTAATAGTTATTCATCATCACCAACGCGGAATACATTTCCATTGGGGCATTTCCAATGAGTTGTTGGATTTGTTTTGTGGGGGGGGGGTGTTGGTGTTGAGGACTCGGACTGACAGCTGTCAGTGGCCAACAAAAACAGAACAATTGTAGTTGCATTTATTCAGGGGGGTGCATTGAATTCGGGGGGTGTGTGGTTGACGTGGGGGGTTGTTTGGAGGCGGTCCCCCTTCCCCCCCTGTAAATAGACCGGCTGACATCCTGCACTGTGATTGGTCGCTGATTCGTCCACATCTGAAACGTGTATTCCAAACAAGTATATTGCTGAATTAAATATCGTGCATACATAACTTTTCGATTCGGCAGTGGCGACTGGCGAGTGTATACCCGCCACCCGCCCTATGTCCTCGTACTCTGCGCAGCGCACAGCTTGCTATGACTCCACCCTCCACCCATCCCAACAATTATTGTTATACGCCTTAAATTTTCTCTCGTTCAAATATCTATATTGATAAACATTTTACTCATTACACATGCCAATGCTGGCATGTATATCATTAACGTGTTATAACTATTTAAAATAGGCCAAACAATTTTAGTTGACTTTTTCAGTGATTTGAAAATTTACTCTGTAATAAGCTACTTATTATAGATGTTATTCACTATTAATAATTTGTTAACTGAGGTTTTAAGCTGTTATTTTAAATTAGGACCCTGATCATGATATGCCATCGACTATTTATTCATTCATTCTTTATTCATTTGTACAATATTACATTATAAAAATGATAATTGATTTCTTACGTTGGAATATTTATTCTGTAAAAACTCACAAGGTACATCTATTGAATGAAACTAACTGCTGTACTATAAAATTTTGCTTGTTTCACAATCGTTTTTATGAGGATCATGGAATATGCAATTTTTCAACAATTTATCAAAAATAAAAAAAACTTATGGATTTTATTGGAATTGGTGCTGTTTACATAAGTTATAGAAAATTGAAGATCTTTAATGTAGAATGCCAAATTATTGTGTTATTAAATCTTTGGAGTTAGATTAGAAATGAAATGGAAAATATATGATACATAAATATGGGACTTTCAGTAGGAAGAAATGTGGCTAATATGCGAAACTTGATCAAGTTGAAAGTTGAATTTAGATTCCATGCAATTTTTTTACCTGAAGATGAAAATTGGCGTCAAATATAAGAGTTTATTGAATCAAATTTCAGTTTGTAGGTGTTTTAATTGTGCTGAATGATGGTTTTAAGTGATTATTTGACTCGTATCTTTAGTCAAATTTGTTCATTTAGTAAAATCATCAGGTATTTGATATGACTGATCTCAATACACCTGGAAATTTCATTTTATTTCTGTTTACCTTTGAAAAAGTGAACAAGATTCTCGGAAATCGTACGGAGCGATTTTAGTTGGCAATGAACGGTGTAATATTAATAGACTACATATTAATGAATGAAATTTCATTATCTACCTTACGCCTGCCATGAAGTGGGATTTATAACAACTCTGATTATTGCAAGGCAATTAAAATAATCCAAATTCGGATTTGGATCGAATTAAATTGCCTATTCTGCTGAATCAGTGTCATTGCCTTTCAAGAGTAACGTTTTATTTCCAAAAAGTTGTGGAAAAAAGAGAATTCATATTTTCTGATCAATGTCCTGGTCATTCCTGATCAAAGTCTGATAATTTTTTCTGCAATCATTGAATCAATACCTACTGAATTGATATCCATAAAAAACCTAATATCAGGCTCCACACATATTTAAAGATTTTTGTAAAACGAAGGACAATTCATCCTTGAAATTAGTCTAATTTTATAGATGTTTGCATCAAAAGATCAAAATTAAAATGTCAGCATTCCTCTAAGTTAAGGTTTTATTTGTTGGAAAATGAATATTTTAATTCTATCAAGATTGTTAAATTCCAGAGTGAATACCGATTCAATGAAAAACTTCATCTTGTTACATATTTTTTTAGAATAATCATTTTAGTATTATTGTATTTTCATAAAAATGCTCATCAAATTACTCCTCTTAATTTAAAGTTAGCCTACATTTTTCTTCTTCATTTGGCAATCCTTGATATTTTTTACGAATTATTTTGTTCAACTTATTCATGTCAGTTTTCATATGCAGCTCATATGCAGTATTTCTAGTGCATTGATGGATATATAAATATTTCCTAGCAAATAAACATTTCATAAAACTCTTTCTCGTTGATGGCGAATTTCCGAATGTATCTCGATTTCTATCCACTCATGCCGATGAGTAGATTTTAATGAAAGTTGACTGAATTGCGTGTGCGATGTTTATGATACTATATACATGTATAACAATTTGTATATGAGTCTGAGAAATTACGTTCTATGCACTGAGCCGCTTACTATCATTAAAATAATTATTATAAATGTATTTCTGGAAGGAGAAGGCCAGATAACGATCTGAGATGGCCGTATCTTGATACTGTATCGTATTTTGTTGCTAATTTCCTTTTAATTACCCTCGGACTAGGATGCTGCCCACTCCTCGTGTATTCTGAGGTGTTTTAGCTGCACTTAGTGTAATTTCATTCTTTCGGTTATTCGATGTATATCTTTGTACAATTATTGTGAAATTATAGATTAAGCCCGGACTATCAAGTTGGTGATCGCTGAAAGTCAATTGTTGTTCTAATGATCTAATACTGGATGTGCATGGCCTAGATTTGGGAATGTCGAGTTTTGGTTGTGGTGACCCTGTGCCCTGTGCCCTGTGCCCTGTGCCTTCATCATGCTTCTACTTTCTTGTTTCGACTGTGCACTCTGAATTCAGATTAACAAATTGTCATTAGATTATTCCGTCTTCATATAGTTCAGTTATTGTCTTCAGTGCTTTTATACCAGACCATTATTCCTCTAATTCCAATAATGTTATGTTTTCGTAATACTCATATTCCTTGGGTAATAGTCATAGCTCAAATCTGTACCTGTTCCATTTCAAACAACACAATCTTAATTAGATAGAAGTAAGTTGATTCTAACATTAAGATACTGATTGAAATGTGAAGGACTTACATAAAAACCTTCTTTTTTTGATTTCATAGCATTATTTTGATGTAATGAATAATCTTCATTTGATTGCAGAATTTCATTTTATAAATTTACAGTATCAATATACAAATATTATTAGTGTAAAAGAATATTATTACTTTTTCGAAAGGAAATGGAATGAACTTAAATCTTGAGTTTTAAGAATAGACAACTCCTTAGTACCGTATTTTATCTTCATCATTCTTTTTTGAATACAAATATCTGAATGATCAAAATTCATATCAGTGAAATCTATCAAGAAATTACGATGCTTTTCTGTAGTGTGCAAGTTTTTGTCTTTGCTACTTTTTTCCTTCACTACTTCAGATAAATTTTCACGTTCCATTAGTGAAATAAACCACAACTGAATTGGGAAACTAAAATTCATTTAGGACCCAACAGAAGAAAAATAAAATTCTTGTATATTTCTCATATTGAACCTGGTTTTGTGAAAGTTCAACAACACAACAACACTGTTCCGTGCTCTCCAGCTTATAAAAATAATATAAAATATTTAAATTATGTCTCGTTTCTGTTATCGCACAGTCAAGTGGTGGAACATGCAAACCAATTATCATTATTGATAGGAAGCAAGTAGTAGGCGTGTATGCGTGCTGATAAGATGCGCCAAATTATTATTTAGCTTGTAGATACTCGGTTGAATTATATGAATTTAATTTCGGTTGTGCAGAGGAGCGTGCGTGCGCATAGGAGGCCTAATAATTTGTCTTGGAACATGAAGTAACGGAAAGGAAAAGGGTTTCTTGTAGGGTGGGTTGCCTGTCCATAAGACAGCAGGCGTAGAACAAGGTGCTCCTCAAGTCCACGCACTCACTCACTTCTCTTTCTCTCCTTAGAAACTCTCTCTCACTCCAAACCTTTCACTCGCATCCAATCTCCCACAACTCACGCGCATTCTCAAACTGTCTCTTTTTCTCTCGAAATTCATATTGTGTTTCATCTTCATATCGTGCAATATTTTTCACTTCTTCTCCATGAAGTTCTTCAATTAGGTAAGTTATAGGAAACTACATTGATTGATGATATGAATTGTATGAAAAGTGTAGTGTTGTTGAAAGTGTAGGCCTAAAAGTCTGCGAATATAGTAATTTAAATGAAAGATGATATCTAATCTAATCGTATCTCTCACCTCTCTCTCTCGTAATCACTATCTTTGTTCTTCTCACCCTCCCCTTTAGTACGAAATTTTTCGCTTTCTCTCTACCACCTTTTCCCAATCTTCTTTTCTCTCTATTTTTCCTCTTTATTGTATTATAATGTATATCGGAAATGGAATCCAATCTAATCCAGTCTCTCGCACCAACTCTTTCCTTCTTTTCATTTCTTTCCATATTTTATTTCTCTCTCTCATGCTCTTTTCCTCTATCTCATTCTCACGCACTCTCTTCCCCTCTACCACCCTCTAACAAACTCTCTTCCTCACTACCAACCTTTATCAAACTATCTTCATCTCTATTCATGTATCTATCTACTGTGTCTCTCTCACTATTGCTGTCTCTTTTGATGTACGGCAGCAAGCTTGTTGAAACAGGCGTAGATAGATACGGCCCCCCTTCAACCCCACAACCCCCAGACCCGTGCCCCCAAATCTCAGCACCGTTGTTCGCTTGCATCTTCCTCTCAGCCTTCAGCAGCGAAGGCTTTCACGTTGCAACAATATGTTTAATTCATCGCCGGAATAAATAATGAACTTAGTCCTGCGCATGCCTAGTTGATCAATGTGAGGCCCTTGTGGCTACTTTATAACCTTTTCATCATAGCAGTAACAAGCATGGGTTTTGATATTATTGGATGTGGAAGTAGGACATTTTTAGTGTTTGGAATGAATGTGGTAATTATCAAGTATTGTAGCTGAAGAAAAAATTGTGTTCTATAATTAATTAACTTATAAGATTTATAAGAATGGAATAAAAACTGAATCAAAGAGTTTAGATAAATTTATCTCCCGACCAGTAATGCTTCTTGTATAAACGAATCAATACGTCCAATGTAATCTAATGTAATGTTTATTTTTATGTAATAAATATGATTATTATCGAGTGTTGTATCTACAATATAGCATCATCATCATCATTGTAATCTTCCAACCATACTTAGACTAACTAAACTTGGAATATTTATAAGACCAAGTTGCTTAGAATAAATAAACATTTGATTAGGTTCACTTGAGAGTATATGCATAGAGAAACAATAGCGTAAGTAAATATCCCATGGTATAGGGAATTTATGTCGCAACTTTTACCGTTATCTCAAGCCGATTACTGTCGATTATTGTCAATTTTTACTGTTTCGTTGGGGTGAGAGTGTAGGAACGGCACAATTTGAGAGACTACCAGCGTCATACAGCTGCATGGGAAAGAACTACGTGAACTATCGGCTTGGGATAACAGTAAAAGTTGCGACATAAACGCCCTACACCATGGGATATCTACTTACGCTATCGTTTCTCTATGGTATATGTTAGTAAAACTCTCAAGCAAATAATTCATTTGCATCATCTATATCTTCATGAAGATAAATGAAAATATAAATCTCAGTACCCTTTAAATTATTTTGTCACAACATGTTGGGTTTACAATATTGATTGGATCGAATAAGTAATAATTTATATAAACAGCTATCTATCTACCTTATCATCTGGTTAATCAACGTTTCTAGAATAATTCTGTCTGGAAGTTGAAAGACATATTTCAGAAAATTATGAAAATTGATCTTGTCAATGTCGGAACAGCAAGATAACATTGATTTTCTGTGCAGTAAGGTAGCAATCATTCTGACAAATTGATTTATTAATGTCAAGAATAAATAAAGTTAATAATTATTGTAGCAACTGTCAGATATGTTACTCCAGTTCAACAGACGTGTGTTGTGTTTCATACATTCCTGATTGCATGGCGGACTCATCTCGAATAGTCAGCCCTGTTTTATTAACTGTTCTTCAATTGTTAACAATTTACTTTTACGACCCAGTATAAATTCAGTCAAGTGACAGCAGTGGAGATGCAGGTTTGGAGGTGTACAGTGTATAGTGTTTACTACAGTGTAGTATGCAGTAGATTTAGTGTTGGCAATTTAGTGTTAATCAAGCATAGACATGCGAAATAGCCGTCAATGTAATTTAGAACATCAGGACTGTACACTATTCTATTGTTACCCAGCAAATAACATTCCAAATTAAGCTCGCTACGGTTAAGATTTTCCTTAGTTTTTCATTCTCAATCATTGTACTGCATTGAACAAAGCTAGTACCTCTGACAAATGAGATTAGACGCTACCTAGAGTTCAGGACTCAGTTTCTGATGACTCCTCTATACAATTCCCCAAAGTCCATTCATTGAAATGGCATTGTTTAGAAATTGGAAATAACCGATTTAACTTGTAAGGATAGAGTATATAGAGAGTAGAGAGTGAAATTTAATATATTACATTCTATACTCTCTGCTTGTAAGATGTGGTATTCAAATTTATGTAGAAGAAATTGATAAAAAATTACAAAATACACAAGATATACAGATCTCTTGTAGGATTGCCTTATACTTGCCTGAAAACTCAACATTTCCTGTGCAGATAACTTATTTTGTTTGACAATAATAAGTTGTGAAAGTACGCCACAAACCTAAAAAGTGGTGCACTGAATTACCTAGCACGAGAAACTTCGTCCGCAGCGCAAACAATAGGCTTTGTTTATTCAGTTTTTTTCGTATTAAATTTTAATGTAATGTATATATTACAGGCTAGGTCGCCACCTTATATAAATAGTCTATTGTTGATGATATCCGAAAACAAAGCGAAATGTCTGTTTCATAATAATATCATCGAAAGAGAACAAAGGGGCTTCGACCAGGCCTTCACCCCCCCCCCGTTTCATTCAATTCCCCTCCACTCTTACTACACAACTTGGGACTCATTATATTCAGAGAGCTATTAAAATATGATTCATTTATTCTTACTATATTTGTGGTAGAGAAGGTTATATCCTGGTAGATGAAATTTTTTTAAAATTACTTGCACTTTTAACCAGTTATTCATAGAAATATAGAGTTCTAATGCTGCCCTCAATAAAGAAAATTATTTAATTCAATTCATTATCAATCTCTATATACTTGAATTGGTAATTCATCTTCTAATCGTTTAATTTTCTTCCGTTTAGCATATTGTTGCATCCTTAATTGTTGTTGCATCTCCCACTCTCCTTCAAATTAAACTTCAAAAAAAGTTTATTTTTTGAGATTTTTATCAACTAATTTAGAATTTATTGAACTTTGTTCAATTAAATGGAAGTAAGTTTGAAACAATCTTTTCAGAATCGTATCATTCGTGGTCTGACCTCGATCGTTCCATGTACAAAAATGCTATAATAAATAATCAATCAGGTTATATACATTATGCACTGTGTTAACATGTTGCAATAGTGGTGGTTTATATGAAATCATCACATGGCAACAAGAATTCCCTTCGCTCCAGCTTGGCCCATCGAGATTCTGGCAATGTCTTTTTAATGTTTTATTTCTTTCTTTGAAACGCAGTAAACGTTGAGTTTTATTAATAATAAAAAGAAGTTCACCCCTCGCGCGATATAATCTTGTAACATGGCGCACAACTTTTTAAGGGCGAGAATATCCGCCTTATAAATCCGGAAACGGCTCGCATCAGATATATTTATTTTCTTTTTTACTATGCAATAACCGTTGTTGTAGGCTATTTTGAAACGAGCTTCATAAAACGGCCTGTTTATTCCAGATTCAAGTCGTTGCCTCCATTTATACGAAGAGTGGAAACGAATAATAACTCAACTGCTCTTATAATTTTCAGGCCCAACAAAATACCGATCAATACAATAATATTTTCGTATTTGGATTTTGATGTAATTTTCCAAATACTATTTCAACTGCTGTCTCAATGCTAACATCTAGTGTAATTAAGTTTTTCTCAATGTATTTCTCCTATTGATCTCGTAAATAAATTCTGTTATTCTTATACAAATATCAGGAGGCACCGTGCTTCGCTCGTTATTTTTATTTATTGATAAACAGAACACAATTCTCTATATGTTTATTGACCGAGCGAAGTGAGGTCTAAGATTCAAGTCGACGGTTTGGCATTTCTCTTAATGTTAGAATGTTTGAATGTTGAATGTTTATAAGTTGTGCATTTACGGCGAAACGCGGTAATAGATCTTCATGAAATTTGACAGGTATGTTCCTTTTTAAATTGCGCGTCGACGTATATACAAGGTTTTTGGAAATTTTGCATCTCAAGGATAATATAAAAGGAAAAAGGAGCCTCCTTTATACGCCAATATTAGAGTAAAAATTAGACTATAGAATTATTCATCATAAATCAGCTGACAAGTGATTACACAGATGTGTGGAAAAGACAGTCTATTACTGTATCTGTATAAGGTCTATAGTTTCAATCAGGTACTTGTGGATGAGATAAACTGCGTGAGGTCTACTGTTCACAGAACTACTAGTATTTCACAGCTGGCTATAAGTCATCTTATGAATTTCGGGGATGCAATATTTTGATTTTTCACATACTCACATACTCACTCGCTCATTCACTTTTTTACTATCCACAGACGAACAAAGTCTCAGCTGTTCCAGCCAAGGATGAATTATCCTTTTAATGTCGTTCAGCGAGTTTTCCCAAGGATAAGACCTAAATCGAATTTTTATATTATAAACCTACTATGTTCCAAATTTTGTGAAAATCGTTAGAGCCGTTTTCGAGATCCGTTGAACATAAATAACCAGAAATACAGAAATTGCTCGCTTAATATAATAGGATATACACTATAATACAGAATGTTCGGAAAGTCACGAGTACTTGAATTATGAAAATGAAATATTTGGTGCACAGTGACTTTACGTACATCCTATACTAGACTATATAATTAGTTATTCATCAATATTCATATGAAACGCAATTTGGTTTTGTGGTTTCCCCTTTCTGTGGGTTTTCTCCCATTCATTTGTTTTAAGTAGAAAAAAATATCCTGATAAATTAATACATTCTGATAAAATGTCTTATTAAAAATTTAGCATCTCAGCTTCTAAGCAGATGCTAATCAATATGAAGAAATGCACGGTGTATGTGTAAATAGAATAACAAACTTTCCTATCTTGTGAGATTTCTTTGTTCAAGTTTATTTGTTAGCTTGTGAACAAATCAATTTTTAATTTTGTAGTTTTCCAAAATTAGAATCTTATTAGGATACAAACTACAAAATATGCCCTTCGTTGCCTTTATTTCTCCTTACTTTTAGTTTTATATAAATTTTTCAAATGAATGTAATTCAACCTAAATTACATTTACGGTGGTGTCCATTGAATAAAGATGCACCATACTTATTACAATATTCATAACACACTAAAATAACATTACTAATCTAAATTTATAGAAATATATAGGTTGTCTGGTATAAAGATTGAAAATCTAATATTTTTAATAATGATGATGATGTCGATGACGATGAAGATAATACTCTTATGAATCTGCTCAACGTCTGTAGACTCAACAGTAATGCCTTGACTGGGTAGGCCTACTAAAGCGTCTGTCTATTTATCCCTGCTGTAGCATCAAACCGAGGATGTGACTGTCTGTTTCTTCTTTTCTGTTGTCCCCTTCCTTCCTCATCATCCTCCTCCTCCTCCTCCCGCATTCAGCCTCCTCACAGCCAAGCCCAACGTGGTCCCAACCTAGCCCAACTTCAATACCCCCCTCTATCCCCCTTTTCTATCTCCCAAGGTCACGTCGAGATTATTGGCCGTGTCTCTCAAAGCCGTACCGACTCTGTCTCAGCTCTCAGCTGTGTTCTATTGGCTTGCCTTGCCGGAAAGCATCCTCAATATTTTGATGTTTTCATTTGAACTGCGCTGTTCATTCCAAATATTCTCGTTTTAACTGATAGATCTTATATAACACAGTTTGCGAACTCATTGGATCTCGTAAAGATCCTTGATTGGTATTGGTTGATGAACCCCTGCTGTAGAATGACATTACATTCATTCATACAATATTATTGAGGAATGAAAAAAAAAATACGAATGAATAATTGAAATAGCTCAGTCCAGAAAATGAAGCAGAGTGATGACTTTTTAAATTAATTCAATACCTAACTACTGTTGTATAATTATAAATAGTATATATTTAAAGCAAATCCATACTATGATATCCCAACAATATTCTACAGTATCAAGCTCAAAACCTTCAACTAACTACAGATAATACAGCAATATGATGCAAAAATTGCTATAATATTATCTGTGATCTGGCTTTAAATTCTTCGCTAATAACTTCAGGTAGATTGTGTAGGAAATGTGTTGGAATTTGGAACTGTGTACTTAGTAATGATAAACTAGTCCGGTTAGAAGTGATGATGATTTGCTACTGAATGAAGGCATCTCTCACTTTGCTTCACTCTCTCTCACTCTTTCCACTCACGTATGAGGAAATAGAGGCAGCGATTGCCACATCACGTCTGTCCACGCAAAATGCGCGATTCAAACAAACACCGACAATCCAAAGCACAAATAATAATAATCGCTAAAACTTTGACTATATTTACGTTACATATTATCAGTTGTGTATTTGTACATGGATAGACAAACAGGCCTATAACGGCCCATTGCCCCATCACCATCTCCGCAACAACAATACTTTGCTCTATCGACAGCACAATTCCGAGTTTGGCTTCATTTTTCGCGGATAAGACCGCGACGCTCGCACTTGTGCTGTGTGCAGAGGGAAATCGATTGAATAGAAATGTTTGGCCCGATAAGAGAGGATCCTGTTTGCTTTTGCATCACTGCGAGGAATAGCACTAAGCACTACTAAAGCTTATCTCTAAAGCTTTTTGCCATGTCCCATCACAAATAATGTATCCGTTCTGTACCCCCTAACCCTCCAACACCATCACTCTTTCACTTGTAATAATTCTTTAGAGGATTATTCATTTTTATTTTTGAATCATTGGAATTGAAATGAAACAGCTAAAGAAGATACTGTTATTCATGGTGTTCCAATACAAATGCTTGATTACAGTAATTCTTGAATAGTTGCAGGAGAGAAGAAAAGATGAAATATTGATAAATTATGCGTTAAATCTAGTTATTTTTGGAGAAATTTAGAACTTCTCAAGTTTAGAGCGTCATAAACAGAGATTCTGATTGTGATGGACTCCTCTAGATTTCATAACATGTAGACTCTCCTAATAATATCTTCAGTTATTTGTTAGAATGGATTTGGTGATCTTAAGCATTCTTGTGGACTAATTTTTTATATACGTCGATAATTCAAAACAAACTTCGTTAACTGGCAAAACAAACTTCGTTAACTGTCCTAGAATCCATAATTTGATTGTATAGATCATGGTCTCAAGAACTTCTTCAATTTTTTCATAAAAATGAATCCGATCATTCAAATCAGACATACTATTTCAAGCTTCAGTAATAGATATTCCACATTTTAGTGAATGTAAATAACACCATTTCAGAAATGTCCCACACTAAAAGCCACAATTCCAACATGAGGGTTATTAGTTTTGAGGGTCATCATTCTCTGGATAAAACCAATCTCATAAGAATCGTAATAATGATAATGACCATTATCATTCCTTGATATCCCTCCAAGATAATTATCATTTGTAGCTAGACAGTAATACTCTTGATTCATCCATAATGAAATTCCGTCTTCTTGCTATCCGTACAGCCAGACTCTCTTATCCCATGTATGATCTTTTCTTATAGAAGACGTTGTGCGGCATGGAGGATACAGTTTTACATGGATTATGTTCTATTTTTCTGTTTTATATCGACAATAAGCTTTATTTTTGAAACATGATTTTAAATCGTTTTTTCTGGTTCAAAATTTTGTGAATTCACTTGTTTTTAATTGATGGTGATTTGATTGTTATATTTTTGTCTAACAGGTTTATTTTTGAGAGAGATAGCTTTGGGTTTAGCCTGATAGATTCTCCCTATCATTTTATATTATTATATTTATATGATATTATGATTAGTTGCTCTTTTGGTGAATAGATAATAATACTGTTTGATGAAACCAGTTGATATCCAATGTATAATTTCAGGTCAAATACTCCATCCAACCTTCCAGTATCAGTGAATTTATAGAAACCAGTTTCTCTTTATTCTAATAATATTTTATAACAGTTATTTTATTATTGGTATCTTCATTGAAAATCATTTCCAAGTAACTGTATCTTGAGGCCAGACCGGGCTATGACAGTGTGCAGTGCATATTTTATAACATTATAAGTTTTTTTCGGTACTGTACATAATATTATAATGTTGGGCACCCACATTCTAACTCAGAACGAACGATACATTCTCTTGTGAGTTGAGTCATCCGGCTTATTCTTTATCCTCCTTCATCTTTATTATCATCGTCATCATCCTTCTCTTGTCCATAATCCTTCCTTTCGTCTTATAAGAGTAATATATAGCCTGTAACGAACGATGCAGCGGTACCGTAATAATATATACAGTGATAGACGCAGGCCAATTATTAATTTTGTTCCAAGGACACGAAGAGACGAATAATAGATGTTATTATTATTTTATTATATATATACTGTATAAGATATATAAGAAAGCGGGAAGATGGTGGCTCCTTAATTTATTTCATCTTCCCCCCCTACCTCTCTTTTCAAATAGTGTTCCCCTTTCCCCCGCAACCTGTGTTCGTTCCTTTGTGTGCAGAGATGGGAGAATCAGATCCTCATCAAGGATCGTTTTTGTATCTGGTGGGTGAGAGTGCGTGCGAGCGTTCTACTACTTCATGTACGTGTTGTGTGTGTGTGTGTGTGTGTGTGTGTTGTACACTTTATTATTTTACTAGAGGGTGTGACGGCGTCTTCTTATTATTTATATATACGCGCGCGCACAAAGAGGGGTCTCTCTCGTATTCCAATGTAGAAATAAGTTTTTTATTATTGAGCTACGACGTCGCCATGATGAGAAGAAATTTTTCAATAGGTTGATGCCTTTGCTGCTGCATTACGAGCCCTCTTCGTATCCCTGTGTGTGTGTGTGTGTGTGTGTGTGTGTGTGTGTGTGTGTGTGTGGTGTGTGTGTATGTGTCAGATAACAGACTTAGTTATATTTTCCTTCCACTCCATGATTTTTCACAGTATTTGACATTGGTTCATGAATGTTTGATCTTTTAAAAAAAGTGTATCCGACTTGGATGAGAAAACTTCAAAAATGAAGGAGACTTGAAGAAATGGAATGGTGACAACCACTTATGAGTTTTAATAATGGTTCTATTACAAATATATTTTCGATTGATTTCAAACATCCAGCAACAAATCCAGGACTCCAGGAAAGGTCTTTCAATCTAACCTTTCAAATTATGGCTGAGAGATCCAATCTTAGCTTCACAAAAACAACGAAATAATGGAGAAATGACGCTTTTCAAACAAGCACATTAGTGTTTGATGAATGGAATTGGTGAAATTCGCGTTATGAAG
This sequence comes from Nilaparvata lugens, assembly GCF_014356525.2. NCBI lineage: Eukaryota > Metazoa > Arthropoda > Insecta > Hemiptera > Delphacidae > Nilaparvata > Nilaparvata lugens. Next base: position 24,425,133 of record NC_052509.1, read on the forward strand.
ATTTTCAATCATATCAAGCACAAGCAACGAATTCGCCTTCAAGTTCCAGAAAAAGTTGAATTAATTGAAGTGATGAAGTGCCCACAGTGCCTTGAAAGCCGAAATTGGTGGAATAACGAAGTTGTTCAATCAGTCCAATCAACCTATACAAAAATTATCTCTGACTGACATTGCTATTCCAGGCTTATTCCAATCATGCAAACAAATTCGTCTCAGAAAAGGTCATCCGAAATGATCTGTTGCCCAAACTAAACACTTGAAATTACCTAATATGACATGGTTGTTTCACACCTATTTCAAACATGCAACATTACTATAATCTAGCACCAGGCCTAGTAGTAGTGTGGCTACTAGTAACTAGAAAGCGACAACTACCCTTCATATAACACGGGTATTTCCAAACTTATTTCAATCATCTCCACCAACTTTCGTCAGAACAGGTTTGAAAATAAGTTGAGCAATTCTTGGCGACAAGCACATTTTCAAACTTATTTCAATCATCTCACCAATCTTGCCGAGGAGTGATGCTAAAATAAGATGTGGTGGTGTTGGCTGCACCACACTTGTTGATGGTGATTGATGTTGGTGAGCTGTGACAGTGCCCACCACACAGGTCGACATTATAGCCCAGCTAAATGCTGAAATACATACGTGTATCATGTATACATGTATTTCAATGTAGAGTGGTGGCGACGACTTACCTTGGTAACGCAGAGCTCAGTGTGACACGCGTCAGAGCTGGCAAAATTCTATAACATTAGTGTAGAATGGCAAATGGCAGAGGATGGCTGTGCAGCAAAATATAATGTGATCCGCTTAGTGTAGCCCACTGTGGTCTACATCGTCGTCATCATGTACTTCTTGTCTTGTCCGTCGAAAATGATAAACACGTGTAGAGAATTCTGAACTGAGATGGCGCTAATGCTGTTGCAGATATTTTGACGTAAGAGACACGAAAACAAGATGTATCATGTCGATGTTGCCCATGTCCTGTCTGCATAATGTCGATCCATGGCAATGCCAATGTCCCCCCCCCCCCCAGTAATGTAAACCACTAATATATTTAGCAACATGAACGTTTATAAGTTCCCGCTAATACGTTGAGTGCATTTTCGGTGACAGCTAGAGTGAGAGGGTTAGAGTGTGTCCACTTATGAATATTCACATAAATAGTATTAATAATGGTGAATAGTTGCGGTGTTGCGGTGGGTATTTTATATTCATTTTGAATGACGGGCGACGGATGTTGGGGTTAACCACTAACTTCTTCCTGTCGGGACAATGCTCCCTCTCTGCTGCCCTCCTTGTCGTTCTTACTCTTGCTTTATCTCTTTGCTTGTTTGATAAATCGTTACTTCAAGAAATATACAATAGAGATAAGCCTCATTCATTTCAGACTTATGGGACTGTGAAAAATGTCGCTTGGATAGAATTCCATTCAACGAAATTTATAATAATAGAAAAATTAATTCCTATTCTATCTTCTACAGAAAATGGATTTACAATGACAAATATTTGAAATTATTGTTTTCCGAGGAGTTTTATCACTGTACAATATACTTCAATCTTCAATGTTATACTATTTCGCTGGTTTTTACACTTTCACCATCCCGGAATAAGTGACTTCATCTACGTGGCATAGGCCTTACTACTGCTCTTTCTGAGTGCAATCATAGGAAAATAGATAAGAATAATTGTATCGTTATGTATTTGTCTCCGGTGTAATCCGGCATAATAATATTCACAAAGATTCCTGTATCAAGTATCCTATTTGAAGTGTCATAATTCTTAATCCAAAATATGTTTCAATGAATATACAAATTTATTTGTTATGTGATCAAATAAACGGTGATTAAACTGTTTCCCTCTTGCATACTTCTTGAAAGATTAAGGTTACCTACGTTACCCTCATAATCCACACAAAAATACCTGGGAATTCAAAATCCCATTTATTTAATATTTTCAGTACATTCTTTATATTTTAGTACATTTATTATTTTCAGTATTATCCGCACATGTCTTATATGAACTTTTTACATAGTTCTTGATGAAAATAATATGAACTTCAAGTTCAATGTTTCTTCAATATTTTCAATCTTATAGCTCTCTTCTCCTTAGAGATCAAAAATGTTCAAACCTTTGAATAAATAACTAACATATTTGTACTCACATAGCCCAATCGGCGCCGCATTATAAGTAATGTATATTCCTGCAGTGTCCTACCTTATTAAAATACAAAAGATTCATTGTCTTTGTCCCCCGACGTTGCCTGTATAAATAATCCTTATCATAAAAATAATGCTCATTATACTGTCTAAGGGCACTGTTAGGTTAGGACGATCTGTAATGTTGAATTGTTCATCTAATGTTTGATTCCGATGTTTCTATATTTGTTATTGCTGCATTCTTATGAGTACATTGTATGATAATTTGGTAGCTACGAATATGTAATTTCAATATTTATCATATCAGTTTCAGTGAATGGTGGAACGATATTTTATCATCACTAACGATGGAAAATTATTGTACTGAAATAACAAACAATTGAACCATATACGAAGTACATGAGATGAGATACTCATGTGTTACTGGTTTATAGTTTGTTCATTGAAATCAAAGCAAAAAATGTTTTCAAAATATCTGTTCAAAGAACATCATTTTTATTGTTGTATATCCTACTTTAAAAAAATTAAAAGCAAATGAAAGATTCTTCACCAGAGGAATATTAAAATCTACTTCACACTTTACATTATATTGGATCATGTTAATATTTCCTAGCTCTCTCATTTTTATGATATAACAACGATAATATGAAAATCTCCCATTTGTTCCCCCATGGTGTCCCAGTGATATGAGGATAAAAAATAATATTTATTATAGCAGAGCTATAACGGCCACAAACATTTAGTTTATCAGTTACTAGATAAGATAAAACTCGACATTAAAAATACAGTAATTTATATTTATTGTTATTGTAGTTTTTTCAACATTTCCAAGCCGGTATGAGAGCAATTTCAGAACGGAGAATATAATAACGTCCGCTGTTGAGAAAAAGTTATTGGTACACATAACAACGCGCACTCACACTCATACACATTTTTTATTCTCACATTGGATATGATTTTCTCTCTCATACTCACATCATTTCTCAATCTCCATCTTTCTCTTTTTATCTCTTAACCAATTCTGCTCTCTCATTCCAATATTATTTTTTCAACACTCAACTCATATTATAAAGTTCTGTTGCTCACTTTTCTTATTTATTTTATTTTCTGTAGTTCAATCTCCTCACTCTTTCTCAGTCTTTTCTATCTTATTCTATCCCACACCACTCTCTCACTCAAAAATTAACAAACAAAATATACTCCCATCTCTTTTCCTCATGTCCCTCATGTTATTCCTTCCTTGTCTTCGTTTCACATTTTTCAACCTCTTTTCTCTCACTCTAGTCATCGAAAGAACCTTTTATCCATAAAGCTCACACAAGCACACACCTACAAACGCAAGTATTCTCATCTCTGTTTGAATGTTGAATGTACAGTAATTACTTTAGCCTATTTACAAAGCCAGAAAGAGGTGCGCTAGGCTTGAGTCAACACACAACATTCATTATTAGTCATTGCCAACAATATCTCCAAACTGCATCACAACTAATGTAAAATAATAATTGTATGCTTTGAACAAAAATATTCTCTTCTATGTGTGTCGGTTTTTACTACTGTGCCAGGATAGTATTTTTTTTTTTCAAGGAAATTATGGAATGTTTTTCAATGGGAATAGTCATTCCTTGATAATCATCAGTAGCAGTAATTTTAATATGAACATTATTAGTTGAAAATATTAATATTATTTTTTAGAAAATATAAAAAATATTATTATTGCATAACCATTCCACCGTCCTGTATTAGTTGAAAATTGAATAGGCTACTGGAAGAGTAGTCAATACATCCTTATAACGTTGATTGATTCTTAAAAACGTTTATTGTCATACATAAAACGCGATTATGTTTTATTAGTTTATAGTTGGTTTTAGTTGATTAGTAAATGGAGAAGAATCAAATTTCCACTTTTCTCTTTAGTTCGATGCTATACTGAACATAAGAATGATACCAAAATATCAAATGAACGAAGTTTCAAATATCAGATACAAGTCCGGTCTCCAGTTGTTAATTATTGTTATTATCAATTGACATTTGAATGGTGTGACATCACGCTCCAAATATGAATGCAGGACAATTTTATTATTGGGTTAGTCAGTGAACGAATTATTATTATTATTATTGTAGCTGTTGCATCCGTCCCAATATTAATGTAAATTGTCCATTTAAATTGACAACAATTATCATGTGATGGACAAGGCTATTACATTTAATCTAATACGCATAAGTCTCCATTAATTGGCAATTGTTTTCAAAATTATAAAGAGTTTGAAATTGAGGCTTTTGTTTCAAGTGGACTGGTTCAATTGGCTTTTGAAGACTCATTTATTCCGTTCAAAAATTTAATAATATTCCAGTTCTCAATTAATATTCTATGACCCGTTTGCACAAAATCTGTTTACTTTTAATCCCGATTAAATGTCACGAGGACCAATCAGAGAAGTCTTCTCCTTAAAAAAACCTTCTCTGATTTGTTCTCCTGGAATAATATAATCATGATTGAAATTCAACAGGCTTCTGTGCAGCCTGACCCATCCCTCTAATAGTGTTTAAATAGTGATGGCCTTTTTTCCAGAATTATTATTTAAATCTTGATCAATCCTCACTCGTTACTGTTATAGATATTGTTTGGTAAATATTTTTAATCAATTATATAGATTATTTTCTAATTCAGTTGTTTTTCTTGTTTGAGGAAGAATTTTTCACATGCATCATAATGTCATGAACTGTTAAAATAGTTGTAATACTAAAGAAAAGATGAGTTGAATTGTACTTGAAACAGAATTCTTCCTTCCAAAAGTTAATATTTTTAGTATATTAGGTTAATATAGTCTACTTTATTGCTACCCAATATTTCAAGGTAGCAATATACTTATATTAGGGTATAGTAGATGTATGCTTTTCCATGATTACCTCTCCCATTCGTCTTATGCTGTGGTAATTCTGGAAATTTGCGTTGGTGTAAAGTGAAGTCATATAGACTGGTATTTTTCTTTTTCATCTGTTTCTCGTGCAGCGTTTGTAACCTAGGCGTGAATAATGCTGCTAGCCTTTGCACCGAATCGTTGTTGGGATTATTATAATTTGTCCGCAATATAAAAAATAATGTGATCTCCCCTCCCGTCTGTTGTATGCCATTACTGGTTCACTCTTCCCATCCCATCACCCATCCCCAGTCTAAAAATTATTCTCCTGCCCGTGAATTATTGAGTCCCATCTCTTTTTATCTCCAGCTTGGCGATAATAATTGTAATTATTGTGATTTTGAATTGGCGCTGAGGCTGGAGGCAATGATCCAACTACAAGGATCTGAAAAGTTTTCAGGGCCAAAACAGAAATACGTAGATCTTTACTGCTGTCTGCACACATAATTATTAGAGTTTTAAGGTTGTATGAAATAGGAGGTTATCGTTCCTTACTTGAGTATGATGCTAATGATGATTATCAAAATAAAATGGGTTATTTCTCTCCCAATTACTGCTTATTAAACGAATTATAATAATATATATTTCAAGTTAGTAAATGTTGAAATTTTTCAAGAAATAGGTATCTTGAACTTGAAGTTTTTTCTCCGCAATGATTATTGCAGATTAGTTCGCTTATCATTAAGATATAAACGATTTCCAAGATATGTTGTAACGTGGTTGATGTTTTATAATTTCAATGGTGAGGTCAGTGATATTCCTCAAGAATCATTCCATCATATAAATTGTATTCTCATAAAATTGTATTCGAAGTTTATTAGCTATAACATTCTTCATAGTTTATTTTCTTATTTATCTCAAATGTGAGTTTGAAGATCTGACATCAGAAATTTATCAGAAAATGCAATTAATGTACACATTCCTTGCACTGTATATGAAATCCAATTGCCCATCACATCCTTCAGATTTTCCGGTGATTCCTGAACTGCATCGATATGGATATGTGTGCACGTGCTATGCAGTGTCTGCTGCTTGGACGATGCATTCGCTGTGTGTGCATTAGCATTAAACTGCACAAGTTGTGCACTTGCTTGTACTGTAATAGTGCTGTAGTAGTTAGTTGACTATAATATTAAAGTATGGCAGTTGCTTGTAAAGAATACGCCCCATCTGAATTACAATAAAGTGCGCTCTTTAGTTTATTAAATACGCCATTTATATGCTGTAACTTTGCTTTGCAAGACTATCGAGAAACTTGGACCGTCTAGTGGAGAATTATTATATAAAATTTATCGACTGTCTTACGCATAACGACTTGAGCGTCCCCTTGGCGCACTCACACACTCACTCTCTCTCTTTCTATTCTCTTCTCTCTTGTTCCCTCTCTCCTTTCGTCGTCATTCCACTTTACTCGACTCATTTGACATCGATTTTCGTATAAAAGTTGGATGATGGTGGGGGTGGAAGGGGGCTGTAAAAGGCTTTGTACCACCACACAAAGACAACGTGTGTAAAGAGGCTGTGTGCAGGGGGTGGTGAGTTTCGCCGCACCCCCTATATAGGAAATAATAATTGAATATAGGCAGTAAAACAGTGTGGAATATTGTCGTAAGGAATGATAGCGCTAAAACGCAAACTTTTCAGAACACGATTTGGCAAGTGCGTTCTCCATCTTGTTTTATGTTCGTCTTTTCTCATGTACGCGCCATTTAAAATCCTTATAGCTAATAATAAAAGAAATAACAACTATATCAGACGTTCTGCTGTTTTCTAAGAGCCACAATTCCTCGTTTTCCCCCTCTTCATCCCTTTTCTTTTTCCATGTCATCAATCTCCAAGAAATGCAATTATTATTGCCTCATTCTTCAACTATTGTATTTCATATTTAATTGAATGGTTGCAGAAATTCGTTTGCTACTGATAAGCTCATATCGATCGATTCAATAAGGTTATTATCTGCCAGATTGTTATAATAGGATTAGGATAAAGATGATCGGGATACAAGATAAATATTGTTGAATTCCAATAAAGTGTATCTCAAGTAATCAAGAGAGGAATTTGTTTGATGGGGATATTTTTATTCAATTTTTTTCTGTATTGTTTTCCATGTTCGAGGAAGTTCAAGGATAATATGACTCAAGGTATGGTAAGATATTGGCATATTTATTCATAATGAAAACACAAAGATTCGTGTTAGTTGACGACATCTTTGTCTTTTCATCAACAATAATCAATAAAAGTGGGGAATTCTTTGTTTCTTTTGATCTTTACGTTTCTTTCACTCTGTTCTATATGGCTAAGTGGTAGACTGGACATTACTGTCCAAAACATCGATTTAATAATGTTATTATTTACTAGACAAGTATTGTTCTTATAGGATGAGGATAACGAGATGATCGGGATACAATATATATTGTTGAACACCAATAAAGCGTACCTCAAGTACTCAAACTTCGCCACGTCATCAAATAAAAAGAGTCATTCAATTCTATTCTGTACTGGGTCTCTTCAAGTTCAAATCATCATTGAATTGAATTTGTATGATTAGACTAGATAACCATAGTTCCGCTGAAGACGTTTGTTGATAGTTGTAAGTCGATACTGTACAGCAAAGTGTAATGTGATGTAAGGATTGACCCGAGCTGCAAGGAGAGACATGTGATGAGCCGATCATGTTTGTCTAACCGACAGAAGATTGGCGACGGTTTAGCGGGAGACCTTCAGGAAAGGATTAGGCCCTGCCCGAGGGAATGCCGGGCCGGCGTCAAAATCGAATTTCAGCTGCAAATTGAGGTTGTAGTGTCCAAGAGTGGTCGGGCTTGGGCACGTCGATTCGAAACTCATTGTCAGTGTGCACCACGGATTAGCTATTGCCGAATATTGTTATCTGCCGGCGTAGCGTTAATAATGAACGCGAACTAAATCAGACGCCGCATTAGTTTAATTCGTTGCCGCGATAGTATATAATTCGTGGCCGGGGATTTCGAATGCGACGTCAATTATGCGCTGCGCTGAACTCTACAGTGCGCATGCGCGACCATCAGCATCCTCAATTAATTGTAAGCCGATCCGACTACCACACTGCTGCTTGTTATTGCATTTTCTGGCCTACTTGGTTTTCCCCTCTTGCAGTTCTGATTTCAATCAATATTAATTGAAAAAGACTATCAGAAAAGTTGGGAAATATCATGAAATAATAAATTATATTATAATAATTCATTTATTTAACTACAAGTTTACAATATTTACAAACATATTGCAAAAATTCAAATTAATATTATAATAATACACAATATTTTGATGCATAATATACGATAGTCATAATGAATGTCCACAGTGAAACTAAATTGAAACATAAAATTTGAAATACAAATGAAATATAATAATACAAAACATTTTCATGCTTAATATACGATATTTTAAAAACGATAATTTGAAAAACAAAATGAAACTCAATTATAAACCAAACTATGTAAATTTAAAGAATCACAGTATAGCTTAATGTTGCAGAAGAAATTGGAAAAGCAATAAATAAACAAACAAAACTTATTTTTTAGATAAGGTAAAAAATCCAATTTTTTGTGTTGAGGAAAGAAAAACTGGCCAATTGCCAAAATCATCTGCTATTCCTGGGTCTTTTTGTCACATAAAGTTGTAATATTCTAGGTTTTTCTCCGATTCAATGAGGAGAATTTGACTGCTACTTCCAATAATTATGTCGCATTATATTTTTGAGTATTATGGAAGATTCACCGCTTGAATTTGTCGTGGTTGTTCCTGCGTGCATCAATATAAGTTCGTCAGTTGTTTGTTTATTAATTTTGCACACTACCAAAGACGAGGTATGAGTGTGAGGTATGCCATCATAACAAGATCACTACAAACACTTCAAAGGCGAACAGAAATTCTGGACGGCTTGGTTTGCAGTCACGTGATTATTTTATGAACTATCAGTGACCGCTTGCATCTTACTCAGCCACCGTTAAAATGATTTGGAATAGGATAGTGATGTTCAGAGGCCTCTCACTTTGTGTTGTGTGATGGTTGTGTGACTCTGTACTCTGTTTAGTCTCACATCAATCGGCATGCGTGATGCTGATGCTCTACTTCATCCAGCCGCCGCGACCTCAACCGGTCGAATCGCTCTTTAAATTATTAATCTCGAAGACCTCGTCAATAGTAACGACGTGGAGACCTTATGGATAGAGCCGTCTCTAGATTTCAGCCGTGAATTTGCAAGAGAATCTCTTGTCATCCCTCGAGTTATGAGTCCTACTTTTTCATATCCCACTTTTTCCTTGTGGTTAGTTGTTTGGTTGCTTTAAATGTACAGCATTTTAGACCATATATCGTAAAGTTGAGTAGAATAGAGAACCTACACTAGAATGATATCTTTACTAGTAGTGAATCACTAAACATGATCGAGATAGAATCGTTCAATCCATTTCCCATATTGTATTAGAACCATTATGAAAACAAATATTCCACCCTAAGTTTCCAGATAGTATCACATTCTATACTCTCTATCTTTAGCAGTAGTATCACTAATATATTTGTTTTTATTAATCACCATGACTAGAAAAATCTCTCTTTCTTCATATAATGAATTTTTTTCGTGAGTTAGTTGAGTATCCTGAAATCATTGAAAGAAAAAGAAAACTTGGTTGATAAATACAGTCAAATCTTGAAGACTTACTTGGCTGGTTTTAATAATAATTTTTATCAATGGTTTTTATAGATTACTATTTTGTCAACTTCTATTGATACTCTCATTTAAGTTTTCATATTTCAATTCAAATAAGTGTTTCCAAAATGGTAAAAGTAAAAAATAGTAAATGGTAATAAAATTCATCAATACTTTATCTGATAAAATAAACTCCAATAAGAAAACTATTGCGGTCTACCTGGATAAACGCAAAGCTTATGATACAATACCTCATAATACTTTGTTGAATGAAATAGAGTCCTATGGTTTCAGAGGAGTCTCGCTTAAATTGTTCAAAAGCTATCTGAGTAATAGAACCCAGTCCCTAATCAAAAATGATCAATCTAGTGTAACTAACCTAACTTCTTATGGTCTTCCTCAAGGTACTGTACTTTCTCCCATCCTTTTCATACTTTATGAAAATGACTTTTTAAATTTAAGACTTCTAAACTCAACTGTGATATCCTTTGCAGATGATACTGCAGTTATTTTTCACGGTAATTAATGGAATGAAGTTCATAACATAGCTGAAAATAATATAGTAGGACATACAGTAATTTCTTCTTCCATTTAGATGTATGAGATTTCTGCTCCAGCATTGTTTTTTAATTTTTCAGTGGACTTGCTTACCTTTATTTTGCGTACCTATTCATCTGTTTTCTTCCTTCCCTTTCTTCCTCATCACTTCTCTCTTCTCTTCTTTGCCTGCCTATTACATGGAATACAATACCATAGTTGGCTAGGTATCTTCCGCTCTTTTTTTCTCTTCTCCAACACAACCAACCACAAAGCCCATGGTTTTTTATATTTGTGACATTTTATTGTATTTTTTTGTAATTGTTTGTAATTTTGTTTTGTCTTGTTTTAATAAATAAATTGAATTGAAAAATAAATTGAAATTGAAAAAATCACACTTACAATATTCAATATACAGCAAACCACATGGAATTGCACAGATAGATTTGTGCATACAAGTTGGTCACCATCAATATTCTCTTGTAGGGCTGTTTTTGCGAGCGGGTGGATACCAACAATAGCAAGCGGCTGCTAACAATATCACCAGCTGCAGTATTGTGCGCCCGCGTGCGATAGTGCGCGCCCAGTTATTATTATTATTATTTGCCGGTCTGTTGGTACTACGATTTCTAATCGCACTATTTTACGGCCGGGCTTGTCTTTTCAGCCAGCCACCCTCCGAAAAAACACTGTTTTTTTAAGCTGAAACTTTGTGATAAGGGACTTTATTTGTCGGCGCGCGACGTTTTTCCATGCGCCACTGTTTATTTCTGCAAATCCGAACTGAATGGCCTATTCTACTGTCACCAAACAATCGACGTATGTTTAATAATCATCATTACTTCGCGTCAGGTTTTTTGGCTCACATTTTCCATATAGGCCTACACATAAAAATATGGGAATACTCACCCTCCCAAATTTCGTTGGCGGTTTTTACGGTTACGAGTAATATTCTGTGTCCAACATCCGTTTTCTCGAAAGAGTAGAGAGCGTAAAAGTTGTGAATTGTTACCATGATACTATTCCTTTCCGTTTCCCGCCAGCGAATCATCCTTCCCCGAGTAAATAAACGGACTAAACTCGATGTTTCTGTTGTAGTTGTCTAAAAACTGTCGTGTGTGAAACGTTATGATATTCTTCTCAAATATCTATCTAATTTAGATGCACACATATGAGTTGGTCGTCAACCCCTTATCATCAGTCCAGTTGATGGTTTTATTATCTGTCATTATTTCTGGCCGGCCAATGAAAAAGCTGTGTTTCGTTTGGTTGTTTTTGTGTAGTACAATGTGTGAGGGAGGGATTGAAATAACGTGTGAGTGGTGATGTGAGGGATTCACCACATAGAGGTTTAGAGAGATGAGCAATGTAAAATTCTAGTCATGTTGTGTTGATATAGAATAAGTGACTGAGAAGAAAATATGAGTTTGTTGAAGAGAGAAAATTAGTGTGAGGGAGGGTGAGTGATTAAGAAGAAAGTGGTAAGGGAAATACCTCTGTTTGATGGAAAATTTCTAGGCTTACCGTTCAATGTTTTCCGATTTTCGTTAAAATCTGTTATCTCCTGTTTGATTTTGTTGAACTTCTACTTCTGGAAATGTTCCTTTTCATATCAAATCAAATCGTTTATTGCATAAAAAATACATGGTACAAATTATCTTTTTTAATAAAAAAAGATTGAAAGCTTTTGTTAAACAACATTGTGAGTGTGAATATTCAAGAATGATTAATTATTGTGTATTCATCTGTGATTCCTATGTTTTTATATATGTTACAATTCATTTTACTCAACCAATGTTATTCATTTTTTGCAGGTGAGTTCTTCAAACCTTTTCAATGAGCTTTATTCTTGCTGATTCTAGTCCAACCTGGTAAGTGTAAATACAATGACACTACATCATATAGTTTACAACAAATAGTTGTAAATTTTAACGAGCATATTTTTAAATTGTACCTAATGAATAACACTTGGAGAATAATTATCAAATCAGAAATCAAATGAAAGATTTTAGTTTTTCATGATTGGAAAGATTTTTAGTGATTGTTACATCATCATAATCTTAAATGCAAGGATTAGGCTATTGCCCACAAACTGCTTATAAGTTATTTGATTCCTAGTCTATAAATTTCGATTTTCACTTTACATATATTAATACGTACATAGAATTGTTGTTGCCATCTCAATTTTAATTGACCTTTTTATTGATCTTCTTCGGCCTTCTGGTTGATAATAATAGTAGCCGTAGGGGAAACCTATCTGCAGACATTGCTTTTATATGTTCTCTTCGTTAAATTCGGTTATTAAATTATTGAAATTAATGATTAACAAGGTAGTCTAGGCAGAAATTTTTTGACCAATTTTTCATAATTCCCAAGTGTTTATCAACAATGAAAACATATCAGAAACGCCAGGTTGATTCTATTTACACACCTCTGTTGCCTATAACAAGCAGGCACTTGCAATTTTCAAAACTCAAAAATTGCGCGCCGCCTTGATTAGAAATGTTTATCTTGCGATTGCATTTATTCGGCCAGGCCTTTCTCTACTCATATTGAAATTATGCACTTTTATTTACATTTTTACGCAGTCTGCTAATTCTACCACCCCTCTCTTCTCCTTTCCCTCGAGTTTGCAGTGTTGTGTATTTACATGCGTTGTTGTCAACGATGATGTTTTTTTGTTGTTGTTTGTATATTTGATGAGCAACAATATGATGATTGGGTGTGAGCGGAGTTGTTAGGTTGAGGCTTTGCATAGGGAACGCCTGATTTTGCTAATCTGTATTTACTTGGCGTTTTATTTGTTGTATTTTTGACGACGTTTGATTTGATTTGATTCAATAGGCGACAGAGACTTTTTCGCCAGCAATTTGCTCGTTGATTGCCTTCACAAACAAAAAATAAAAACGCTCAGCTCTGCTGTTTTTCTCGTTGACAAAATTTTTGCGCGAATTTTTGAAAATATTACAATTTCCACACATTCGGTTATACGTATACTATACTACATTCCACATCCATAAATATGAGTTGATAAGTGTATTTTTTATATGTGTTTCGTAGGGCTCACGAAATTCGACAAATTATTTTTTATTCTGACATATCCTTATAATTAGTGGCTCACTTCGACACCATAAGCTTATATCGCCTATCTCTTATATCGCTTAGGCCTATTATCGTCCATTATCTCTTAGAAAGAGATAATGGGAAAAATATAATTATGAGGAACAAGGAATAGATAATGGGAAAAATATAATTATGAGGAACAGGGAATAGATAATGAAGGAGAGGGATTGATTGATTGATTGATTGAGTACTTTATTTATGTAGATTACAATATATACTGTCTTATACACTTATATACAATAGCTTACAATACAGCAAAATTATAGATGAATTTACATGATATAGACTAAGAAAATAATTATTGAACTGTATATGATATGAAAAAAGTTAGTGAGGAAATCACAAACCAAGAACAATGATGCCTCTGATATTTCTATTGGGAGGGATAGATAAGTGAATATCAGAGATAGAGAGTGAGAATAAAAGAGAGAATTGCAGAGAGAGCAAGTGAGAAACGTGATGGGCGCAGGTGTGTGAGTGAGTGAGTCAATCGTCTTCAGGGGAGCAAAGAACTTGGTCCGAGACTGTTGATTCTGTGCTGACTGCTATCTCAACCCTTGCTCATTTATATAACTTTTCTCACACTGTCTCTCTCATTCTCTCTCTCTCTCTCTCATAGCCTCATCTGCCACCATCAACACTTATGTTGTGGTCTGTAGACGAGGACTCCCTGTAAAGTCTGTTGGCACACGCCACTCCCTGTTATTCCCTCTGTGCTTAGATAAACTCTCGCATGTCTGTCCCTTCTCGCTTCATCTACACAAAACAGAAGAGAGGGATGTGAAAGGGTAAGTAAGGAACGATGAGCAAGGGAAAGAATGAAGGGGTTATATAAGATGTGATGAGGAGAGAACGTGAGAGGGAGTGAGTGTGAGGGAATGAGTGAACAGAAGTGTAATAGAGAAAGATTCAGTTGGGAGCCAGCAGCCTATGTAGTCTTGTTGTGGAAACATTCGGCACCGTTTATTCAATGACTGTGGTTGGCTCATCACTCTCTTCTCTTTACCTTGCCAAATGCTGTTGCTAGTGCCACTGTGTAGTGATGTTCTTTTCGGGTTTTTGGTTGACTTACAACTGTTGCAGGTTCTTGCTTCGTGATTCTTGTTGATTTAGTTGTTACTAAAATACTGAATGATTGGTGCAAAATAAATTGAGAAAGCAAGTAATAGTAGGTTGAGAAGGATAAGTGAGAGGCTAGCAAATTGAGAATGTTAAAGTGAATGAAAGATAAAAGGATGAAAACAATATGAGGTAATGGAAATAAATATATCTCTATATTCAATCAGCAATAATAATCAACTAAGGGTTAATTATTTGAATTACGGTAAAACTAAAATCATTTCCTACAACTATCACTATTATAATATCCACTTGAAAATCACTATCACGTATAAAATTATTATTAACTCAATCAAAATAGAGTCACATAGAAGATTCTGTAAAAGAGTGTTGTGGTGAATTTCCAATTTGAATCAAGCTACTTTGACCTTCTCATAACTTATGTAACTTCTATTATCAATTTGAATGGATATGTGTAAAATATGCAAATAAATACCAAAAACCAAACTAAATACCAACTCAGTTATGAAAAAATAGAGAAGCTACACCGTGGTCGATTTTTAAATTAATAAGCGTTTCTGTGACCAGTTCCAGTAATTTCATTTGATATGAAATGTTTCCAAGTGAAGAGTGAAGCAAGAGTAACAGAATAAACTGCAGCGACAGACAGCAGCTAATAAGTAGAAGCGAAGTACAGTCAGACTCAGACCTCAGACTGGCCGGGTGCAATTCCAATTGTTACAACCCAATAAAAAACAGGATGAAGTTAGTTGATTCTCGCTATAACAATGAATGAATTATCGATAAGCTGCGCGCTCGATAGATCGAAAATGACAATCGAAAGTCGTCTCTTTCTTTTTCAATCTCGAGGTTGCGAGGGTGTGAGGGAGAGACAGTGAACTGCTGGCGACCACAGAAAGGATGTGTGGTGATGATTATGATGATTATTATTTGATGGAGTGTATTATGAATAGAATATAGTTTGATAGGGAATATGATGATGGTAAGGAGGTGGAGGAGCAGGGGAGGAGGAGAAAGATAAACTGTTCACGATTTTCCTTCGACAATATTTAATGTCTTTCGTGTTTCGAAATAGAATAATAAATAGGATGTCAATACACGTTGGCATGACGCAGAGTGATGAATAACTGTGTGATGGAGAGGGGAGAGGGGAAGCAACGAAGGCTTGAATAAATATTATTATAAATTTGAATGGGATATAAATAATCAATTATTCAATGGAACGGATGGATGGTTGAGTTTGGTGTATAATGGCGGTCGTTGGATGGTTCAATAGGAGACCTTTCGAGCGGGCCTTGCAAGAAAAATACATGCTTCGAAGCCCCACTACTTCTTTAGATTAATTTATTTTGCAAATATGAAAAGTGATGCAAGTTTTCGCTGAAAAAAGCAAAGTATTTGGTAGACTTCATAATGGTTTTGGTATCATTCAAATACTGAATAGTTTGAGGTTTGAACATGTTTGTGATGTATAGTAACGTTCAATATCAAGATCGATATTCAGATAATCATTTGAACAAGATGTATTGTTCAATTTGTATACACAAATTTCACAAATACTTCTAGGAATGTATTCATAATTTTAAATTCAAATCTCTTGTCTATTCTGTTTCAGAAGATGGATGGAAATATTCCAGTACAATTGTAGAATAATAACTGAGACTTTAACGGTATCAAATGCACTGGCCTGAAGTATAACAATGTTTTTACTAGTACAACGTTCATTTCATACGGGATTTGGTAGTAGAGTGATCTTTTAGTAGAGTACTGCATTTTAAATTTCAATTAAACTTATTGGTCTTTGCAAAGTTACTAGTAGTGCACTCAAGAATTTTTATGTAAATAGAGTTCTATTCAGAGCGTGAGTTATTTAATTCAAATCCGGATTTCACGAGAATATTTACTTGCTTCATAAATCTTTCACTTGAATTTTTAAACATTCCATAGTTTAGAGCAGACACGCAAACACACACTCACACTATCACACACCGACATGTTTTTAATAAAATATGGTAGGAGTATCGACAAATCATACTGCTCGAATATAATAACTTTGATATTTTATGAATATTATAAGCCCCAAAGTAACAACACAAGCGCAGCCCTGTGTGTTATGCAAATAACTTATTATAATGTAGATCTTGGAGCAAGAGCCTTGCTGCATCCAAACCTTTGGTCGTAAATATACAACATAAATAAATAGGAATAACCATTGAGCAGCGTGTTTATATTCAGGTTAGTTCATTGTAAATCAGAAACATATTTATTTATTGGGGGAGATAAGAACGCCAGTAGCCGGTAGGTTTTATATTTATTATGGCTGGGGGGTAGAGGGTAAACGATAATGGCGAGTGTAAAAATTTATCGAAATTATTTTACGTTGTTGTTGATGATCGCGCAGCCATCTAAATTTCGTTTTAAATAGTCGTCGGTAGCGAGACAACGGCGTCTAATAAGGGGTCAGGTGAGCGGTGGCGTCCATCAAGGGGACTGGTGTGGTGCTCGGGGGGACATTGATGATGCCCCTGCACCTCTGCTCCCCTCAATGACCCCTCCATCATCCCAATGCTCGGCTTCCAAAGTGCGCTCTCACTTCATGTGAGTCCGGCTCAAGTGCTGCTCATAAAATGGCCGTAGTAGATCAGTAGATCATGTTGATGAGCTAGTTGAAGAAATATTGCAATAAGGTGTACCAACACTCCCGAGAAACCTCAGTAGTTTGAATTGAATATACAGTATTATCCGATAGTGGTGTTTTCAATTCAAAATATGAAATTGTGCTAATTAGAGAATCATATCGTTTGGTTTCAACTTTTGAAAATAGTCATCTATATTATAATAAAGGAAGGCACTAGCTTATATACCGGATAGGAGATACACGAATGACGCACCATCACGTCTCAACTACTCAACTGATTAACTTGATAACTAATTTTGCATATAGATTCTCAACTCACCGAGGATAGTAATGGGATTTTAAATTCTTCAGGTTTTCAGTTTGTCAATATTTTAATTAGACCCTTGCGGTGCACGTGTCACGTGTCACCTGCTACTACCCAATAAACACTTGTTCTAAAAACATGATGCAATTGACCAATGGCTTATGATAGCATTATTTACAATTTATTATCTTTATGATGTACTAGCCGTCAGGCTCGCTTCGCTCGCCATATCCGTCTAGCCAGGGGGCTCCGCCCCTTGGACCCCCGACTGGATCGTCCAAGAATGAGATCAGCAGGCTCGCTTCGCTCGCCTGCATTTTTCATTTGAGCATTTTTATCATATGTTAGAACAATCCAGTCGGGGGTCCAGACTAAACGTCTGGCTAAACGGATATGGCGAGCGAAGCGAGCCTGACGGCTAGTAATATAATATTCCCAGGATAGAAGAAGCAGTGCCCAATCAATTTTTCCTCGATAAATGCATTTAAATCTTCAACTTGGTGCCAACCTCACAAAGTCAACTCAACTTAATGCCAACCTGACAAAATTATTAATTTAGTTGCCAGTTAACAACTGTTTCGAAGAGATACTCTATCTAGATTATAGTTCTATAGTAACATATGATATGGAAATTTCAATTATAATTAAGAGATTGGGAGAAGAAGAATATACATGCTAAAAGACGAACTTTAAACCCTTAAAAACAACCCTTAGAGTTAAAATATTGCCAAAAGATTTCTTAGTACGCCTCTAAAGGGCCAACTGAACATACCTACCAAATTTGAACGTTTTTGTTCCGGTAGATTTTTAGTTATGCGAGTGAGTGAGTGAGTGAGTCAGTCAGTCAGTGAGTGAGTGCCATTTCGCTTTTATATATATAGATCTATATTATAATAAAGGAAGGCACTAGCTTATATACCGGATAGGAGATACACGAATGACGCACCATCACGTCTCAACTACTCAACTGATTAACTTGATAACTAATTTTGCATATAGATTCTCAACTCACCGAGGATAGTAATGGGATTTTAAATTCTTCAGGTTTTCAGTTTGTCAATATTTTAATTAGACCCTTGCGGTGCACGTGTCACGTGTCACCTGCTACTACCCAATAAACACTTGTTCTAAAAACATGATGCAATTGACCAATGGCTTATGATAGCATTATTTACAATTTATTATCTTTATGATGTATGATAGATTAAGGCTATGTACATTTTACTCTAGATTGTGATATTTGATAAGTGCTACTGCTACATGCTACGCGCCACGTGCATGATGAGAGCTACTAATCTTTGCAATCATATTTTTCCTCAAGTATTTTGTACTTTTTCTTCATCAAAAACGTATGCTCAAAACTTTCAATGTATTTCAAGCTGGGTTTACACCAAAGTTATCAACAACATGTTTATAACTCAATCTATATAGATTCTATTAGATTGAACGGAACTTGGCAAACACATATGTTCATCATGTGTATTATAAGTTATGCTCAAACTAATAGAATCTATAGGGATTAAGTTATTAACATTCTGTTATCAACTTTGATGTAAACGCAGCTTTAGACCCCTAAAACTCGTTCATAAGTTGTATTAATAAAGTTATAACTTTCATACTTTTTAACTCAAGTAATTAAACTTTTTTTGAGAACGCTGTTAATGAAGAAAAACTTTGGTGATTTACAAAAGTTTCATATTTCCTTAGGAAATTGTTATATGTAGACGTGCATTTTTTCTGATTTGAGAAAAGATAAAAAATATTAAAAGTTCTGTACCCCAACTGTTTAGAAAATTGACTTGGAGACTTGTTCAAATTACATATGGGTAATTTCCACTGGTATCAATTCATCATTAGATGATAATCCCATATTACTAATGCAGATCAGTAATTAGTAGTCTGCACCTTCGAAAAATGTAATCAACAGCTTAGAATCATCAAATCGAATGTTTCACGTAAATTTAATCCGTACAAAAAATCCTTCTTCAACATTGTCCATTACTTTATTACTTTACTAGCTGGTAACCCGTGCTTCGCAAGGGTCTATTTTAAAACTCAACAAACTGAAAACTTGACTTAATGAAATCTAGAAGAATTGAAAATAGGCCTATAAGAATCCTCGGTTGATTAAGAATCTATATGCAACATTTCAAGTAAATCAGTCCAGTAGTTCAGACGTGATGTTGCGTCAGACATAATTTTCCTATCCTTTACACATGTATACGTGTATAAGCCAGTTCTTTCCTTCATTACAGTATAGAAGATGATAGATAGATGGATTATCAGCATCTTTGAATTAGAATAACTTTTGGAAGGTTTGACATATCGATGTGCGGCGGTTTTCACCATATTTTCCTGTATCGAAATCATGTATTATATGACCACCTTCCAATTTGAAAAAATGAAGTTGGATTCAAATTGGCCTTTCAAAAATGGTGCACGAAATTTGGGTGTGACGGAAAACCTGTTTTTATTATTCGAATAGGATTCCCAATCATACCTATCTTCCAATTTTCCTTTTTGAAAAAATGTTCAGCTGCTTCCATACAACTGGAAGCATGTCAAATTGAAAACTTGACAAACTGAAAACTTGATGTGATCAAATCTTGAAGAAACGAAAATAGGCCTATAACCATCCTCGGTTAATAAGGAATAGTCCAGTCACTATATACATTGATGCATGCAATTTATGTTGTAGTTCTGATTTTTTAATTATATTATTTGGGTACATAAGAGAAGTCCAGAATCAATTTCTTCATGCAAAATTTCCTTGTGCTAGATACAGAATGGCCCAAAAACCTCGTATTTTCGGCTCATTCTCCAGTTTTCAGCTATTTCTGCCAAATCTCGTAGTCGGACAGAAAAATTTACTCTCGCCTTTTTTTAGATTAAAAAAATTCTGAATGAAATGAGATAATTCAGAACTCTCTATCTCCAATGAATACTGAGTTATGATTTTTCAAAAATGAGTGAAATTTGAGGTTAAGTTGAATCAGGTAGAAAACAATAATAGATCAGCTGTTTTTTTTTTTTAATTTTATCATATGATTTGAATGTGGGATCGCCGTATGAAATCGTATGTCCCATAATTTCAACACATTTGAACATTAATTATGAAAAATCCAGAAGGAAAATTGAAATTTGGACTTCGAGGTACACGAGATTGATATTTTTTTAGAATCTATGTGCAAAATTTGGAGATCTAAATCATTTCCGTTTTTCCGGTATGCAATCCACAAGTTGACATGTTTTGATGCGAACAAACGAACACACGAATAAACAAAACCCTACTCTCTCTTATTATATAGATATTAAATAATTATATTAAGATATTACTTCATTACAATAATATCTATTACTTTATTACAACATTATAGTTTTTCAATTTCCATTGCACAATTACTTCAAGAGAAAATTTCAAGAAATTAACACATCGTGCTCCCACAAAGTTGAATCCAAATAAATTGTTCAACTAGTGACACACATTTAGATGAGAGAAAGAAGTTAGTGGGTCATATGAGCCGAACAGAGGCTCAAAGGCCATCTTCCTGTGCTAGGGACCTCTTCTACCTTCCACCCCAACATTAGGCAGGCGTGTGAGTTCAATGCGGCTTTACCCCATATGACCCTTCTTCATCACAAATAATCGAAAAACAGGCGTCAACCATCTCACATACACACAAACTCACACTACTCACATACACATCATATACAGACACATATGAACACGCTTTCACTATAGTTAGATTCACTTTCAACTGTCAGCATTGGTTGAATGGGAGGCATTGAAGTTGTTTATAGTGGATGCTGCCAGTTTGAAGTGAATCTCACGATAGTGCACCCTCGCATAATAATGCGTAGCACGCGCTGCATAACGAACCACTATGTCATCCATATCTGTAGATCTATGATATCTTCTATATATTATCTTTCTTGGCTGTCATCGTGAGGCGGCATCAACTATATATCGATTTTTCAGCTGTGGTTGAACTCATTTCATGGATGTAGAGTGGAGTGTAGACTCTGTAATGTGGGCATAGTAACTAAGGGCATAACTTGAATGTAGTGTGTAGTGAACTATGTAGTTTTTGAATGCTACTGCAACCCTTGTCCTAAAATGGATTCAACATTTTTTCGAAACCTTCTATTCTATTCTGAAAAGCAACATTATAGTGTTATAAGATGTTCTCAGTGGAATTAGATACAGCGTAAATCATTTCAAAATAGTATCAATTTAAATAAAATATTAAACTTAGTACCCTTCTCAATTATTTTATCACAAGATGTTTCGGACATTAATGCCATTTTCTAGTTTCAATTTGTTGTTACATGTATTGGTTTTGAACGAATATATTTGCATAGAAAGAGTAGTTAAACCATTCATCCTATTAGAGAAACGGGAAATTAATATTTTTATCACATCTCATGTAAGAGTTTTCACAAATGGACAATATTTATTTGGTTAAAACATGCTAGTTTTCCAAGTAATTTGTAATAGTAATCGTATATTTTTGTCTGCGAATCCCGCTTTTGCTAGTTCTAGCTTGTACTCAATAAGTATCAAGAATTTATGACACGTTACTCCAGAGAATTGATCAATTAGATTGGTTCGAGTGATTAGTCTGAAAAGGCAACATTTCGCTAGATCTCTTTGAATTTTTTAAAAGTATTCTGTTAAAATATATGTATCAAAATATATATGAATTATTTGTACATTTAATCTTAGTGACTGCTTCGCTATCAAGTGGTGTAATAATTCTTGAACGAGCATAAAAATTATCGTTCCACATAGCGCATGAATTTCTTTGCACTTCTGAACGCTCTACCTTAGCTTTCCAACATTCCAACTTATTGACTAGTGAGCAAAGAGTTTAGCGTATTATGCTAAATAGGCGGCGCTATAAAATAAGCCGCCACCGACTCCCGCTCACAATATCATTCACCAACGAGAAAGACTTGCTAACGTAAATACGCCGTACGTTTCCTATGTAACTTATCGCGGTATTAACGCTTTGTATGGCAAGTTGGTACGTGTAACCTGATGACTGTACTGACACAGTTGCAAGAGAAATTAGAAGAAAAACGTGGAAGAAATCGGGAAAGATAAGACACATTTGGAAAGTGACGGTTGATTGAAAATATGAAAGAATTACTAAGAGGAAGGAGGAGATTATTGTGAGAGAGTCAGAGGATGGAGAGGACTAGGTCAAGAAATTTGAACGTCTCAAATTATGAAGAGTGAGAGAAAAGGGGATGGGAGAGAATGAGGTTGAAGAGAAGGAGGAGGAACAAAGAGGATAGAAAGGAGAGTATAAAGGAGAAGAAGGAAGAGACGAAAAAGAGAAGGAAGATGAAGAAGGAGGAGAAGTAGAAGATGATGAAGAAGAAGTCAAATGAAAAATGAATGCACAAGAGGAAGAAGGAAGTCAAGAAAACGAATTAGAACTAAAAAATAACTCGAAAGAAGACAAAGATAGGGAATGATCGAGTGCAAGACGGAGTACAGAATTGAGAGGAATACCAAGAAAATAGGAAAAAGAATAGGGTTTGAAAGAATAATGAATGAATTGAAGTAGTATATGCGACCGCGAAGGTGGAGGTATAAGTATATAAAGCAGAACAACATCAAAAGAGGGTGATGAAGGATGAGGAAAGCCTTCTTTGAACACTGTACATGAGTGCTCTAATACATGGCAGATGTTATGTTAGTAATGAGCGCAAGTACTGGAATAGCCGCTGGACATGTACTAAATACAGTAGGTTCATACATTACTATTAAAAGTCCACATATCATCCGATCTACAGCATGAGTGAGAGCAGTAAACCCGCCGCCGCCCTCGACACCTCTAAATACACATATTGCTGCTATCAACTCTGTCTGCGGAAATTACTTACATGTTTCTTCTTATTTCTCTTCTTCTTCTTCTTTTTTTCTATCTTCTTCCTTATCTCCATTTTTCCTTCGTTTCTATCAGCCTTCCACTCATTTCCCTTTGTTATCTATTTTTTGGAATTATTCTTCTTAACAATGCTTTTATTGTATATATATTTTCGTATAAATACAAATCCATTCTTTTCCTTTCCCTTACTTCTTTTCCAATAATCTTCCACTCTACATAATTATCTATGCTCCTTATTTCCTCTACGTTTTCAGTTTTCTCTCTCTTCCTCGCTCTCACACTCCATTCCTTTGACCTTTTTCTCTCTCTCTTTCTCCTTCACGTTTTCTCTCTCCTTCCTCTCTCCTCTCTCTCTCTCTCTCTCTCTCCCTCTCTATGTCTTATATATTGTAATCTACATAAATAAAGTTCTCAATCAATCAATCAATCAATCAATCTTACTCTCTCTTGAAATTCTCCCAACTATCTCTCCGTCACTCTCTCAATCCCTCTCACCTCTCCTTCTGTATTTTGCTCAAATCAATTTACTCCATACAATAACTTATTTCTTATTCTCTCTATGCTCAAGTCTATCATTCTCAACGTGAAAGCAACTCTCTCACTCTGTTCACATCTCCGTCCTCCGCAGATAGATCACTTTGGTGAGCTTCCTTCTCGTTTCTCCATCAACACCGGCAGATGTTCAGCTCAGCTTGCACTCTCTATTCCACTAAAAAATATGACCAGTATTTTTAGATTGGTTTCTATTACTAAGTGCATTTTTCCCCTAGTTACGCTTTTCAACTCTCAGCACTATTTTACTTGTCTTCAAAGCTACCACATACTTTATAGTTTACAAAGTTTTAATGGAAACTTATAAGTCCATAGACACTTTCTCACGGCCCGTTTTGCTCCTCATTTCAAATATATATTGAAACTAAACATAGAACCTAATATCCACCTCATTTATTCCTATCTTTACCCAATTCGCATAGAGTACATTCCCGACGTGATGAGGCGGCGAGTAAAAATTGACAACTATGTAAAATTATCTTTCCCTTGATCATATCATCACACAATATACCATTTAGTCATTTTTCGTTTTTTATTTCAGTTTATTTTACCGGATCAGTCAGATCCGATTAGTGCTAGCCATATATAAGAAGCAATAGTTGGTATCTGAAGAGTGAGAAGTAATAACTACATAACTGAAGGTATAATTCGGCATATAGAAGTTCATTGCTCAGTTTTATCGGACAAGGCTCTGGCTCTGATGGTAATGTGCGCTCAATTGACGAATGAGTAATGTTGCTTGTAGACATGTCCTGTGCTGATAATGTACAATCCCGGTCCACGGAGGATTGCCAACATTATACCGGCGAACTGCTCTGCTCCTCCCTCAATGCCTTCAAAAGGATAGTGCTGTGGTCCAACCACCTGATAACTCCTCTCTCTTGCACCAACTATCTTTCATTTCTGTCGACTTGACTAGTCGTGGCCATCAACTACTATTAGTACAATGGAGTGAGCCAAACTTATGCATATATACATAATACATTATATAGGATGTCGGCCATGGCAGGGAGCCTCTTGGAAAGGGAAGAGTGTACAAACAAGGGAGCCATACATTATGGAGAGAGAATGTAGACATTGGCTAGGGTAAACAGAATATGGAAACACGGCTACCCATCAACATGATTAATGTTTTGCATAATGAGTAGGCCTGGGTCACTCACTACCACTGCTACTCGATTCTTAACTCCCTCCCTCCTCATCTCTTCTTAACTACTACCACTTTACCTAACCCCTCCTACACCCTTCAGTGACAGCGATCCTTGTCACTGCTCATCTTTCTGACGTACCCCCTCCCCCGCTGCCATAGAAACATTGTCCGAACCGTGGCGAAGGGAGGGGAACACTTGAAATTCAAATAGCTGCAGAACAGAGTCTCGACGCCTAGATTCGCTGCTGCTGTTGCTCTATGGATTCAAATTATCGCCGTTCTAATCATTATTATCATTATCAGGCTTTCGCTGGTTTGTGTCAAGCACCAAGGCTTGTATTGGTTGGTGCGTGGAGGGGGGGTAGAATTGTCGTTGTTTCGCCTATGTTGACATTAGTTAGCTTAAGCTATCCTGTATAAGGTGTGGGGGAAGCTACCTACCACCCCTTATCTTTTGCTTTGTATCTGTGTGCTTGTGTTGCGGTGGTGGGAGGGAGGAGGAGGAAAAGCTTGTCGTCTGGTGGAAATGCTGAGGACCATTGTTGCGGGGTTGTGGTCGGCAAAGGGGGTTTGTCCAGGAAATCGTGTACATTCTCGGTTATTGTCTCTCTCCCACTCATTCTATGACAAGGAGTTTATCAAGCGAATAGATGGTGGTCAATGACTCTATACCGAGCCTATTCGTGTTGGTAGCCTTTTGGATTGAATTATGTTGTTTTTTGTCACGAACTGTATTTTAATTTCTGTTATATTGACTGATAGTTTTCGTTAAGAATCTGAAAGCTGTGCCAAATCAATTGTTCTCAGCTAACACATGATGCAATGAGTCAAAATTACTTGATTCATAAATTCCAAATTATTTGAGATTTCAATCAACGATATTCACAATTATTTGAGATTTCAATCAATGACAAAAAGTATTATCATCGAATGTAAATAATTTTTCATAAATGTTCATAAAAAATTGAAAATTATGTTCTTTTGTGGTAACATTGTGTCAACTATGAGATTCTACTAGGTATGAAGATTTCTAACAAAGTCTTACTGCCATTTTTAATCTTGAAACCCCTTTACTTCTAACCCCTACTTTTAGTCTTTATGTACTTCTTTTTAACCAAAGTAGTAGGATGACTTTTATTGTGGCTTTATTCATTCTAGTATCACTCACTTTCACTTCATGTGCTCTGTTTGGATTCCTCTTTTCGCCAATGACTTTGATATATTTTGGGATGAAATACCCTAAAAAATTATGGTTTCATCATTTTATCATTCCAAATTTGTAGGAATAATAGTGTTAAAATTATGGATTTAGTTCCCAGTTTACACATCTCTTCTATACTCTGCACCTAGATCATGGCATTTCAAAACACAAAGTTGGTATACCTCTATTCTCTGCAACTAGATCACGATATCTTGGTACGACTTGATAGACCTGTTTAATACCCAGCAACTAGAGCCGGGTATGATAACACCATCACAGTCCCGGAGTCACCTCGTTAGGCGTCCAGTAAACCTAATTGGATATTTAATATTTTACTTTATTAAATTGCTTGCGAGTAGGAGACGCCCTGTAAATTTTAATATCGCACAAACAGTGTAATTTAATTAAAAAGCGTTTACCGGGGGGCCACGGCTGCACTGTAGCTGGGAGGTTGGGAGTGTAGAAGAGAGTGAGTGAGGGTGTGGGAGAGGTTGGTTGAGAGATGAGAGAAAGAAAAATTAATAATAAATTTATATTAGTTGCCGCTCTTTATTATTAAAGTCTGACGTTGAAGCTCGTAGCTCGCTCGCTGCTGTGGCAAAATAATAAAATAATAAAAAACACACCGACTCTCTCTTTTCGTTAAATATTATAATTTCCGCTCGAACCCCGCTCTAGAAATTCTGTTTCCGTGATTGCCTTTTCTTGCTCTTTCTACCTCCTGCCAACCTCACTCATCATCCTGCCCTTAAAAGAAAATTTATGTAAATTGTTGATTTTGAATCTGAAATTTTACAACCCACCAACCGGTATAACCTCTACATTCTAAATGAAGTTAGAGTTTTCCATTTATAACCAATGTGACCTTTGAACGAACTAATTTTTTATTGATTTGTTATGTTGTCAGTCTGTGATGAGTTGAGGTGAACTTTCACCTGATTATATCTGTTACTAATTGATAAACATTAAGATGGATTCTTAGATACACATTCATGATAGGCACCGTCTTATATAATATAATATTAATACCAATACATCTTCATATATACAGTATAAGTGTATGTATTGGGTCAACCCTAATTAATCATTATCCAAATCATTTACACTTTTTATTCTTATTCCAATTCGTTTTATGTTGACCCCTGTGATACGGTAGGTAATAGAAGTTGTATCTAGAAAAAACCAATTTCAATTGGGAAAAAGATTACTCAACCTCCTCATCTTATCTGCAGCTCACATTTTTTCAATCTGAAGAAAAATTGTATTATTTCTAGGAATAAAATCTGTAGAGTTGTACTTCTCCCGGTATATCATTTCCTATTATAACACATTATGATATAATATAAACTTTTCATTGATATACGAGGATTATCCCGTTATTCAGTTATTGTAAATTACGTTCTTTTGATTTGTCTATGATAACTTTTGGCTGTCAGTATATTGAACTAGGCATTTTCTTCCATCCCTTTCACATTATGCAGCTGATAAAATACTCGTTTTTGGGGTAGTTTTTGGGACAGATATAGATATACCACGTGATACAGAGTTGAGGCTTATCCCTAACCTCTCCAACATGATGCCGCTCCGGCGTGTGTGCATGGGTGCGTGAGTGTCGGCTACCAGAGTCGATTACTTTGAGCCTTTTTGTGCAACTGGCGGCCACAAAATGACTGTTCTCTCACTCACTCTAACTAATTCTCTCCCATGCTCTCTCTTACTCTCTTCATGCAATCACCCCCCACCCCAGAAATCACTGCTCAACGACCCTCTTACACCACAATTCCCCTCCCTCCTTCCACCCCTTAAAACCGATATCCTGTAAACAGGAAACTGATTTGTTGCACACTTTTCGGTTTTCCGGAGCATTTACATTGCCCCCCTCCCCATACCAATTGCCAGTCATCCCTCCTCCTCCACTCGTGTTATGTATGATTGCTGGAGTCTCTTTTGCTCTTCACTGCTGCAAGTATTTTTCGTCTCTTTAGATCTCTAATAAATTCATCATCATTCTACTTTCTTTTAAGCTAACCAAAGATATTACGGAGTGTCGTCCTACTAAAGGTTTTACAGCCGAAGATCGTAGATTCTACATGAAATTTGCTACAAAAAATATCTTGTAAAATTTTCTTACGTAGACCTTAGTTTTCGAGATATATAGATTCTTCGATATTTTTGAATAACGTCACTAACTTTAGAAAACTATCAGTCAAAATCTCATTCTAAGTATTTTGTTGGAAAGAGGAAGAAATGTCCTATAAGATTCATACAATTTGTTACTTTGACGTTTTTGAGCTTTTTATGAGCGTTCGAATTGATTAAAATTTGGCTTAGAACTTGAGAATGTACTTTTTCAACTTTGAGTGGTAAGTTGAAAAACGTCTAACAAAGGAAGAAATTATATCAATCTTAGATTGAAAAATTCTTCCTTTTCCGAACCATATTTTGATTTTGCCTGATAGTTTTCTAGTTATTGACATTTTAAAATATCGAAAAATCTATATACATCATCTCGAATTCTAAGGTCGATATAAGAAAATTTTATTGGTCATTTTTTGCGAAAAGTGGGCATATTTCTCCAATAATTAAAACATTATTATTTCGGACTATTTTTTTTATAGAAATACAAGTGATTATTCATCGGAAGTATAACATGAAATCCCCTCTAGATTGATTACAGTGATCAACAGTGTTCAATAGCTGTTCATCATAAAATAGAATTAATTATGAGTATAGAATGTACGTGGAATTTTTCATGTAGCTGACATCCTACCCAAGAGCATTTATAAAGAATTTAGTATTCTAAAACTAATTATTTCCTAGTATTGAAACATTTCCTTATGGTTTTCCGGGTGGGCTTCTAGGATCTCACAATTGATTTATGTAGTTTTTTTTTCATTTATTTGTAGTCTTATACTCTGCTGTTGTGTGCTGCATACAGTGAGAAGAGAATGTAATATACAAATAAGAATATAAATCTGAGTACCCTTTTCAAATATATCGTCACGTGACGAAATAATTTGAAAAGGGTACTCAGATTTATATTCAAAGGTAGCCCTAAAGAAAAAAGACAATTAGATGGCGAATGTAATATAGTATAATAATACAATGATGTAATACTGTATTATATTCATTCTATACTCACTGGCTGCAACGAGCAGATCTGATGTGATGTCAGTTCGAAGAATCAGCTACCGAAGCCAACCAACCAAACTTGTGATCTCGAATTCTTTCTGGGGGATTTGAAAATTCTTTTTTGACAGCAACTTACCTGATAAGCTACCGCATACACATTGCAGGGTGTAGTTATTGTCAGTTTTTAAATTCTGGGGAAATTCAGTCGGGTAGTATTACGAGAAAATGGCGGTCGTTTGACGAGTGGTCATTCTCTTTGTGCACGGATGACGAGAGAATATGGAAATCGGGAAAGCGGAAAAGCCGAGAAAAATTTACGACGGAAGAAGACAAACAGACGGTTCATAGATTTTGCAAAATAAAAAAGTTGGTAACCGCTGTCGTCAGTCTGAAGCGTCCGTTGATTCTCTTCAATCTGTCAGCGTCCCTTAATAATACGAATGCTTTTCAACCGTACAACCACTGCTGACAGATTCAAGTGAATCTCACTATAGTCAACCAAAATAGACTGATGCATTTAAAAATAATGAGACTAGAATTTTTTCACAAGATTGACTCGCCTTAAATTTTGTAAGTTTTGCTGGTCACGGGAACCTGGGCTATCACAATTTTCATGATGCTCCAGTGTTCTCCATAATAAACAACATGTTTCAATACATATTCAGTTCTCTGATCTCTTTGAAACTCTATTCTACTACAATGTACAATTAAATCAAAAGACTAGGAAATTGTCAAAACCACAGACTTTATTTAAAGTTAGAAAGACCGGTTTCGGTTGTTACACCATTGCCAATCTCTGATAAACTCAGTTTGACAATTGGCATAGACTCAGTTTGATTGACAATAGTGTAACAACCGAAACCGGTCTTTCTAACTTTAAATAAAATCTGTGGTTTTTGTTAATTTCAACTTCTCAACTACACAAAAAAACAATGTACAATGCTTTATAGGAATTGAATACGGCATGCATGCAGTTCGAGATTATAGTCCTTTATTTATAAGCAAATTTATATTCCATGAATTTCACTGATAAAAAAATGAATTAATTTTTCAATTTATATACAATAGAACGCAAAATATTTATTGGTAGTAATTCAAATATTAAGCATAATATTGATTTGTGTTCTAATCTACACTGCATTGAGCCTACTCACTATTAAAGCCATAGGCTAATCCCATTAATAATAAATAGTCATGCATTGATTAATTATTGCCAATCCATTAGGGCTCACGGTAACTTGAGTTTCATGAGGCACTTTCAAGCTCCCTGGTAATTTAATGGAACAATTGTCATCATTGTTAATAATTATTACTTCAATGATCCTAAGTATGTGATTCAGTGTCTAATTCATAGTAAAATATTTTTGTGAAACGTCTGTGAATAGGTTTATTCCTTTTGTCATGACTCCCTTCTTATTAGTCATGACCGTCCACTTTTTTGAGGTACTTGACCATGTTCAGTGACTTGATCTTCACTTGTATGTCAATGGAAAACTATCCTGCATCTGATTTCATTCTCAGGCAGTCACGATCGATAGTATGGTCTATACACTAGCATTTGGGTAGCACATATTTCCCAATTATCATTGTTTGTATCTGTAAATTGTAATGGGATGCAACTCGCCTAAGAGCTAAGTTCATCTATATAGATCTATGTAGTTCATCTATATTTTCGGCAAAATCAAATTGTTATCAGCAGCGGTGATAGGACTAATACATTTGCAAACCTCACCATGGGTCTATGAAGTGCCCTCCATGTTCTGCTGGCATATTCACGCACCGTCAAAGTGTTCCACATCTAAATGCGATTTACAAATTGAATTTTAAGAGATGGAACGTGTCCTATCACAGTTCGGAACACCTGCCTGGAACCTAGGCGTAGGTCCGGATATATTGCAAATAAGCTGGGATTAGGGATTCGCGTACCGAAGCGAGTATGCTATGCTGTCAAGAATAGCATTGCCCAACTTGACTGAGCTACTCAACGTAACTGGCATGCTCAACTAAGGTAGGCAATGCTCAACTAAAGTAGACAATGCTAAAATGCCATCGACAATCAAATGACGTTTTTATACACGTACGTAGGAACGAGGTACCACACGAGGAACTGTGATGTTGTTTTGTTGATGAATTACCTGATGATCATTCTTCATTTATTTTCAATTACCCTGATCTTGAGTTTGAAATTGTACTAAGAATTTTCAGCCGAAACAGTTCTTCATGATACCTGTATACAATAGTATGTGAGGAGAAAGGAAGATACAAGATTCACGAAAAGAACAGGATTCTCTTATCACTTATCAATAAAAAATGGAATAACATTATATTCCATAATCACATAATTCATAATTTAATTTTTCATAATTTAATAATATCATAATCCCATTAGATTGCTATAATCTTGTGTTAGATACCTTCAGTTCATTCTACTTGTTGGATTATTGCAATGTAACTGTATCACTACCGTGAACCTGGCATACATTTTTGAGTGATGCAGCGATGCCTTCATAGATGTGTGGCTGATATTCGCGGATGAAATGTGCATATTCTGTTTGTAAATGAAGCAGCCACATGCTGTCGCGTGCTGTTCTGTTTCCGTAGGTTATTGTGTTGTCCTCTTTCATAGTGGGCTCGTAGGCTCGCGCGCCGTTTTTCTGTTGCCTATTCGTCCCGTCGCGTTCAGTTCGACGGATAAAAATTTAATTCCGGGACGCGTTCACCCCCCGCCAAGGACCGTCCCCAGCTCCGAAATTGGATTTATCCTCTGGAGGGCTTCAAATAAAATAAAAAAGCATATCCGGGTCCGGTGGACGCGCATTTGGGGACACAACGATACGCCTATATCTATATAAATTAGTCATCAATCAAAAATACTGCGTAATTTGATTTCTGAAACATTATTCGCCGTGTATTGTGAATTTTTTCGAGATCTTTTTTAGCCCCGATCTCGGCAGTGGTTTTGATCTGACCCCTTCTCCACCCCTTATCGAATGACGACACCAGGCGTCGGACCGCTTTTGTGTCGCGTCAGCAGAAACGTGGAGGTGCTCCGCGACCGCTTGCTATTCCCAAACCGATCTCCGTTCTGTTTTCCAGTTTTTCACTTTTTTCTCTTCTCTCCCGCGGTTTTTTCTCGTTCTAGTTTTTCTTCTCCTTTCATTGTCGTCGAGTGTTCGGTTTCGTTTTTATTCCATCATTTGAATCGCCTCATCCTCCGCCTAACCAAACTCCCCACCCTCACCGGTCTCAATTTCGTACAATGGAATCAACCTTCGCATACTAAATTATTGTTTACAATCGGTCGCCCATATTGCCTTTTCCAATTGAGTTTTTCTTTACACCCTCCTACCTACCTCCAACCCACCTATATATCTCTTGTGTTCATTTTTTGAAAAGCGTATGGAAAAATTACAAACTAAATAAAATCCAGCGGGGAATTTTTTCCCCTCCATTGTCAGTGTGAATGCCTACCGAGTGTATTGATGTTTCAATGGTTTCGGGAATTCTCTTATCGTCTATTAGAGATATATATCTGAACCGTTTGGAAATGTTTGGCATGCGTCGTCGCGGTGTGGCTTGTTATTTCAAGGTTTCAATGTGCTGGCTTCAAGCTATCGATGGCGCAGCTCAAAGTGAAGCCTGCCTTTGTATCGCCAACCATTCGTTTATTGCAATTTTGATGAATAAGTAATGCTTGTTCTGAACAACTGGCTTCTTTCAAATAATTGTCTGTTCAAAATATACATGATTGTTTGATGGACTTTTCCTCCTTTCCTCACTTCGAAAGCATGATACACCACCATGAAGCATTAGTACAATCTAATACAGTAGCCTACTTATTGCTCCAATCTCAAATAATATCCAAATCAATTTTGTTTTTTCTAAATTGAATATTATTTATTCTCAGTATGACAATATTTATTCTGTAATTTATTACTTCATGCTGCATTATTTGTATTTTTAGCTGTACATGTAACTTCGAATTTCAATTTTATGAATATCATTGTACGGTATTTTTTCCTCAATTTTAATTTATTGTATGACAATTTTCGATGTAGTTTAACGGATTGTGCAACTAGTGGCAATACAATTATAAATTAATCAAATTTACAATAGTTATAACTACAATGTTAATTCTATCAATTGTATTTTATTCAAACTTCGACTCTCAATAATTATTACAACTGCAATTAGTTTTCTTGGGAAACACTCAAAGTTCATGAAGCTCGATTACTCTTGACAATTTCTAATTTAAATTACAAGATTGAAAAAGTTATGAATGGTTCAGTTCTAACAACTTTCTTGAAAAACAAACTCAAAGAGCATTGAGCTCGAACAGCAGCACATCTTCAATTTAGCTATTATTCAACCACTCAACTGGTCCAACCTCGAACAACCTCACCCAAACCTCAACTTTCTGTTTTCGAGTGAAACAAAATCTGTGAGTGATACGCCTCCGAAATTAAACAAAAACTGCGTCTCTAACGTATGCTGGTTGTGTGTCCATTGAAATACCCCAGTCCAACAGTACGCCTGTATGATTCTACTCTTTCAATAATGTATAGGTATGGAAATTTATTTAAGGCCTCAGTCTGTACTGCGAGGAGAGATGTTGATTTTTTTCGAACCACTTCACTTGTGTGGTACGTGTGTAGGCGCCCTGCCCCTGTAAATAATTTGCTGCAACCAGTCGGTCATACGCATATCGTCGCATTCTATTGTCATGTGTTTTCTTTATTTTTCATCCACTTCATCGTTCATGTTGCCTGCATCTGCCCCCCTGCATTGAAAAACTGTGCTCGCTTTTCCGCCAGTTTTCTGCATAGAATTTTCCTTGAGAGTAGCAACAGCCGCCTCTTGTTTGGACCCTATCAGGTTTTTTGCAACATTTCCCGCCTTTTTTGTCTGCTACACAAATTGATTATGTAGACTGGCCAGCGTTTCTCCAGGCGGCCGCCGTATTGTTCATTGAATTCCATTTTTTCAAAAATTTACCCTTACCCAGTTGACATATGTGTGTGTTTTTTCGAAAGTTAGTCCATATTTTTCATTCTTTATTTATTCCGATGCGCGCTGCAGCGTATTCGCTTCAATGGTCACGTGCTACTGGCTAGTGGCTTCTGCAACCGGGCCTAGTTGGCCGTATAGTGGAGACCAACCCCTATTCTTCAGTAAACAATGGATGCATTATCCTTCTCCTCCCACCCTCTCATCAAGATACTCTCTACTCTCCACTCAAAAATATACGTCAACATCTTTTTCATGTCTCATGAACGAAAATATAGAAAAAAATGAACTGAATGTAAATTAACCAGTAATCACTGGCGGAATAATTTGCGATTCACTATGCTCCAGTGAGGCTGGTAGCCTATTGTGCAGATTTTTACTGTGAGGATTTTGATTGGAAACACTTGGAACTGTGAAAATCATTTGTTTATTAAAGCAATAAAAAAATTCAATTTCTCACTAGGTTTTGATAATGATGATTTGATAATTTGATAATTATGATGATTTGATGATTATTTGATAATTATGATTTGATAATTTATACAGTGTTAAGTAAAATTAGTTCCCATTTTTATTATTATGAGTTGATATTATAAACCGAAGAGTCTGCAGAAACCAGGGCATTTTGAGAAATGCGTTTTCCAATGCGTAATCTCAGGCAGAGCTTATTTGTAGAGTTGGATCGTAGCTGAGAAGTTGAGTCGTTTGGCGCACTGCGATTCTGCGATTATACTGAAACTCGGCGAATGGCTGGAATGTCTGCCAACATACGACGCCAATAACTATAACAATATTTTTAATAACTGAAGTCATGATATTGAAGTACTCCCATATCCTCATATGTACCGGCAGGTGTGTCTTCATATATGAAACTGTATAATGAACAAACTCATTTCGATACCAACGTAGGTACTTGTAAAATGGGTATCATACGCAAATTTCAGACAATTTATTACAAAAGTTTGAAGCCTTTGGTGTTTCAAAGCATAACTTCATGTTTGAACATTCTTTCCTGGATTTTTGCCGATGTAACTGCCGACCTGCTATCTATGAATACCCGGTCCCCACTGGCCCTCATTACATACTTACCAGTCAGATGAGTTCCTCGGAAGGATCAACTGGGGAGAACTTTGAAAAACAATAGTACTTGCAAAGGTCATGCAAAAAGGTCGGAACATACATTTCGGCTTTCATATCTGGACTAAACTCGCCCCATGCATGGGCCGGCCCTGTTCACATTTACACACCAACTTTCAAGTGGTGAATTATTCAAGCTCGCAATTCCTATTTGTTCCGTTGAAACCCTCGTGGAATTCTGCAAGGGCCATCTTCATGAATATATCGGCTGCATCATACCAATAGCTTTTTCAATCTTACTTGACTATCATTTAGTTTCTCCAGTCTCTCATCTCAAACTTGAACGATGTAAGCTTTCAACCGTCAGATATCATTTGTATCGCCTTTTGTTTTGAAGCTCTTCTGTCATTCAAGGATTATGTATTTGCCTGTCCCAACTCACAAATAGAATAAATGTATTTACAACTAATGTATTTTACAAATGTGTTAACAACTCACAATTTATTGATAAATGGATTGAAAAGATGTAATTTCATTTATTGCTATCTCTTGAGTGGCCTAACAATACTAACAATTGGATTTGGAGTGATGGGATCGTCCCTGCTGGCCATCTCTCAACATGTTCCTGCCAATCAATGCGATACTATGACACTTTTCTATATTTTATCCAATAAAATTCAACTCTGTGAGAAAGTCCTGTTTCCTTCGATGTGGTCTAATCGATCACAAGCTTATTTTTGCCGCCGGCACTACTTTCTTCATATTCAGTGATGGTACAAGATTCACTACTGTAGAGGAGGATTAGGGTAGCCATCACTTTGTCTTATCGTAGCTCGAGACTGATGTTTCTACATCTAAATATATTTGAAACAAAACTTAAAAATTTTGTAATAAGGGTTGATAACCAGTCGAAAGTAATTGATCGGTGATATTTGCTGATGTTCTCATGTCTCCATTGAAGTTAGACTAGTTCCTTTTGTTGAATGATCTCATTATTACGTAAATGATTCAAACAGTACAATAATCTCTATTCCTTAAAAATCTCTCCAACGCACATTATTTTACGAACGTATTTACATCATTCAAACCACTATTACTTAAATTCTTGGATTTGAAAATATAACCTGTCTTTTGGAAAGTCCACTATTTATGAAAATAAAACACTGGCCTCAGTCATCATCCTATTGGTGAGTGAATGAAGCTGCGTTGTGTTGCGATGGTTGAGGGTGGTCCAAACAAAGGCTTTTGGAGAAAAATTGTATAATAATGACGTGGCAAAGATATAAGCCTAAATAGGGAAACGCTAGGCCTGCTGTCATATCTCTATCATGATTTGTAATCTCATTGATAAATAAATTACATTTTTGACTACTTTATGTTACAATATTGTTAGATGACTAATTAATTATTCGGGTGATAGCATCCTTTTTTGAGATTATTTCTCACTATTCAAGTTGAAAAGTTGGAGCTTTCAATTAATTTTCAGGGTAGCCATCCAGAAATTTGAAATTTTTGGTTGAAAAAGGATTATCAAGCTAATAGAAGAGTATTTAGGAAGACTTGGAGAAGTAAATAGTTGAAAGCTCTCTAGTGCACAAATAATGTAGAAGAGTGGGACGAGTTGTAAAAAAGGAGAGTTGCTTGCACAGTACAGGTGCCACAGTCCCACCTGGGGGGGGGGGGACTGACTCTGGATGTGTGCCTGTGTGAGTGTGTGCCTGTGTGCCTGTGTGAGTGTGTGCATTGTGTATATTAATATGCGAGGGTGGCCATCACAAATTCCTACCACACTCCAACTGAAGATGGTCGCTGACAATGTGAGCGTGCGTGTGTGCGCCTCTAGAGACAAAGATTGATCTCACACACGCACACTCCCCTCAGTGAGTGAATGAAGCTGCGTTGTGTTGCGATGGTTGAGGGTGGTCCAAAGAAAGGCTTTAGGAGAAAAGTTGTATAATAATGACGTGGCAAAGATATAAGCCCAAATAGGGAAACGCTAGCCTGTTTCGATGGTTCTTTCTCCCTGTTTTCTTGCTCTTTCTCTTTTCTGCAGATCTCTTTACTTGCATGCATCTCATCAAAATCATAATCATCATAATCGAGCTCATACACCCTCACCCTCTTTACCTTCTGAAATTATTCTCATGATTGTCATAGTCATAATCATCATCATAGGTAGTCCACACCCATTCTTCCTCTACTTTTTGAAATCCAACATACTTACTTATTCCATCTCACTATGTGTTTCTTGTTCATCTTTCTCCATTTACTTCCCAAATATTCTGAAGTTCTCTCTCTTCTCCTTGGAAACAAAGCTAGTTTCTTCCTGTCTCTGTGATTCACAATTCCTCTGTCTTCCTCTACCTCGTATTTATATATCTCTCTTAGTCAGTCTGAGTCTTTCTCTCCCGCTCTCTGTGCATTTGCACATTTTCATTTGCAATACTCATATTTCATGTTAAAATATATTGTGTACCAATATATCAAGACTCAGCACATTATAATAATTATGAATAATCAATCAGTCTTTCTTAATCTATCTCTATCTCATTTTTCTCTTATCACTTCGTGCTTTGTATTTGTCTCCCTCTCCCTCACATATGAGTACAAACTGTTTCTCATTTCTCAGCCATTTTCCTCCTACCATCTTCTCTTTCTGTGTTACCCTTTTCTGCCTGCGCCAGTCCTGGATTGCTCCCCTAATCTTCTCTCACTTCATCTAATGTTCCATTGCATCGGACCTCCCTCATCCCTCCAGTTCTCCCCCATCTTGAAATACACAACGCGTAACCATTTCGTCCTTTTAGCTTGCTTTCCTCCACATATTACTTCTTTACAATACTTATTCCAGTGTAGATTTTCTTCATCAGCTCAACATGTTCATGAAAACATACAGGAGCGTGCATGTAACTACGGGTGCGTCTGAAATCCATTACACTAGCTGATTCTCTTTTTCTTGTCTCTGACGTTTTCTTTCTCCCTATTTGTTTTTGCATCCCCTCACGAGTAGGGAAAATCAAGAATATTAATTAAGTTATATCGGAAGTGCGTTATGCGCTTTCATTTCCTATCGGTGCTGCTTCTTTCAAATTTCCATTTCACTAATTATTGCTTGAATGCACTTCAGTTTCGCGAACAGGAATTACCGGAAGCTTAGATATGAACGTGGATTAAAATTTTCTTCCATTTACGAAATGTTCCGCTTATTGCCTCGAATGTATGAGTAAGTTTATCGAAGTGAACAAACCGATCTTTCTATGTACAGGCTTATGTCTTTCATATGAAAGATTCAGTTTCCACAATTAAACCCCCATTCCCTCAAATGGCAATGTACTCTTGATAATGTACTTGATGATTGATAGGTTTGCTCCAATCCATTCAACTTTTAACTTGAGCATTCAATCTGAATATCACTTCTACAAATCTTGTGAAAATTAAAGAAGATTTGATCTTGTAATCCTTTCACTGAAAACACTAATGACCTCACTTTTACACCTCTCAAATTCTTATATATCAATATTTATGACTTCCCTATGTAGTTGTTAGGATTCAGATCCTAGCAAGCATGTGATCATAATTGAAGTAATTCTCAACTCATTCATAAACATTGGATGTTTTCCGTGTTCTTCCAATTATATCAAAAGTTTGTTAGGTTTTTGTCTTAAACCTAAATTTTTATCTTTTTATTGTAAAAGCTTATTTCTCCAATACATTATAACATTTACAAGAGAATAATTCATTACTAGTAGTAGATGCTTTTCATTTACTTGATAGAATTTTTACTTTTTAGAACTTTTCATTTACTAAAGAAGCTTGGTAGATGTTTTTTTTTATTCACAACTTTTTTGTATCAGAAGATGTTCATTTAAATTTCCATTAAAACTCATACGCAACTCACTGATATTAGAGATGAGTAGATGGGATAATAGTATATTAATCAATAATCTCACACACTCATTATCATTTATGTCTAAACTAGATCGCTATCAATTCGTAGTAGCCGTGAACTCAATTCCTAGTAGTAACCATAACAATTACGAAATTAAATAATGGATTCCTCTTTATAGTTGTTTGGACTTGATAGTGAGCGGCGGGTAAATTGTCAGAGAGATATCAGCAACATGAATGCTTGGAATATGTTGAGTGGCGTTTGTACTGCACGCTAGCTTCGCATAGTTTCGTGAAGAATAGCTATGGTGAGATTCATTTGGAAGTATCAGCATCGTTTGAATGAGAAGTATTAATGTTATTTATGCGGAATACTGATAGTTTAGAGTGAATTGCACTCTACAGCAGAATTTTCAGAGAGTACAGGGTAACTGGTAGAGTGCAGCATATAATATGCACTCCACAGTGCATTATTGACAAACAAATGTTAGCATATCAAAATGAGCCTGCAGCCTCGTTTAAAGGCCCGATGAACGGATAGCACCTTCCTTAATATACGAGCAGAGCTCAAAATAGCACAATTTATGAACTTATCGCATGATGCTCTCTTAATTTTCCTTGCTCTGATCCACTCTTCCTATGTTATTCCATAATAATTACCAGCTCACACGGTCTCTCTCTCCCTTGTAAGCCGCCTCACTTCCTTCATAAATACAGCCAACTATTTCACCTATAATACTTGAGGGTGAGTTTGTATGTGTTTGTCCTTTACAAGTTGAGTGAAGTTCGTATCGAGCGAACCAAAACTTTCTTAGTTTGGTAGAGTTTGGAAGGGCGTAAATTGCATGCGGCCAATACATGCTTTTCTCATTCTATTATCTCTCACTCTCTCTCTCTCTTCCCTCTATCTCTCTCACCACTCTCCCTTCTTTTCTTTCCCACTTTATTATAACCCATCCTCTTCAACTCTTGCATTACTTTTCCTATTCAATCTTAAACAATACTCATTGAATGAAAAAAGAATTTGCTGACATTTGTGTTAGGAAACAAGTATATGTAATACATCAAGTGGACTAATGAAGAAGCAGTTCCTCAGGGGATTCAGTTACATCTTTCTGATTTGTGAAAATTCAATTTGTGTAATAGAAAATTATTATGTAATCGTGTAATGAACAACTGTGAATAGATCAATGGAAGATGCAGATGCTCGGAAATTTCAATTAAATTGTTCTGCTTGATGTATCTTGATACTAACGTTTATAAAAATTTCAAGATCTTTCTGACTACCAAAAATCGTATCGTATATTAATTAATTAATTTATTAGGTTAGCAATACAAAGATCGGAAAAGAAAAATAACAGGCTATTGCCCAAAACTTTTTCAATTTCCTTATTTAGTTTCAAATTGTCCAAATATTCTGTTGGGGTTTGTTTTTGATGTAATTGACCGAGCGAAGTGAGGTCTAAGATTCAAGTCGATAGTTTGGCATTTCTCTTGATGTTCAAATGTTTATATGTTGCGCATTTACGGCGAAACGCGGTAATAGATTTTCATGAAAATTGACAAGTATGTTCCTTTTTTAATTGCGCGTCGACGTATATACAAGGTTTTGGAAATTTCGCATTTCAAGGATAATATATAAGGAAAAAGGAGCCTCCTTCATACACCAATATTAGAGTAAAAATCTGGTGTGGCGCACTCACACAACTTTCCCTGCCGTTATGAAAATTGATCACCTGACGCTAGTGTTCCCGCGCATCTCAAGTCTACTATTCAAAGATTCGAGCCAGCTAGTGACTGGGCAATAACGCTGGAGACACACGAGGTCTGCTATCTCTTCATAGTGAATCATTTAATAGAATCAACAGTTGCCAACAGTTTGCAATTGGATAATCACATTTTCTCGAATTTCGAGCTTATTTTCATGCTCAATCTATTCCACTTGAATTTTTTTGTTTTAATTGTATCTGAAGCCTGATAATTGGGGCAGTGCTCCTGAAATTTTTACAGATATGAGACTTGTGACAGTTGATAGAGCTTATCAATGAATTTTCTAGGTATGAATTTGATCAAAATCGTTGGAGCCGTTTTCGAGAAAATCGCGAAAAACCCTGTTTTTGACAACATTTTTGCCATTTTAGAATTGCATTTGATCGAAATTGTTCGTGTCGGATTCTTATAGCGTAAGGACCTTAAGTTCCAAATTTCAATTTTTTAATTGGGAGATGAGATTTCGTGTACACAGACGCACATACACACACACACACACACACACACACACACACACACACACACACACATATATATATATATATATATATATATATATATATATATATATATATATACAGACCAATACCCTAAAACCACTTTTTTGGACTCAGAGGACCTTGAAACGTATAGAAATTTAGAAATTGGGGTACCTTAATTTTTTTCGGAAAGCAATACTTTCCTTACCTATGGTAATAGGGCAAGGAAAGTAAAAATCAGACTATAGAATTATTCATCATAAATCAGCTGACAAGTGATTACACAGATGTGTGGAGAAGCCAGTCTATTGCTGTATTTCCATAAGGACTATAGTTTCAATCAGGTAGTTGTTGATGAGAATACTGTGTGAGGTCTACTGTTCACAGAACTACTAGTAAAACACATGAAATAGGTCTATATTATTTGTATTAAATGAGATGCAACGCCTCAGAAATATAGTTGATGCGTTCCGTTTTTAGCGTTGCTAGAGAGTGAAGGACTAGAAGAGCCAACAGCCAGCAAGAGACTAAGTGCTACTCGGCCTCCCGAATAACAGTAAAATATGAGCTTTTAAATAACGATAAATCCCGTCGGGTATAAAATATAATGGTGGCTGGGCGCGCCATCGTCGGAGGCGGGAATTTCGAATAACTTGAAAGGATTAATCATAACCGTGCATTCTGGCACATATCACCATTTTTTATTTGGCAGACGTCTTTTATTATAAATAATAGCAATAATTGTGGTGATATCATATGCGTGGTGTTATCGCGAAAAATTGTCGCTCCAATGAGCTAGACTAGCGGGACTAGTCTACTGTAGACTATTTTCGTATAAGCCAGTATAAATTTCCACTTCAATTTATTATTTGTCATTGTGTCTGGCTATAGTTTTGTGAGATGCATTGTTCTTTTTCAGGGATTAGAACTCTCTCATTCTCTTGAGAGAGATAGAGCAGCCACTTGTACTACTAAATGCCTATTAATTCTGTTGTTTGCCCGGTATGTGGATATGGACCATGTCTAGTTATCATTAATCGTAACTCGAAAAATCGTTGTCTCTTCCAATGACAAGCATAATATTCACCAGCTTTTATCAAATTTTTCATTTTTGACAATTTTCATAATCATTAGTTTCGTTTAATTTTCTACTGTATTTTTCATGTTCCATCTTCATGATAATAT
This sequence comes from Nilaparvata lugens, assembly GCF_014356525.2. Lineage (NCBI taxonomy): Eukaryota > Metazoa > Arthropoda > Insecta > Hemiptera > Delphacidae > Nilaparvata > Nilaparvata lugens. The sequence continues at coordinate 24,467,923 of NC_052509.1, forward strand.
TAATTCATTTGAGAACATTTGGTGAAATGATTATTGAAAGAATGGAATAATTCATGAGGTCTCATGGCTCTCAAAATACTCTCTGCTGGTTGATTACAAATTTATAAATACTATTTTATTGTTGTTATATTTGAAGAAAAAACTTCTAATAATGGTTATACAGTAGTAATAGGTATTTTAAAAATGACATGAAAAATTAAGTTTTGTAATGGAAAAAGTTTGGAACGAACCAGCATTAATAAAAAATCCAATTATAGAATAAGATAGATAGAATATTTTTTTAGGTTCCACTGGCAGCAGTTGTATCAACAATTTAATTGTTAGCATGTCGAAATAGTCAAGTTTGATGACAGTTGTTATTCATGACGAAGTACTCCATGAATAAAACTGAGTACATCTAATGACTGGCGGACAACATGTAGAATAATTTTGGATTTCATGCAACAAATAGTTGGAAAAGGCTTATTTATATAACAAATAAGACAGAGAACTACCATATACTTTATTGAAACAATTTCATTGACATTGTTTCTACATTTGTTGTTATTATTCCGTGTCCTCTCAATATAGTGTTGCGAACTTCAACCTGTATTGGGAAACCACTTTGTGAAAACTAATGATTTGTATAAAAGTACATGCCTCCTCTTTTACTCAATTTCATGAAATTATCTCCATCAGAAAAGTTTCCAATTATCATGTTTGCTTTCTAATTAACTAGAATATCATATTCATGATAATTATTTATTTATTAGGTCAAAACCACCACAATCTCAGAATTTGACAGGGAAAACATCTTGCGAATTTCTTGTCACTAAATAACTCAGAAGTATCCAACAAAAGTTGTAAAATTTTGTAAAAAATGTAAATTTGTATAAAGTATAATTAAACAAAGTTTAATCATCTGAAATTTTTTAATATTCAATTATCTGGACTCCAGCTTTCGAGGCTTTTGTAGTAGAGTTACTATTATTAACATAATGTTTTCTATTAGCCTACTCATTGCTCATAAGAATTTCATCTAAATTATATTTTTTTGGTAAATCCAGTGTTTTTCTTGTATATTTAATAATTCCCTTCAAATGTATCCAGTTTTCTATCCCAGATAGGCATTAACGATTATTTCAGCCGGTGGCAATCTGTCGAAATGATAATAAATTTATAAGTGAGAATTTCCTTGTGGTAAACAATAACATCGGATCGGTGGAGTAATTAGGAAGAGGTGTGTAATTTTCATAAATCGATTACTGTTGTCTCTGTACACAATAAAGGAATCACTATTGCCAACCTTGGCGAAAGGTATTCACGCCATTATAACTGCTTACTTAATTACAGGTCGCTGATATCATACAATAATATAGCCCACAATATATTGGATCAGTCTATATTTTATCGAGATGGCGTCCTCTTATCGAGTCCATTATTATCGCCAATAGACTAGAGGCAATATTGTATGCTCTAGCTCTAGGTACAATAATCTGCTAGATTGGTCCATTCGAATAGATCATCGAAGAAAAACAAAGTGTTGCTTGATGAGGCCAAAGTAGGCCTACCCTTTGCTATCCTTGGCCAACATTTGCACAATTTGCACAATTGAATTTCCCGCGGGTATTCATCTTCAGTGGATTGTGTTGACCGACGGATATTATAGGTACAATTTGCTGATAGTGTTTTGCTGATCAGCGCTGATAGAATACCTAATCAATCTAAGCTTTTATCAGTTATAATATTGAGTGAATTAATTTGCTGGAAATCACTATCCAGTTCATGGAATAGAGATTGTTTGATTGATTGAGTTATTGCTTCCATTAAGGGCAGAATTAGGACTCCAGGTCCTCTCTGCCACACATCCCTCAAAGAGAGGAAGAGTTGACCGGAGAAATGAAAGTATCCTATTTTTATTCGCACATAATTGAAGCATGGAGTTGGAATAGTTTCAAAGAATGATGCAACGTTCATTCTAGAGAATAATAAATTATGTTGAATTCGGACTAAACTTTCTACTTCACCATCGATTTCTTTCGACATAAATTATTCATAGCCTAACCTAAATTTTTAAAAACATAATTTTTAATAAAATAAAGTTTCTAATTCTATATTATTATTTTTCCCGCTGTTACTTTAAGTTAGCATCCAGTATCTATTCCCAATAGATAGTAATTAGTAGCATGGTATTATAGTACCATGGTATTCTATACTTACATTGTACTGTATCATGAATTGATAGGTAAACAACAACTACCATCAACCATAAAAACTGATAAAAATTGCAATCACCCTTGTTCCGGAACTGAACAAACAATGCACAGCCACCGCAACTTGGTTGGCTTCCATTTTTGCAGTTGGGTGACGCTCACTCATGGCTGAGGGTTGAGGGCTGAGGGTAGATTTGCGTCGGGCTAATTAGCAGGCATTCGTCATCCATCTTCGACAAGTGCACACTCCACATGAAAAGAAAGCTTGATGCACTACTTTAGGGCACCACCGACCGAGTCTTTTTTTCACCGCCAACAATCGAGTGGATATTATCGAGACACCGGAGGCGTTCTGTTCAGCGATTTATTAATTGATTTTTTCGGTCGTCACACATCCAGCACCCCAGCATCAGTTATGCGCGCGTCGAATGCAATTTATACAATAACACCTTACAAATCGAAACCAGTGAACTGGCAGGAAATCATCCGTCTTCCACCCCCACTAAATCTAATTAACTAATTAACTTATTCAATTCTACAACCTCTCTAATAAGAATGCCACTTGATTCTACCAATTATTAGCTAGCCTGTTTTTTTGCTGACGACAGCAAGCAACTTGAACATTTCTGTTCCACTCGAATGTGTTGGCAGTAGATGAGTGGCTGAAACACGTAACATGCTATCTGCACAATGCACAATGCAAGTGAACGACGTAACCAATTGTGTTGTGTGAAAATCAATCACTGTTCACTTCCCATTATATGCCTCAGTTTGATCATGAAGCTAGAAACAAGAGTTCATGAAAAAATATCCAAGTACAGTGTCCTTATAGGAGAACATAGTAGTTCGTATGTCCTGTTCACAGTTAGAACCACTGCAGAGATAATTTACACATTATCCATAATCATTCATACTTTATATGTAGGCTACATAATATATTATCATTCATTGTTTCACCATAATATATTAGGTTCATTCACAGAAATGTTGAACCCATCTGATTGAGTATGGTAGGCTATACAAAAGCATGAATTAAATTGAAATTAAAATAAAAATTAAATTGAACAAAAGCTAACACCTCATAAATTTAAAACTTAATTCTATTATTAAAGATTCATGGTCGTAAGTATTTTTGGACTGTTGTCTGTTTTGTCGACGACTTTGTCATGTATGTTGTATGCTGTATGCTGTCTTGATCGATTCGCTACTTCCATCTCAACTGCATATTGCAAATATCAATGATTGATCTTGTGACGTTACAATGAATTAATACTTTTCATACTACTATTATTTGTGTAGAGTTATAGTTCATTTTATAGTTTCCTACAGTTATAGTTTATTTGTGTAGAGTTCAAAAGATGAAGATTGAACTTGATATGAGCAGCTGTATGCTCTATTCATACTCAATGTTCAACATGAAATTCGATGTGGTTTTATATCTTGTGTTGTACATTCTAATAATTATATGATTTAAGATAGTGAGCATCAAAAGTGATATTTTCCACTCGAAAGCTATTACTATCCTTTTCTTCGCTTTGTTATTGGTTCCGATTCAGATGATTTCTACCTCTTGACTTGTTTTGTATAGCCTAGTAGTATTATGATAGTGATAACTCGTTCACAAAACATCCGATTACCACTGATGATTGGTATGTGATTGGTGCAATTTAGCCCGCATCCGTTCAATATAGTTGGCGCCAGCCATGGAATTTGGTTACCTGAACTGCATTTTCTACGGTTGAATGTTAATTTGGTTTCTTTAGAAATTGACAAGAGTTATTCAAGAATACAGTAGGTATAATATTATGATGTGAATAGAGATGTGTGTAGACTTTGAAAAAACGAGTGTGCAGTCTACAATGTAAAAGTATCACTGACCTAATCCTAGTGGCCTGAGAGAGAGAGAGAGAGAGAGAGAGAAGAGAAATGTTCATTTCTTCTTATACCATCACATTGAAAGTATTAAAAATTTGTATATAAGTAAATCGTATTCCAACTTAATACTATGAGATACCTTGTTGATCATCATCTAATAAATACAAAGTAAAAAACATATTTTTCAGAAGTCAGACATTATATTACACAAACACACTGAAATTGACAAAGTTTTCATGTCAATGTGTTGAAGCATTTGGATCCTTGATAATTCAATTGTTTGTGGAATAAATTATTTGGGTTATTATCAGTTTTATTATTTTGTCTCTAATATCACTATAAATTAAATTTCATTTTATAAGTTGATGCAGTACAATTGATCAATACATTATGGAATGCAGACAAACCAGGGCCGCAATAGTAATTATCGTGTTAGTAATCCAACAGTAGAGCTGAAATAGACAATGCTGATAGGTTCACAATTTTACAAACTACGAAAATCAACCCGGGGCTTGGTGATGAATGAAAGCAAATCAACAACGGCATAAATAACATGCCAACTAAACATTTCACCCATTCGCCAACTATCATTTGATTAGATTCAAATTTTTACAAACTGCGAAAATTAACGTGAGGCTAGATGATGAATGGAAGCAATTCACCAATAAATACCATGGCCACTGAACATTCCAACCCTTTCACTAACCATCAATAGATGAGGGCATTCATAGTCAAACTATGCACCACCCCTCCCCCCATCCCCTACCCACAATGCAGCACCAATCTTTTTATCCGGAGCCAACACGTTGCATTGCAGATTTGGTCATAACAAGACCAGCATAGCAAATACACGACGGACGAATATCGCTGCACCGCCAGCACCACATCTATAAAACAATTATCGCAGTAGTGAGGGGGGGGCGCTTGCTGGTGCGGGTGCGTGCGTTGGTCTGCATTCACAAATAATGTAGTAGACCTAGTGACGTTTGTGCAAGCCATCTGTCATATTATAGACCAGCTACCGCAATCAACACGGGGGGACGGACGGACGCCACAGTCCTGTTCACAAAATTATTATTTATTCAAAATTTCTGCTGATTATAATAAATAATAAGGGTGCACAAGAGGGAAGAGGGAAGCCAGGAAGGAAGGAAAGCGTGCCTGATTTCTGTATGAGTCGGTTTGGGGTTTCCCTCCCCCGCCCCTTCGTCAGCCATCCCGAACACTACAATCATCTAAATATGAATCAAGTGTTCCAACAACCACTGCTACCATCCTTCAAACTGAATGAGTAGATGTTTTCTCTTGGAATATCAATTGAAAAATAAAAATAGAGTTTATTTGATTCAGAATATATAATTAATTTACTTATGATTCCGAAGGAATGGATTTAACAATTATTCTTGAGAATAGAAGAATTATTCAATTCTGACAATCTATCAGAGCATCCATATTTGGGTGTCTCAACACTCAACACTTCTCAAAGTCTTGTGTGTTTTAAAAATAGATAATAGATCCATCAAAATTAGGAAGAAGAGAGGATACATAATATACTTCCATAGTATTGTTTTCATTAGTGAATAAGATGATATGCCAGTGAGAAGTATATGTAGTATTGTAGTTGGAATATGTTATCAACTAAGCTACTTAGATCAATTATGAAAGAACTTCTTCTCACACATACACCAGTAGGTTCATGTTAGTGTAGTTACAACCAATTTATTTCAATATTCAGTCACACTATAAATATTACATTTATACTATATAAAATATATCGATTTTTTAGAAAAGTTGGTTCAATATATTATATGAAAATTATTGAAAGTAATTAAAATTTTTTCTGTGGGTCGAGAGTGTAATGGTGAAGGGAATGGAGGGGGTAATATCCCACCTATCCAGCCAACCAATCGACATGAATCAGCTTCCAGTAATACAGTGATAGAGGGGTGGGTGGTGAGTGACGTGCTGACCACACATAAACCTGTGCCTAATAGGTGTCAACACGGCGGAATAAATCGTGCCAACACGGGATTTTAAATATGACAAGCCAGGAGGGTTCAGTTGTGCCGTGGGAAGGGGGGGACTGTTGAGCTGCCAGGGATTACTGCTAAAATATCGCCCCCCACCCTATTCACTAGCATCATTTCCAACCCCCCCGGAACGGACGAAAAACCCACAAGTTCTCGCTTACCGCGTGCGTGAGTTGCCGGGGAGGGGGGGGGGGGCACTGACTTGTCAGAGATGGCTTACGCGCCTCCCCTTTTTTGTATTGATAGCTGGCAATCTATTATATTTCTGTTTCAAATTACACGCTACTTAGGTGAATACTTTCGCCTGCACAATAACAGATGTGCGCCGCACTGCAGTCTAGCTGAGTGTTGTGGTTTCCTATCACATCACCACATCATATCAATCACTATGGCTTTTTCAAAACTCCTCAAAATATTATTCTGTATGTTTACATGTTATTTATACTCCATTCTATCATTATCATCATTAAAAGTATTTGTCCTGTTCGTGTTTTAGATATGCCGTACCATTGTTGATACAATGAGGATTCTATGATAGTTATAATGTATCATTCTGTGTGGGGAACCTCTACCTGAAGAAAATCACATTGAGGATATAATGTACTTTGTATGATTCAACCTCTTTTGGATGTAACAGATGTCTTGGGGTTCAATGATGAATTGAATTAGAATTTTTCATTCTTTAAGAAAAGCACAAACATGTAAATTACAAAATTTGAAGAAGGCAAGGCACAACATGCCTGTATTATTTGAAATCTATTGAACAATAAATAATTGATTCATTATTCGTTCTAAAATTATTACGTTCTATTATTATCTTGTTTTGAATCTTAGCTCAAAAGCTCAATGTAGCATTCAGCTTTATGCTCAATTCTGATCTCTAGCTCTACATTAAAATAAGTGGAATTAAGTCATAAAAAATTCAATCAATCTTCATTGGTGTATTGGTTGTCGATGATTTCGTAGAAGATACTATAATTAAATTTGATAATTCACTAATATTTTTTTTATTATTCGTGAACGGTATATACGTACAATGATTTTTTAATACTTGAAAAATTTCAGTTTTCAATTTTATTTTTCAGGTGAGTTGAGATATTGGCAAACAATAATCATCTATCATCGAAATGTAAGTTTGCTAACATGTCTACTATTACAAGTAAAGTCAATATTTTTTTCAAATGATATTAAAATTTGTATGACGTAATATGAGAACCGTCCTCAATTCACCAACATATCAAAAATTATTTAATAAAATTGAAAAACATCTTATCATGATCTTCTCGCCACGAGCTAATTCTTTGAATGTTGTCATTGATCAATCATATATCTTGAAATAAACGAACAGAGTGCTGTATGAATCACTGTGAATTGGGCTTGTATAGAATATACACTGAAGTTTTCCTGCTGAAGATAATATTTAGTTTTTTAATGATTTCTTCAGTGAAGGTCGTCTTACATTACAAGCCGCTCCCTTATTTTATCTGATTATTAACATATAGGCTTTATGCTTAGCATTTTCTACGTAATATTCGAATTACACTTATTTGCGTTCTGTGACTTTGGAAATACTTCTTTCTCATTTATTTAGTCGTATAATAACGTCCTACTCGAGGTCATCGCTATTATTGTTATTATTATAGACACGGCAATGATTTCTATTCTTTCGAATCATTATTGACGTAAGTGGTTAGAGAGAGATGGTGGATTGCATCTGAAAACAAATGAGAGGTAAAAAATTCAAACATGCTAAATTTAATTGGTTCTCTAATAATTTCCAACTATAAAAATTACAGAGTCATTCCTCGATCATACTATGATTACTTCTTGTATTTTTGTACATTTCTTAAGTCTACTCTGTGAATAAAATCCTATCTTGTTTAGAAGATACTAAGTTAAAATGTTATTTTCAATATTTATCATAAGATACCGGCTAGAATCAATGAAATGCTCTAAGATATCTCCAACATTATCTTATAATGACAAACACTACATTCCAAGGGTATTACTTGCGGTTATCAATTGTCAACAAAAAGGAACCCCATACCGCTATTGCCCTATTCCAGTAATTTATTATTCTATTCCTATGATTCATAACAATGGTCACAGCGAACCGTATCAATTTTCGAACCATTGATAAATACCTCATCACTTTCAGTGTATTCGCCCAATAAAAACAGCATGGGATGACATTTGTTTTTTCGAATAAATTTGCCTACCTGGCGTTGTCTCTTAATTTGATGGCGACGGTGGAAAAAAGATTAATTGTATCGAGATACGGTAGTTTATCATCTTGTTTATCTTGCTTTTTTGTCGCCTCCAATTACTGGTAGTGTAGCCACCATTGACCGACCATCCATTGCACTGTGCTTCTGTTCATCAACAACCCTCCTCCTCCTACTCCTCCTCCTCCTCCTCCTCCTCCTCCTCCTCATCCCATCACCCCTCTACCCACCCATTCATCTCACTCGTTTATCCAAATCTCTTCTTTACTCGCGTTTTTGGTTATTAATCATTGACTCTAAAATTAAAAGCTTTATCGGTTTGAATTGTGTCAATCTCCACTTTCTCTATCTTCATGTTTAATGAAATGGTGGTTCGTCTACTGTACTTGAAAAACCTGTCAATAGTAGCCTATGTAGTGGTTGATTTAATTCATTCACTTTTCACATAGATGAATCGGAAAATTGTTTTCTGTTTTTCTGTCATATTGTGTTCGGATAGATGCATTACGTGTGTGGAGGATGGCTATTAATGAAATATCCCTCACAACACAATTTTCAATTCAATAGAAAAATAATAAGGACGAATCAGTTATTTCATACTATACAATATGTAGGCCTATCTTATAGAATTTGGTCGCAAGTACAATAATTATGGAAAAGGTCAATTTGGTTGCATCAAATAGAAGTGATTCAATTCAGCTGTTCGGACCCTCAATCAAGGCTGAATAAGTTTACAAGAGTATATTTTTCGTCTGCATATAGCCTTGCTGAAATAAAATAAATTCATTAATTCATTTTTCATTTCAACTTGAAAATGATTATTTTCGTCATAACAGTATGTAATCAATAACTTTCCAAGCTCTGATCTTCTAATTTGGATAATTCAGGCTCAATTATAGCTATATGTATTGATTATCAACCATGATCATTAACCATTATCCATCATTGGCTAGGCTTATACTATTTCAGTGTCCACAAGTTTCCCAGTCTACGAAAATCTCATTTTCATCCAGCTGCATTTTCCAAGTTTGTAATGGGTAATAATTACCAATTAACAGTAATTGGTAACTAGTAATTTCTAATTCACAGTTACTTATATTGTTGATATCCCGACTGCATCATGTCACTTGAAGCCTGTTATAATAACAATTTCAAATTTTATTTGCTTTTTGATTCACATTCAGTTTTCAAGTCACTGATTCTATATCACTCTCTGAGAGTTCTCTAGATCAATTTAGTGTCTCCAATTGAACGGACCTTTGCATATTATATCCACAATCACAGATTGACGCACGTGCATGCCATTTTACTTGTGGCGAAAGTAGCTCACAACTGCGGCTACCTTTATAATATAAATGGCGAGGGACGTAATAATAATTATAATTGCATTCACTATTACACCACTATTGTAATCTCCATGTGTGCTATTTGCCGAGCTATTACATATGAATATTGACCTTCCATTATTTGCAATCATAATTAATGCTGCTATTGTATATGTCTAATTATTGTAGGTACGTTATTGTCCACTTTTGCCGCAGGACATTCGTGAACAATTTGTATATAGTTTCTCCTCCCCTATTCAATATAACTACTACTATTATCAATTTATTTTAAATGAATTCATTCCAAATCAATGTTCCCGTAGTGAAGGTGAGTGGATTTCATTGGAAATCTATGAATGTTATGGGTAAAAATGTTTTTATCACAGTAAATATCTCTTTATTATACACTTTGGATAGGGTGAGGCTTCTCAATTAGTCTACCCACACCTCTACACACAATTAGTATTGGTGGGGTCTATTGTAGTTTTGTGCCAACTCTCTCATTTGAATTGGTTCTAATGAAAGAACTGATTGATGGCATTGAGAAGCTGTTCAAAGTTTTTTCCAAGAAAAATTTGGCAACATTGAAAAAAATGATGATTTGCGTCTAAGTAACTTAAAACAGATATTAGAAATTATTATAGATGCTGCATAATCATGATAGCTGAAATCTTCGCATATTTTCCAAGAGTGGTGCTTGCTGTTCTGAGGAATTCAATGTCAATGGGTGAAAATAACTTGATAAAGCATCAATTCTAATTCACAATTTAGAATTTCAAAACAACATCTAAATGGGAACATAACACATTTCAACTGATAACTAATAACTCGTTCAAACAATATTCGTATAGACCCATAGTTTATTATTGGAGAAGCGAAATTTGTAATTCATATATCAACGAATTCAATTGGAACATAAACATTTTCTAAATCCAAATCGATCTTATTCTGTAAAAATACTCTCAAAGTAAACGATAAGTTCAATTGGGCTAGTAGGTCATGATTTTCGCAGGCTGAGACTGAAATACGTATAGAACATTAGGGACACATACCATTATAGACATATAGATGAGAAGTATAAAATATAGATCTAGGAAGTGCAGAGCCAAGAATAATAATAAACAACCACGTTTGATTGGTCCGCAAATAACGTTTCATATATGAGAAGAGTTGAACACGCTACTATTATACGAGGTAGTGCACATTATAATCTCAAACATGAAAATCGACTTTGTACTTTTTCGAAAATCAGGTCCAACAACTGACTGAGTGACCGACAGCAAGTCGAAAACGTGATGAGTTTACATGCGTGCGCATGATTAGTGTACTAGCGCAAACGGCTACGATTATTAGAATAAAGCGAGTAAAGAGTACACAAGTGTGCATGATGAGAGTTGAAGAGTACTGAGGAGATTGCAAGGATCTAGTTGATGATAATTTGCAACAAGTAATGAGGAAGCACACGTTTTATGCAATAATAAAACTCCACCCACCATACGACGACGATCTAGTTTTTTATGAGATTTGTTCTCACGATGGAGTATCTCGATATTATGTGAACACTTCACTTTGCTAGATAAGGAAACAAAATAACTATGAGATGACGAATAAAAAGTGAAACGGAGGATTAGAAAAAGATACAAGATACCGGACATGATACTTGAGGAAAAGACATAAACCGCTAACTACTGGTTGGTTATTTAGTTAGGTTTTCTGCCCAATGTAGAAACTTTCTTTATGCTCCTTAATTATAAGTTGGAAAAATATTCGGGCCCAATTCGTGAAGTCAAATTATATGTAGAGAACTCATAGTGAACAATTACTGTATTCTACAGTGAAACTTGTGTATACTTTCCATTCTTTTAAATACCTCTGTATGTTTTGATCAAGCACGTACTGTGATCATACTCCACTGTTTTCATGTGGTTGAAGATGAACTCCTTTGTTACAATTGAATTTTATTATTCCATGGCAGGCCTACTAGAATTTTTCCTACGACTCCTATTTTATTTCACTCCTGTTTCAAATTTATTGATTTTTTATTTCTCCTCTTTCAGATTATCAATTATTTATCAATGTTCAGATAGTATAATATTCTTTCACGCAAATTTCGTATCTGAAATTCTGAAATTTCAATAGAGTATTACTTTTTCCCAATTGAAGAAAACGAAATGAAATGAAATGAAAAAATTCTTTATTAGGCGGAGTTAGGACTTTTAAGTCCTCTCTACCGCTCAACCTCAACACTTTTCAGTTCAAAAAATGAAATTCTGAGGAATTGATATATCTCTTTATTATATTTCTCAAATCAGAGAGACCATAATCCAATATATCTCCAGTTGTTAATTGAGGAGTATTTGACAAGATAGCACTTTTTATCAATAGAATTCGTTTGGTAAAAATTGTTGAAGGTGACCAAAGTCTTAAGTTGGAGATTTCGAGCGTTTGGCTGTTTGAAGATCATTTATGCATATAACTAGCAGCATGACAGCCTGTCTCAATTACCATCGTATTATACATCTTATTTGGCTTGTTCGTGCTCTCTCTTTTCATCCAATTCGCTGTCCTCGTTGTTGTTAGCGTCGACCTCTCGTCGTTTATTTGTTATTGTGTCTTGGAGCATAATATCGCCTCCCCTTCGCCCTCCCCCCCCCCACCATCTATGTCCCGCTCGTGCTGTATTAAAATAATAATTATAACGTAATCTATTATTCATATATTCTTAGGTTATAAACAATACGGCTCGCTTAATTAAACAATTGCATTAACATAATGAACCAGTCAAGATTTTCATATTTGAATTACTAATGCTATGGCTTGGTTGGAGTGTGCCTGTTTGCCTTTGTAAGCTCTGCGTCCTTTGACCCGAGAATTAATAAAGAAACTAATGTTAAATACAGTACAATGACGAAGGCGAAAAAGAAATGAACGCTACAACTTCATTTATAATTTGCTGTCTACAAAATTCGAGAATGGTCTGTAATTTGAAACAGTATGGCCAATTTGGTGAAGAGTTATTTTAAAGGTCATATAGATTATGCAGATGTTGTATGTGTTATTAGTGTGATAACTTTTAACGACGGTTTTATGAAGTGGTGAATGGGATTGTGTGTTAAATGAAATGACAAAACTTGAGTTGTAATTTATTATCTTTGAGAGTGATTGGAAAGGAACTTGAAATCATCCAGTTGATTCATTCTTGAACCTGAACTGTGGAATTTCAGAGCTTGTAAAAATGTAAAATCTGAACATGTAATTTGTGAATTTTTGGAACTCTATAGCTATTTGATTGTTCATTGCTTCCAGTCATCCTCACAAACTACCCAAGTTTTCCAAACCTCTCAAATAATTATTGAAAATTATAAAAGAATAAGTAAATACACTGAAATTTCCACTTGCATAAAAAAAAGTAAATTCGTATGACTTTTGTTGGTGGGGAGTCCCTTGCGGGAAGGTCCCACCGCCTGAATATATAATTAAAGCCGTCAATGGGCCTTACGACTGTCATACTTCAGCCGGGACCGATAGTTTAACGTGCCCATCCGATAACACGGGAGTGATCTGGTTAAAAAACTTTTGGTATTGAGAGGGTTTGAACCCGGGATCTCTATGCTGCTACGCAGGCACTCAATCCACTAGACCACGGATCACTCCACTTGCATAATTGATATCAATTTACTCCATATCTCGTAGTATTCTTTGTAATTTTTATTCGTTAAACTTTCCATATACAGATCAATTTCTATTGATTCCCATGAATTTTTATTATTATTATTATCAATTATTTTGGAACAAACAGAAGATGAGAATGGTAAATAGAGGCAGGTCGACTGTCATTGTGTTTGAGAGCTGTATGGATTCAGAGATGGTGTTGGTGAAATGAACAAACCGATTTGTTAATAGTCGCTTTTAAACGGTAGCTGGGGGCTTAATACTGCATTGCAGCCCCCTTTCCATACGGGAAAAGGTGAGAAGGCACACTTGTTTGGTGGTCACTATCAGATGAATGGTGATGAGAGAGTGAGGAAGAGGTAGTGATCATTTAACAAACTGTTCCTATCATTCTATCACTTTCAGTGAGTGTAAAATGTAAAAGCAGGAGGCTAGGTGTAGTGAGTGAGCGCTTTGTATGTGTACTGTTTGAGGTTGCATGTGTAGTGGACTACTGAACGATGCGTAATGATGGTTTGTCCATGTAACCGAGAGAGAGAGCTTTCCGACTTTTAAACATGCCGCAAAAACACCACTAAATACGTTATGAGGCGGGGATTTTTCGTCCCCCTATCCGCAAATGTGTTGGCCGCAGTTTTACCACACAGCAAACCGCACCAACGTGTCGATAGACTCCCTCGCTATTTAAACATGATGTCGTTTGAAAGGAGGAGGCCAGTTGTTGTGTTTGCACTACTGACCGTGACGTCATAATGAACGATTTGATTTAGTAGTCAGTGACGGAGACGCGCGGGAAAGTCGTCCGGCGGAGGCCATAATTGAAGTACACGTCATTTGGCAGCAACGTCTGATGATTATTTGGCAGGCGACGTTCTGCGTTCTGTGCCACAAACATTTATGACAAACAAGGAGATCTTGTTCATTTGGTGGCTGCCCAAAACCGCATCCCATAACGTCCGTCACCCAAGTTTTCGTTCAGTTGGCGATTGGTCCCTTCAGACCTATCTCGGCTGGCGTTGCCGCGTCCGAGCATTCATCATGGTTGCATGCTAATTAGCATTGCAAGTGCTCCGCGACCAAACAAGTAGAGAAGTCCTCCACATGCCTGACAATTCAATAATGCATGTGTGTTCCTGGCCGACCATTTCTTGTGTGTTCCATTTCACATGCTAATCGAATTCTCCAATACCAACTAACATGCTAAATAATTATGAGAGGATCCAGTATTTCATTAGTATTGTACAATTTTAATCGTATCAATTTATTTCACGCACCCAAATACAAAAGGTAACAAACATCACTAGTATATATTATCATTTCGATTAAAAGTAACATTTTTCATACTCATAAGCTAACTGGGAGGATGTGGTGTAGGGTAGAGCTTCATTCTAAGCTTAGATTGGTAAGGTGGTGTATTTTCAAGCATATTTCAATCCATAACAAGTAATAAAATTCAGTTTTTTGGGATATAGAAGGGAATTGCTTGTTCATCATTAATTTAACAATATTTCATAAGACTATTCCACAACTGATGCAATGATAAGATCTCAACAATCTACATAATTTATTTTCAATTTCATATTCATTTCCACCAAGGCCTACATTTTCCATTTCACTTGTCTCGAAAGAAATGTCAGAGTGGGCGGAATATTAAACGAAATCTGTTGGCAGTCATGTTGACGCATTAGTACGGGCAAATCATAATACGTGACTAGGAATGAGCATTAGCCATTTGGTAAAAAAACAACTGAATTGAGTTAAGGAGGCCATCATTCGTCATTTTCGCATTTTTATTATGTACTTAGTCTCATTGTGTTGATGGAGAACAAAGCTTTTTAATGTACATCTCATATCCTGTCTATTGTTAGCTAGGCATCTACAAAACAGCTTCAATTCTATCTAGGTTGAAAGTTTGAAATTGGTTTCAAAACATAATTACCAACTTTTATTATCAAATTGGTTATCGCTTTCAATCAATAAAATGAATCAGGCTCAATGCCTTTTCTATCAGCTACTTACTACACTACTGATTTTAGTAGCCTATGCCTGCCTATTCCTATCAATCAGTTGATTAAACATAAACATGAATGAATATCTTCTGAATGAACTTCATTTTGAAGTCTTTATCTTAACAATAAATAATGTTACTTCATAAAATGGTGTAATTTTCTATTTCATTCTAATCAGCCTATGAAGTTTGGAAATATTTATTTGAGGGAAAAATAAAATGAGGTACTGCAAAACTGAAAATCCACATGCGTGACTCCTAATTAAAATAGTAATATTTATCTTATCAAACACGAAATTATTCAAGTCACCTTATAATAAATAAGATTTTTTTGTTTTATGAAGGAGAGCCAAGCAGTACAAGCAAGAAAGTAATTTGTGTTGTGTGGAAAGTGACTGCGATGCGATCGCATGCTGACTGCTGACTGCCGCCGACTGAGCTTCCTTTGGGGTCGGCTGCTTCCACCTCTAATCGAAGAATAATTCTCACTTTGACCATTTCTTTGACAGTTGACTGATGACTTTCCTTCATAACGGATCGGGTCTACGCTTTAGAAACATAGAACGTGGTAGAACCCAACTCAGCACCTACGGATATGAATAAAAAGCTTGACAAGTCACGATAATACCCTCAATATTCTGATGGCATTAGTAAAATCTGATAAAAAGGTATACTGTCGATACACTCTGACGAATTCTTAGTTCAATTGTTATTGACCTAATAAAAATGCTTGTTTCATTATCTCTTGCTAGCTTTGCTTGTTTGGGGGTTGACTGTTGGAAGTTGCAGAAATTGCCTTAGTTATCAAAGTAATGGATTGTTGAAGAAGTATCACGATTGATTTCTCTGATGATTGTCTATTGTGTCTTAGGTGAGGTTTTACTATGATAACGTTTGCTATTATATCAGTTATTGTTTCATTCAAATTATTGAATATCCATTCACATGATAGAATCAAAATCCATAGATGAAATTAAATAAAAACTTAATTTTCACATGTAGCTAGCGACCTGTCGGCCGTGATAGTTGTGGTGTTGGATGGGGGGGGAACGGTGTAGGAGCAATCAACCAATCGGGTTATTGCATGTTCTTCGTAAATTATGCAGCCAAATCATCCCAAACGGCGTTTCATCTACCCTTTAACCTCCCATCATCTGCTCCCTCTCTTCGTTCTCTGTCCACGACCAGCTATCGATGATCTAGGCCCCTTCAATAATATCCCCCTTCCAATCATTGTAAGGCCAAATCAGAATTGTCGATGTTGTGTATAACCCCTATCCCCTTTAATAATTATTGGGAAAGATATTGTTGAAATATTTTATTTATTCCTGTGTTAGAGAAATTGAAGTGAGTATGTAAAATAACAAAATATGCACTGACGAATGGTTTATGGCTTTATAATTTCATACTTTCATCAACAATCCAATTCAATCCAATCTACTTCTGAGAGTGCAATGCTTCATTGGAACAAATTGTCATGTGCTAGTTTCCACATTTGATATTCCCCTGGTCTAAGAAATGAAAAACTGAAAGGGAAAGAATACTCTCTTGTCTTCTTCTAAAACAAAGTGAGTTGTCCCAACATCTCTACCTTTGAGCAATCCCCAAACCCTTTTTCTAATCCTCAATCACCAATCCCAAGCAATAATTAAGGTCTTCTTCCCGTTTGTATTCCTTTTGTGAGTATTTAGTATGCTTCTACAATATCCTAGCAGATTTCTTCTACTAGAGCTGGTAATGTTTCAACAACCGTAACTATTTTTAAATGATTCTGACAATTCCAAGTACTTTATCACCCACATACCGTTGTTATATTAAACTTATTTCTCATCAAGCACATACTAACATAAATATATCCATCCCCTCACTATTCCTCGTCGTGTCTATTTCTCAGTTATCGATTGCGTGCGCGCGGCGGCTCGCGTACGTGAGAGGCGCCGGGCTAACGACATTAAAACATTAATTAAACATACGCACCCGCACGCGCGTCTCACGCCGGATGGCTCGACGTAAATCACGCTCCGTGTGCGTTTGTTCGCAACTTCTTCGTACGCGCGCTCACACACACACACACACACACACACTGATACAACACTACTGTTCCATGTGACACTACTCACTTCCTCTTCGTTACCCCTCCCGCCCCTCATGATAGTGCCCCCACGAATTAGTTATGCCCATACTTGCTTTTGTCAAGTTTACAAGATTATACATTATTCGGCAGAGGCGGCTGGCTGTACTGTGTTTGCTGAAGGGGTAGTTTTGGGTGGATGGAGGAAGGGTGGGACAAAACTTCCCACTAGTTCACATAAGCTTCCTCATCCTCCTCCTCCTCCTCTCCTCCTCCTCCTCCTCCTCATCATCATCACCCCCTCAACCACAACACTCATTTCTGGATAGTGTTGACTCTACCAACATGCACTATCTTCTCGCTATCGTTTCTCTTATTACCTTATGGCTTCTCTGTCACTGTTGACATCTTCCCCTAAACTCTCACTATCAATCTGGTATCTTATTATGCTTCCATATTTGCTTATTCCGGAGAAGGGCTTTTCTCATAATTTAATAGGTTATTCATTTTGAGTTGGAACTTTTAGAATTGAATTTTTTCATCCAAAAAGAAAATGATTAGTGAATACGGTAAGAGGATTAGGGATAATTTGGTAAAACGGAGTTTTCTGTCCCTGATCTTTCCAACAAAATGTTTCAAAATATTACTCATTCATTGTCATTCAGTGTATTCAGTATGATGATTAGTAAATAAAAATTCGTTATGTGAACGTTTCGATATGAAAAACATTACAGATCGGGCTAGGATTATCTCCCAGTAGTCCAATTTCCTTGATTCACAAACTTTATTTTTGGTAGATTGAATTAGTTACTTTTTAGTTTGATTTTTCAAATATTTCTGAGATCAAATTCTGGAGGACTAGAAGTTTGAGTTTTTATGTTTCTTTGTCCACAATATTCCACTTTATTTGCTTGCCTTATCCATTGAATAACTGTGCTAGAGTTGCATAATCATTGGATTGGTTAGAATCAGCTAGAATAGAATGTAAATTTCGTATAGCTCTCTATGGATCACTGGAACCAAACACCAACACTTGGAATTGCAGGTACCTTCTTTGATTTGGGAACGCACCACTGGCTAAATGGATTCAAAATCCATAAGGATCTGGGGATGTGGTTGACTCAGCTTTGGCCGAATTGACACGCAGTCGCTGGCAAACAACGAATGTCATTGGTCGCTGTTTGACTGGCTGAATTATCGAACATCTAATGCCGCCGAAACTGGTTGGATGGCAAACAATTAAGGCAATGGACAAGATAAACAGCGACCAAACTCTCAGCGGACCTCCTCTTGGAAGAGAATCGGACCAGACCACCGCAAATAACAATAATCGCAGCAGTTGCCGGACCACGTTCACTGTTTTCCTGCAGCACACAATGTGCAAAGGTGGCATCTAAATAGAGGATGACGACCGGGAATGCAGTGCAGTGCAGTGCAGTGCAGTCCTAATAAGAGGGTTTTCAGAGTGAGTTGAGGGTTGCGATGGGCAGCGCCGCTATTGATTCTTCATGCGGCCGCTCGCCTAGTTTTGACAACGGAAGAGGCTGTTGAATAAAGCAGTGCGCCCCACAAGATGATGGGTTGGTGGGGTCTCAGGACGCGAGCGGCCAACAAATCCATCGAAATGTTGTGAGGAGGGGGGCTTGAAGGACCATCGCGGTGGTCCCAAATGTGCGCTGCCCCGAAATCCGAGCAGATTTGTCGCATCTATTCATCATAGCCGTTGTAGATCATGCTAAAGGTCTTAAACGTCGGACAGTGAGTCCGTTATTAATTGACGCCCTGCACTGGCACTGTTCGTCCCTATGCACTACTACGCACTACCCCCTCCCCTCACAACCAACACCACTCTAATCGCAGCCAGCTTACATTGCACTGCACCCAGCAATATGTATGCTACAGTCCCCTTTCGCGTTTCGCATCTAGTCCCATTATTCTATTACCGTTTTACCTGTTAGCAGCGACCTCTTCCCCACTGCTATTCCCTTTTAGCTCGGACACTTAATCCGTCGTTTCTCTCTTCGTTGCCTGCTGCAAAGACACGGACCTTCGCCCGGGTTGGGTCAACGCGTCCATCCATATGTACCATCCGTCCACTAATCACATGGAAATGTTTCCTCGTCCCATCCACAATCTATATATGTATCTATCTCTATTGTTCTACAATAACTACATCTCTATCCCATACTCCACATGCCATATATCGGGTTTCCGAGTTCTACTTAACATGTTCTGTGTATAACTGTGTTCTGTATTTGTTATATTGAAGCAGTATAGTTGTATGGCCGTTATATACCCAATAAGCCGTGGTACATCTCTTTCTCGCTTGCAATCCCTCCTGCACTTTCGCCCATCCAACGATGGAGATGATGGATGTGCTGTGTGTGCTGTGCTGTGCTGTGTGTCACCCTCTGTGCACTTGTAACATCCCTTGTAACCAAAGTATTTTGATTGCCCTTGCGAATCTACTATGAACAAGTCGAAGTTAGTGTTATCACAAGTAATGATAAAAAGAAATGGAAACATAATAAGTCATAAAACTTTAAAACTTTGTGATTCATGAAACGTAAGTTCCATATACATCTTGATAATCTGTGATTTTCTGAAAGCAGTGTTGAATTTGAAATATATTCACATTTAATGAGCCGTTGTAATTAATCAATTGTCAATCTGAATGTTTTAACTGTCAATTTACTCAAAAATCAGTCGGGGATTAAAGTTCTCACAAGCTGTGCATTTTTCTTTCTGGTTTAAAACTAATTCGACTTGGATGTACGAATAAGTAAGAGTTCATTTTCACATTATTATATCTTCAAGTTTCACTAATATATGAAGATTTAATATCGTTTATCAGGTGAAGTCAGGACTGGAAAGTTCTCTTTACCACTCAGCACTTACTCTGTATTGCACCTCCATCTCACCATCATAATTTCATCGTACATTATGTATTCTAAGTTAGTTTTCAACTTTAGTTAGCCTAACCTAAGTAAGGTGTTTTGGTAAATTTTATTTTATCCCTCACAACTTACCGAATAAATCCTAGAGTAGATAATGGTATAAAAGTAGTTGAATTATAAGAAATTGAGGTTTGTTTCAATAGGAAATTTTATCCTGATATTTCGTGACGGAAATGCACCAGACGTTAGTTGCACGTTGAAAACTCAAATAACTCGCCCTGATTGCAATGGGAGTTTGGAGGTGTCGGTAGGGGTCGATAGTTTGACGTAACTGTTTTCGGTGCATTTTCATGCCAAAAGTTGAGACCTACAATGAACGCCTAACACCCAGCAACAGTAACAGTCAACACCGACACCACAGACAGCCTGTTACATCGCAACTAAACACAGTACCGTATACCTGTGTGGTGACTATATAGAGTATCGCGTGCACCACTATTTGTTCAAGGCGTCTCAAGAGTTTAGCGGTAACGGCCGTAAAACGTTGAAGAAAACATTTACTTGAGCGTCAGTGATGCTTGAAACGGGAGAAATAGAAATACTGACAAAAATTATTATTGTGAATATCAGTGTTAAGCCTTCTTTCACTTGGATTCAATAAGTTAGTACAGAGTTGCTCTGTCTCTGGAAAATGTAGAATAAGGCAGCAGTTGATAATAAATGAAATTTCATGGGCATATTGTTTGAAAAACTGATGATTATGATAATTAGTCCCGGCTCATGGAGAAAAGCTCCAGTCTTCGCTAACCAACTCCCGTGAGTGTATGGGGCGCTTTATCAATTTCCTTGAAACTTTTTTCAGATTTCATCAATATTCATAATATATTTATAATAATAATTTCAATTCAATAATAATATTTATAATAATTTTCGTGGTTGTAATTTGTTGATTTTTGTTTCTTTCCAGGTGAGTTCAGTTTTGCTTGTATCGTTCTACGTCTTAATGGCGGTGGTAATTAAAACTGAAATATTCCAAGTACAACTCAAGTCTCAGGAATTTATTTTCCAAAAAGTAGAAGATTTGTTCAATAGTGAGGAGTGAGGTGGGTATACGTTAATTTCAAGTGTTGGAATTATATTAGAAGGAGATACCATAGGTGGAGAAAAAGGGGTTTGAAAGAGGCGAAGGATATATTCAGGTGAAGTATTTCAATATTGTAGATAATTTAGGGAAGAAGAGGTACGTGAGAATAATTTTTTCTCGAAAAAAATTCTGAGATTATATTAAGGATAGGGATAGGTGGAAAGAAAATGAAATGAACTTTATTCTGCCTTCGAATAATACAACATTTAAATACAATCATGGTTTAAGAATCGTACTAGCAGCAATTTTTCATAGACGCTGCCAGAAAAGGGCAACACAGAACAATATAACAGGCTAAAAATAAATAAGGAACATGAGAAACATCTCTCAATATTGACTTGCGTCCCAGGAAAGTTCATGAAACCTTTTGACTCACTGAAGAAATTTGTTACAAGTTTTTGAGTTTGAGGAGGATAGATGTATAGCCCAGTCAATAAAGGTTTTGTGTCGGAACTAATTAGTGAAAAGCTGAAACTTTACCCAATGTTATATTGGTATAAGAGAAGTTTGTACACAAAAGTCCCCAAAGTTCCCCCTCTTGCTTCCCCCCCCACCCCCCTTTGAAGTTGGAAAAAACAGGTAGTTACTACAAACGCGATATCTCAGGTACCAATCATCGGATTGAGTTGATTTTTTTTTCAAATGGTTGGTAATATAATAGTCTAAAATAATGATTCCATTCACTTTCACGATAAACCCAACAGTTATCCTGATAAAAATAAATATATCTAAAAAAATTGCATTTTTACAACTAAATTTTTTATTATTTCTCAATTAACTTTCTTGTATGCCATTTTATCGAGAAAAGCCTCCAACAAAGTTTATAGATCTATTCTGTCTCAATTCAACGATGTATAATTTAGCATACCAACGATAAGAAATATTGCGTTAGGAGGGGGAATAGCAACGTGCTACGCTTTGACGCGCCCCTTCATTATCATCATTATTATTGCATGTTATATGATTAACACATTCACTCGGACGGAAAATATTTCTTCAGTTGTTTTATATGTATTTTTGGGCGCTTAGCTCAAATTTGATACTACCAAGCTCATTAAACCATGAAGAAGGGGGGTAGAGGGGGTCCCTCAACCCCCAAAATTAGATCTCAGTGTTTGGCAGTAGAAGCATTTCAAAAGCATATAAAGAGAGCCAGTTTTGGTTCGGGGGATTATTCCTAACCCTCATTTAGTGTTCCATCATCCACCACCTATGGACCCGCCGTGTCCCGGACTGGCTCAAACCGGCAGGTGTCAAACACCATCACGGACCGCCCACCCACCACTTAAATTAATATTCACACTATATACAATAGTCATTCTCTCAAAATCACTCTCCCTCTTTTTCCTTCTCCTCCCCTCCTCCTCTTCTTTCTCTTCTCCTCCCCTCCTCCTCTTCTTCCTCTTCTCTTCTTCCTCCTCCTCCTCATTTCCTTTCCTTCTTCTTCTTCTTCTTCTTCTTCTTCTTCTTCTTCTTCTTCTTCTTCTTCTTCTTCTTCTCTTCCTTCTTTTACTGTTCTTGACAATCCAATTCAATCTCGTGATCAATAATTTCATCAATATTAGGACTATTTTCGCAAGAAAGACCATCACAGTGCTCACACATGGCAGAGCAATCAAGTCCCACTTTCCGACACCCACAATATTTAAGACATGATGTCTTACAGCTACAAGACACAAGGTGCAGAAGGTCATCAGGTGCAAAGGGTTTGGTGCTTTGTACCGGTTTTAAACTTTTCTTGTGATCACCATTTTTCTTCACCATTTCCATCTTCCAGCCCCAATCTGTAGCATCCATTCTATTTCCAAGCCATGTCTGCACTTGCAAATACACTCTAAATATATGTTGATGTGCAGCTTCAGACGTTGGAGGAAGCTTAGCAAGATCAAAATTAGATCTGAGTTTTGATTTTCTTGCTAGTTTTGTAAACATGAAGTAACGTGCTTCATTGAGGCTTGTGTGCTTTTTCTGGCCATACAAATTCAGAATAAAATCTTCACCATTTCTTTTCAGTTCTTCTTTAGATGAATTTTCACAAATGAACACTGATGCTTGTCTTTGAGCTTCTTCTGATTTTTGAACAATTTCTAAAGATTTTATTTTTCCAAGGCCGAAAAAAGAAGAAGTTGTATCACAGCCTGTTATTGCATAAGCAAACAGTAAAAGCTTCCTTGTATTTTTCACCTTATCTATTATCTTTGAAATGCTGTAGAACACTTTTCCATGCAATCTTCCTGTTATCTGTTTGCAGAAGTAGATTTCTTGATTCTCAGGGGCAAGAGCTATCAACAGTATCAACAAATCAGTGTCTGTACCATACAACATAACAGTTTTGTGTCTCTTCAGCTCCTCTATTCCAGTCGTCACAATGGAAATATCAGCATCGTCGTTTGCAACAATTGTATTGATATTTGAACTTATAAGCTCTTCAGAAACTGAAAATATAAGCTTCTTCTTGTTTCTTCTGTTGCCTAAAAATTCTTCCTTTGATGTTAAGCATTTTGTGTTCCTATCAAAATCTATGTCATTTGAGGATTTTTTTGCTGCTCTTCTATTCTGCTCTTCTTGTTTAGTTGTACAGTCTTCTGGATAGCCATCAAATACAACCGTTACATTTTCTCCAAAGTTTTCTACAACATATTTTCGATAAATGTGTATGATATTTCCATAAGTGGAGTCTTGTGGCCAGGGAACATAATGAAGGAGAAATCCTCCATCAATAATCACACATAAATTTGTTTGATCAATTTCTTCTTCCTCTATTACAGCATCTTGAAACACTTTCAGGATAGATGATTTAGTTCCTTTTCTTAGTGAAACATTGTCGAAGAGAGATGGTGGATGTGAAGACAGTTCATATTCAAGATACAATTTCAATTTTTGAGAGCTATCACACACACAGAGTATTCTATTGAAGAGCTGTTGAGAGTTGACTGGTATTTCTTTGATCTGACTTTAACTAATTTGTGTGCTAGTTGGGTCTTAACCATGTCCTTTCTTTTTAATGTCAGTTTCCCAAATGATTTTCCTACCATTGTCTTCATAGCAGCACAACCTATGTCATAGGCTTGGTCACAGTTGACTGACTCATCACTGATGAAACCAGATGATAATGAAACTAGCTCTCCAGATTCCTTATTTAATGGATTGTGTTGTCTGAACCATGTGGTGAACTTATCAATATCAGCTTGGTCTCTGAGTTTTCTTGACTTTCTCAGCTCAACATGTTGTTCACTGTAGGTAATAGAAATGTCTAAGAACTCCTCTAATGCTTCATTAATCTTTATGAAGTATGGTGTCCCAAGAATCCATTTATTCACAGTACTTTCATTCATTCCCCTTCCATGAGTGAGTCCTCCTACAGATTTCATTGGCCTCATCAGACATTGCTCTATGCACATGTCTGTCCATGTTCCTGACCAGTATCTTGTTGTTCTTTTCACAGTAAAATATCCCTTGTTGATGAAAAGATCTAATTCTTTTTCAGAGAGTTTTTCAGTTATTTTGGTCATTTCTTGGGCATAAATATGTGCAGACTTTGCATAAGGCAAGTGGCCTGATGCATGGAAATATGGAAGCATATCTGTTGTGCATTTTAAATGCATAATCCAATCTCCTGTCCTCTCAGCATACACAAAATTAAGAGCTAAATCTATAGTGTGAAAAAGCTGCAGCCACAACTTAGCTGTCCTGCTTGTCTTTTCAATGGTTTTCATACATTCATCCAATTGATTGAGTTTTTCTAATAGCAAGGGGTTCTCTAATGCATGTTTTGTTGACATTTCTCCTGAAATAATTTTTCTACATACTTCATCAACTTCATCAAAACAGTGTTGGATATCAGGAAACTGCTCTCTAGCAATGTTCATTAGAGCTGCTACTGTTAGTGTAAATGCTCGAAGACATCTGTCATAAGCATGCCCATTCATCATATGACTTACTGTAGCTTTTCCATACACTGTGCCCCAGAGATCTTCTAGACCACTTCCTTCCATAATCTTCCCATAGCTCCCATATAAGACATCAGTAAATGAAATCCTCCCAAACGGACAACAGTTTTCGATATTTTACTGTCTTTATCAGAGGCACCTACTATATCCATAGCTTTTAAGAAAAGAGGCTGATCAAATGTAACAATACAGGTTTGATTTTGTTTCTTACTTTGGTCAGCTGCAAAAAGCAATGCTGTGTAGATGGTTGACATATTGCTGGGATCCAAATTAATAAATGGTACTGCCATAATATATGTTGTTTGACATTCTGCTGAGTTTGTCATTAGGTTGGTCATAAATCCACTCCACCCAGGCTGTGAGTGTACATGAGAAAGCCATACGAAGTTGAGGGGATGCAAATATTCTGAAGGTAAACATGACACACTTCCAACTTCTTTCAGTTTATCCAAGTCTTCAATGATCATGTTAGACAGACCAGCATTTCTTTTCTTCATTGGATACACATACTCACGAATACTTTCAATGTTTTGAAATGATCCACTTGAAATCCTCTTCACAGTAGTTTGAGTTTGGACACAAGAACCTGGTGTGATGCACTGAATGCCTCCCATGGAATGAAAAGTTCCTAGTCCATCTAAGGTTCGAATATTTACGTCGGCATTGTCAAAAACGTGTTGAAGAAATCCATCAGGTTCAATAATTGGGGAGCCAGCACTGATTAGTGACGTTATGTAAGTCGAAGCTTCGTTGTATGATGCACACACTCCCATTGAAGACAACATGTTTATTAATGTTTAGAACCATACAGTCGATGTAAAGTCAAAGCTAGGCTTGTCTGTATAGGTGAAAGGAATGATCTTGGTCTCACAGCAGATATTATAGCATGACTTATAACAATACATTTCTTATTGACTTTTTGTGATTCAATTGAATTCCTCTTCTTTGTAACCTGTGACATGAACATTTCAAGAGTCTCGGGGATGAGATTTTTTCCACCTGATTTAATTGTTTCCAAATCTGGATACGAATTGAAGTCATAGGTTTTCCTTTGTATGTCTTCTCTTATTATTGAGGCAGCAGCTGAAACAATCCTCTTCTTCTCTTCTTCTAGATCAAGAACCCTGTTTCTATACCAATTGTCCACAATTTTATGCACATTGTCAGTAAGGCAGAAAACATTCTTTTTACCAGAAACATTTGTTAATGTTAGTCTCTCTTTGAAATGCTCTTGGAGAAGCTTTCCTAAGTGTTTGTCAGAATAAGCAGCATCATCATCAGCTAAAGATTTAAAAATATCCTGAACTTCTTTTATAGTATATTGGCACTCATCATTGTTTTCTATATAGTTACATACTTTGGTAAATGTAGAAGCTAATTTGGTTTGAGGTCTACCTTTTTGTGTTTCAATCGGTTTAGATTTAGTAAATTCTGTGTAGCAATGTTTGTGATAGCGCGCTTCTGCTGCTACTAAGTCTATTGCACTTAGAAGTCGGGCTTTTACATTTTCACCCCATATGTCACTCCTAACGTTGCACTTTTGTAAAAAACTTTCTTTGAACTCGATCGTCGTTACTTCGTGAAATGGTTTTCTATATTGAGTTGGAATTTTAGAGCTGTAATTTGCTGATTTTCCACAAATAAAACAACACAACTTAAAATCAAAATTGTCCTGATGGGTTCTACGAGTAACTCCAGTGGTTGATGTACTGGGTTCATTTTGTTCATCTAGTGTCTTTATAGCTGCTTGAATACTCGAATACTCGAAGGTCTTGTGTATTGTTGCCTACATAACTTGTGTAATTTAATAGTACTCTTTCCTCGTAGTTTTTCATGTAAACTGTCTCTTCTTTTTTTGCTGGCTTCAGAAATAGCATTGATTCCATTCTTTACAACTACAATATTGCCATCTAGTTTGTTACCACAAATTAAACAATTTAAGTCCGATTCATCCATCACTAATTGTTTCAAACTTGTTTGGAGTAACAGGAGCACATCACGCCGAACTGATATTTCTACAAGGGTTACTCAGAAGGGATCACAAATAAATAAATTCATAATCGAACTGTGTGAAAAAATTGTCACCATCAATGCACTAACTACGAAAAATCTACCACGTGTTTCACTATGAAAAATTACGAAAAATCTACCACGTGTTTCACTATGAAAAATTACGAAAAATCTACCATGTGCTTCACTACGAAAAATCTACCACGTGTTTCACTACGAAAAATTACGAAAAATCTACCACGTGCTTCACTACGAAAAATTACGAAAAATCTACCACGTGCTTCACAACGAAAAATTACGAAAAATCTACCACGTGCTTCACTACGAAAAGTCTACCACGCACGTCCGAACTTGGCAAACTTCCCTCTGAAACTGACATGAGGGATGAGAATGCCACTCATACGAGAATGCAAAGAACGAGTTTCTTTTCTTTATTTAGCAACAAAAACAATATTGAGAGGAGCAACGTTAGCGCCGCACCCCTACTGCCCGGCCCAGCCATAATAATAGATGTCATCTATTTCTATGGGCCCAGCTCACCACTGTATTGTCAAAATGTAGCATACAAAATACTTAGTCTTTTGTATATAATATAGTTATATGTTATATAGTTATGCTATGAGCCTCACTCTGCATTTGTATCTTCAAAAATATCCATATTATGCATTCTATACAACATCTAGTCACAATGGTTCTCTTAAAATCTAACAATATAATTTTATGAACTTAAAGCCACAAAAACAAGCTACTTTTCTATTGAACATAAAAACTATTCTATCAATCTGAACTATGAGTATTGAAGAATAAAATATAACTGAGAATCTCTCGTTTTTCAAATAGACGCATGGCTTGTGCGAGCTTGATGTGAGGGGACCGCGTAGCTCGTAGCGTAAAAGTGTAGCGCGTTGCTATTTCCCCCTCCCAGAGCGACATTTCCGATTTTTTGTAAGCAAGATTTATATCGTTGGATTGAGAAAGAATAGATCTTAAACTTTCATTCAAAGTTTTTTTCGATAAAATTGCTTACAAATAAGTAAATTGGGAAACAAAAATGAGTCTAGTTGAAAAAAGTTCATTTTTTTAGATGTTTTTGTTTATATCAGGATAACTATCATTTTTATCGTGAAAAAGCATAGACCCATTATTGTAGACCATTATATTAGCAACCTTTCTAAAAAAAATTCAACTCTATTCGATGATTGGTTACTGAGATATCGAGCTTCTAGTAAACATCGACATTTTAACTTGAAAAGGGGGTGGGGGAGGAAGCAAGAGGGGTAGGGTCGGGGACTTTTGTAGGGGAACTTCTCTTATACTAATGTAACATTGGGCAAAGTTTCAGCTTTTCACTAATTAGTTCCGACAAATGCCTATTTTTTGCCTTCATTGACTGGGCTAGTAGTACTCATGTAGAGCGTTAGATTATAGAGCGAAAAAGACTGGGCATAAATCGGTGTTGAAAGCAAGATGCGAGAAGGAGAGTGGCTGATAACGAGAAAAGGACAAAACATAATTCAACAATCTGGTATCCAAAAAAGGCACAGGGCGCAGGTGCGCCGGAAACGGAATAAAATATAATAACAATGTCTGTCCCATCCACCATGGTTAGGGCTGCCCGTAATAACAATAATATACGGATAAGTGTACTTTCTCTTTTTATCTCGGTCTCCATCTCAGTTCCCTTCTTTTTTCAACGAATCATCTCTATAATTTCAGGAGGGAATGTTGCTCGTACACAGTATATATTATTAATATTATATGGCTTGTGTGGTGTGCGTGCGTGTGTGCGTGGGGGAGTATGGTAAATCAACATAAAAAGTGAACAGATGACTGTGTGTGTGTGTGTGTGTGTGTGTGTGTGTGTGTGTGTGTGTGTGTGTGTGTAAAAGTAATGTCGACAACGGATCTATTGTTAATTCTTGGATGAAAAATGAATGTGAGTGAGAAGGAGACAAATGAAGAAGTGTGAGTGGAGGTCGGAGAGTTAGAGATGGAAAGGGGAGGAGGAAGAGCGAGATGGAAGGAGAGTGGTAGAATGTTGAAGGAGAGAGATAATGAATGAGTGAGGAGTTGAGAGACAATAAAGTAATGATTGAGTGAGGGGAGAGTGATAAAGAACTAAATAAAAAGAGTCTGAGAGAACGAAAGACTATAAAGGTAGTAAGATATATAGAGATAATTCTCAATACTGAGAAGTATTGAGTAAAAGACAATGAGATGATGACTGAGAGAGATGAGAGTGATAAGCAGAGGAAAGGAAAGGCTGTGAGTGAGAGATTTCTTAGAAGTGAGAAATAAACAAGGATCCCGGGGTTTTCCCGGAGTGAAATTTAGAATAAACTATGATTGTATGATAAAAGTGGGAGAAGTTTTGTATTAATAAATAGAATATTAGGAGGATGTTCGCATTAGGCGACAGAAAACGTACGAAGTAAGAGATAGGATCCATCTCCATAACAAAAATAAAAAAACACGTAACATAATTGACAAAAGGTAATGGAGAATTATTATTTAGTGGAAGTGAGAAAGAGTCTATATAGACTGAGAGAGCGTGATAGAGAGAGTGCGTTGGTGAGGGAGAGAGAGCGATAGTTGAAGAGAGAGAGGATGACCGAGTGAGATAGGATGATGGAGAGAGTAGTTATTATAGGGAGATGACTGTAATAACTATGAAGGTCCAACTTTGGACCTCAATATAAATAAATACCACATAGTCGCCAGACAAAAGAAAACTTATTATTGTAGCTAGGCGTCTTATTACTGTTATTTTAGTTTTGAAAGAGGACGAATAAAATGATAATATTTTTTAACCGAAACTATAGCCGACACATGTACGCGCACTCACCTGCATTCGCCTCGGGTTAGTTGTATTATAAGACAAAGGCCGCAAAGCAAAAATAACTCGTATGTAAATAAGAATGGTACACTACACACTACAGGCCTGGGGTCAGACGGGGGAATATGAAACGATAAATATGGAATTATGGTTATTAGTTGAGGATAGAAGTTGATACTCTTTCGGGCAGTGTATTTTTCTTGTTCTTTTCATTTTACGCCCGTTCTCGGTTTTGTTTTCACATTCGTATGTAGCTCCAACTATGTACAGGGAATACTTGGGGCCAAAACACTAGATAAAACAAACCAGCTAGGGGTACAACACATTATAATATACCGATCCTACAACTACTACGCTCCTTTATTTGACTTGATAATATATTCAAATGGGCCACTAGCTGCAGGAAACCTATACGTCGATATCTTTATTATGCGCGCTGTTTTATTTTGTAAGGTGATGCAATCGTTGTTTTATTTATTCATATGTTCCATATGTACACTACAATACTTGGATGGATGTTTTTAAAATATTACCTACCTTTGGAGCTGCGTATTGCGGGAGATGGGCGAAGGCTTTGGGTTCTGTGGTCTCCAGTGTAAGAAGTACCAAGTTGGTCAGTTTCAGTCAGGCTGCATGAAAGAGAATTTTCAGTATGGAACTTATTTGTATTCAGTATATTATGTTTGTGGACATCTTGTGGAGAGGTCTACAGTTCTGTGTTGATATTTTCTAATAAGTTGGGGTGATGCCTATAAATTTAAAGGAGACTTCTATGCAGAGAGTATGCAGATAGGATGTACATTTCATACAAACTTTAGTATTATTTTAATAAAATTTACTAAAAATATGATTTCACCAGAATCGACATAGAAGCAGAGAATGTACTTTCTATATTCTCTTTACTGAATATTAAATTTATTAGAATAGTAAATTTTATTAAAATAATACTAAAGTTTTTATGAAACCAGTGTTCATTGTCATGTATGAGCTCCAAACTTGATGAAGTAATGGAGAATATTTGGGGCTCTAACAATGCTATTATTATTGTAGAGTAGCAGGCATGCAGTAAAAGAAACCCCCATTCAATTATCTCACAGCGTGAATAGTGAGTGCTTAAACACAATGCCCAAGCACAGACTTACCGCCTATGAGAAGGGAGCATTATATTCAGGCATAAAAATATATAACTCTTTGAAAAACGATTTGAAAACGGAGACTAATTCGAAAGTATTCAAAAATAAAATAAATGATATACTATTAAAGAGTTGTCCCTGTAGTGTTGAAGAGGGAATGAGGTCCTCGTCTGGTAGTTTAGACGTATAGGTTTTAAGAAAATTAATATATTGGAAAATGTATTAAATAAAACCAATCTTGTATGTAAATATATATGTAATTGACAGGTGGCATGTTGTGTGAGTTTTAATGAAGCTCACATATACACAACTAAGCGCCATGAATAACAATAATAATAATAATAATAATAATACCAACAGGTAACATTCTTAACTTTGCTAGAGCTTACTATCACTCGATAACTTTTTATCAACATTCCACTATTATAATGTTGGTTCCACTTGAATTGAATAATTTGTTTTTCTTCTGACAATCTTGCATCAATTTATTCTAATCCAATAATTCTTACCTTGTCTCAAGATCAGCTCCAAGATCTAGGCAATTATCAAAAGCTTCCGTTTCAGAATAATTTGAAAGTTTTGGGTGAAGTGAGAAACACAACCACCACCCTATTCTGTTCCACTTAGCTGCCACAGAACAGACTCAATTATATATGCACTGCACTGTATTGGCGTCTCAGCAGCCGACTTGCATAGTAGTAATTTATGTCAACACGACAAACCTAGTTATTGGTTGTTCTGTTGGTGCACACCTCCCCTTGCCCCAGTAGTGAATGCGTTTGGAGATAAGTGAGTGATGCACAAGGGAAGCTGCGTGTAAAGATTTGAACAGCAAAACTGTGACAGTTGCGTCTAGGAGATGACGCAGATCAAATAATATTGAAGGCAAACGTTTGCGATATTCGCATAGGTCTGGAGTAGCTAGGCGATGACATGAAACGGAGGATGTGTGTCAACAAGGATAGCATGTCCTATCTTGAAAGCCAACCAACTTACAGGTCGCCAAGGGATCTGAGCAAAGGATTGGGCTCTCAGTCCTCGGGCCGTCCTGTCCGCCCTCTGATTAATGAAGGCGCTTGTTTATTGCCGATATTAACCGTCTATCAATGTCCGTCCTGGCTGGCAGACCCACTGCTCCGTTATTGATGGCGATGCAAAGCTCTGCTGTCCTCTACAAATGTTCAACAAACCCCATTCACGTTTGGACAAGGCTTGTGAGGAGGCTATGTCTTGCTCTTGCTCCTCCTCATTCATACAAGCTGGGAATTCAACTAATGTGCTTGCGGTCTGTACTCGCTGCTCACTGCTCACTGCTCACTGCTTTCATCGTCCTCTCGTCTTCATCTTCCATCTGGCTTATCCCATGTACGCCAGTCAAAGGGGCCGATAGATCCACATTAATCATTAATGTCCTTCATCCAATATGTATAATGACATTGAAATAATACAATATTTCATTAGTTTTCAATAATTGAACTATACATATTCCAAAAATATTAAAATAAAATACAATAACTATTACTTTTCGATAGAACATGAACAATTTTAACATATCACCAAGATTTCCATAATTCTAATGGCTGATTTGGATTCAGAGCTTTATATCAATGATATAGATATTTCAATATTACTGAATATTATTATTACTGATATATAATATTATATGTATATATATGTATATAATATTATAATATTACTGAATAATACTGAATATTACTGAATTAGATACGTTTTAATCAATGAAATCTCATAAAATAATGTTCTATTGAGTAAGGTAGTTAGTTGATTTCTTCGTGGTACATGACAATATTTCAACTTGGGATTTTTTATGGAAAGAGTTGACCCATGAGTCATCACATACTCATAGTGAATGCCCTCTGGATTGCTGAATGGGTGGGGGGTTAACTGGGGGTTGAGAGGCGTGTCTAAAACAATAGAAATAGGCCGACTCACTTCCCGGAAGCGGGTCGTTGATATTACAACCAGCCAAGTAAATTATTATTCGCGTTTAAACTTTGTAAAAGACTAGAACGATAAAGTAATTTATTATTCTTAAAACCCGCATTGCTTAGCCTAGTAGTAGGTTAGTCACCACATAACAAACATTGGGGCCAGCTCGTTAATCTTGTCTTATAATAATATACTTCAACTTACTTTCAAACAAAAGTTCAAAAAATCATTTGATAAAATCCTGGCAAGGTGATAAATTTGCTCACCTGGATATTATTTTCTAGAATCTAAAAGTTTGAGTCATGTTTCATGTTACATTTTACCTATTCGTGGTTCCTATTTTTAGCATTCTCTTGCAGAACTTAGGCCTACATCCAATCAGTCAATTTTTGATAAACTATTTTTTTGAGATTTCGTTCCATTGTTTGATAGAGTTCTAAAAAGGTGAACTCAATTTCCTGATATTTTGTGTAATTTCAAGAGTTCCAAAGTTTTCAAGCAGTATCCAAGACGTCTAAAGATTCTATCAATCCTTATTGTCAATAGTCAATTGATCTCTACAAGTAAAATCGGTATGGTTCTCATAGTTGGGAACACCACCAACACGTACACGGTCGGTCGGTCTTATCCCAACAATTAAAAAAAAAAAGATTTGTGTAGAATATTCAAAACCGAAATATTGATGTGTAGGATGCATAGAGACAATCGATATTTTATTCGAGTTGCTTAAATTGAAGGAAGTCTTGTTGATACCCGCCTAAGCCCGCATTTTTAACTATGTATATAAAACTATAAAAAATATACAGTGTACATATAGTAATAGTAGTAAGCCAGCAGCCAGACGGACAGATGTGACACATTATGTACACAAACCTTAGTACGTGGGCCACATCTGTATATTTATTTCGAGTTTTTATATATGTATATATAATTTTTTTGAGTGTAGTTAATAATGATCGGGGAGTGGGCCGGCCTGGCATTAATGAAATATAAAGAAATCGGATGGTTTTGAATGGTGGTTGATGATAGGAGTGCGATGTCGACTGTCGACTGAGCCTCAAAGGGCACATTTTTGTTTTTGTTTGTAGTGCGTGTGGTGTTTGGGGTGGGAGGGGTTGATAGTGGGAAGGGAGCCAGTATTGGCCATCTGTCAGTCTAGCTCTCAACGACACACTCTGTATTTATTATATGTACTTTCAAAGTTTTTGTCTCTGGTACATTCAAGGTTTTTGTCACTCGTTCAGTCACTTTTTAGAGTATTTAGCAATGTTCTAAAGTCTGAGAGACGTCTGCAGCTTTTGGTTTATTTTTCCTATTTCAAAGATAAAAGGAGTTAGGAGCTGTACCTGTACTCATTGTAGACTATAAATTTTGAATAAGAATATAAAAGAAGGGATATAGTTTAAACACATTTGTCTTGTTTGTTAATTGTTTCTTCAACAGATGAATCTCATTCTTTTGTAAATATGAGTTGATATTGAGATCATAATATTCTCAAATCTTCGTGTATTCTGAAAATAGTTTACAAAATTAATAAATAATTACATTAAGAATTATAATTCCCATTGTAAGGAGATAATATCTAGGAATAATAATTCTTTAAAAAATCAAGGAGAATCGTAGACAGTTTGTTATTTGGAAGAAGAATCATTGTATTGTATACATGCCGGAAACTGAGAAGATTATTCAAGAGATGGAATTATTAGATGAGATTTAAAATTGGAAGAATGAGTGGGTAGAATAAAGATGGTGGGAGCCGTCGGTAGAGGAGGATGAAGAGAGAGAAAATGAGGAGAGGACAGAGGAATGAAAATATGATGATGATTATAATATCAATAATGATAAGTTTGTCGTGTCCTGAAGGAGTTTGGTAACCACAGAAATAATAATTTGTTGTACAATTAATTTTATTCGTAGAGCGCGCGCGGCCATTGAATTCGGCCTCAGCAGCCAAGGCCAAGCCTTCAAACCAACACATCATTTATAATAATAAAATTACTTTCATCTCTGTCTTTTATATCACTGTTTCACATCGTCTTCTTTCCTAATAATACCTTTATTTGTACTTGGCAAGGTCATACCGTGTCGCTGTTGTATATTACAGTATTATTAATATTATTATTTTCATTAGCCACACAAATTATCATTAACCGTCACGGATTCTAATGCAACTTGCAATTATCTCTCTCCTTATTCTCATTCCACTTCCTCTTCTTCATCCCTCCTCCTGTTTTTATGATAACTAGAAACGAAATAATAGTACAGGAAAATTCATTCAGAGAAATAATTTTGTTATCTTCTTAGTCAAATGTTTATAAAGAAATCAACGAACACTGTAATTATGTTTGAGGAAAATCTCAATTAAGCTTCAGGAAATTCCCAATTGAAAACAATGGCGGACGTTAAAATTTTTTGGTGATGCATAGTCGAATGGAAATCGTGAATTATGAATTAATTAGATCCTGTTAAAGTTTACAAATATTTCTTACACGTGTCAAAACGAATGCGCTCAATTCCTATTTTTT
The DNA here is from genome assembly GCF_014356525.2 of Nilaparvata lugens. Lineage (NCBI taxonomy): Eukaryota > Metazoa > Arthropoda > Insecta > Hemiptera > Delphacidae > Nilaparvata > Nilaparvata lugens. The sequence goes on from NC_052509.1 coordinate 24,503,766, forward strand.
ATAAAAATCTTATGTTTTATGATCTTCTTAGTTCTCTACTTAGATTTCTCGATATTCAATTACCTCCTTTTATTTTATGTTATCTTTTTTAATTCATACTGTTTTCTGATTCATAAAAAATAGCAGTGAAGTCTTAGATTTTCTGATTGCTCGTGTATTTATGACTTATGATCAATATCGCAATCTACAATAATAGATCTATTTTGTTGCCAACAATCTAGATCCGTCCAACTGATCCAAAAGTCTCTCGTAATTTAATCATATTCTGAAAGTAATCAGTCGTCGTCTGACTAATAAAAACATTTCTAGTTAATTTGGAACTCACATGATATTTGATTGATCATGACGGTCACACCCACTCACACTCATTACTAGTCTTCATTTGGGTTTCATTATCAGTCAAACGAAATGCAATATTTATAATATAATGTTGTTCTGTGATGTCTCTCTCTATCATCTTCGGTGTCCTCAGAATGTTTTATCCTGTTTTAGAATATTTGTGTCTTGTGTGTGCAGTATCTTATTTTACTCTCACTTTCAATACATCGTTTCACCCTCAATTGTCTTCAAACTGTCAGCACAGGTTGGATGCTGTTCCACATGGAAAGAGAGATCAATCAACCAATTCTTATAAACTCACAAAACACAATAGGAACAGCTTTGAAAGCTGTAAAGTCCTTTTTGAATCTCCCGCTAGAAAAATAATAGAAAAGTTATGGTCACATCTACAATAGAATATTACAAGAATACTAAGTGTTTGATGTCGATTTCAATATAGACTGATCAATTGAAAAACTTGAAGAAATCATCCATCAAAATTTAGTTCTGAAACTTCCTCATAATTTGTTTATCCTAGCATTTCGTACAATTTGCACCCTCTCACCCATGCTCTCAAATCACATTCGCAATCGACCATTGCTATTTATTATCTAGCAATGACGAGGACACAGAACCCTTGGTCAAATAGCTGCGGCGATATGTGAACGTCACTCAGATCAGATGTGGAGGAGAAGAACACACACCACCGCCAGTGCCACCAAATATTACCCACTAGGAATCCCAGCGGGCCCAAGCGAATTGCGGCTCTAATTTCGAAATAGCTGATTATTTATGCAAATCATTATGTCGGCGAAATGGCGACCGCACGCGTGAGGGCGCGAGCGCGACCAGCTAGTTAGGAAAACTGTCTAGGATTGGTTGGTGGTGACCACTGGATGACGGAGAGAGAGAGAAAACATCTCTGTATAATTTTCACCACAATACACGTATGCACCAACACACACATGTCCAACTCGCTCATATCAGTACAGTTGGATAATTACAGTAATTAGTTAGAAATTGACAATTAATATTTACTATAATTAGTGCCGTGTTTGATGGACGCTGGGCTACAGACGTGTTCCGTGGTTAATCCCCCTTCTGGAGCCCACTTCTATTCTATCTTTCACCCACTAGTAGCAAATGCAGATCTCATAGCTTCTCCTCAATCACAACCAATACACACACAACACACAATCACCTGCTCAAAACCGCGGTGTGTGAATTTTCTCAAATCATAGTTTTGTTTATGACGACGTAATCGTAATGCAATATGAGGAAAAGACGTTAAAAATGTCTGGATTACCGGAACTCTTCGACCCAATTTGCACTATGAATAGTGCTATTGGTCAAGGTTTGTGTGTTAGTTAATACTATGCACTAGTGCAGCAACAGAATTGTGTGGGAAAAGGGTTAACTAACGCTATCAAATTACAAGGAAAATTATTGTTGCATTGAAATAATTACAGTGCACAGAACGATTAGGCTAAGTAATGTGCATATCAATGAAGTGCTTAACTTGATTAGATGCAGTTCTTGTTGCAATTTATAGTTCTAATTTCATTAAATCCTCAGAAACGATGATGAATTTTAGAAAAGAGTTCCCTCTAATATCCATTCATCATCTACTTATTGTTCACTTTATTTCTCCATTCCTTTATTATATGTAACCTATGTATTATTTTTTTAAGTTGGTTCAATTCTTTCCAACGAAACTAACAGGAATTATTATGGACATTTCGAGAAATACCCATCAATTTTTTCATTAATTTAATAAGAAAATTGAAAAATTTGCTCCCATAAAAAAAACAGAACTCAAATCCCTGATTTCAATTAAAATCAGAAACAAGCGTAAATTAAATCACAACATCACATCTGTACATGGTGCATTTATGCTAAATAATATAGAGATCTTTTTGGATTTATGATGATAAGAGTAGGCAGATAAGTAAGCATCAGAGTAAGTACTGATATGAAATATCACCCTGATGGGTCCTGAACTCATATTATAGTGTAAAACCAATTAGACCTAGATTTAATAACAATAAAATTACCTAAATAAATAACTAGAATAAATAAAAAATAATTACTTTCAAAAACTTCAATTAAAATTGTTTTAGAATAAACTGAAGAGTTAACTTCCAGCTTCTAGCAGATTACTGAGGCAGTAAAAAGATGAAGCAACTAGTAAATAAAATAAGATGGACTACAGTTATAAAAACCTTTTAGCGCCTCGAGATTAAAAATAGTTTAGGCAGACAGTTAATAACTAGCGATGCATGTCCTTCTTTCTCGCTCACGCCACGCATGGGAAGTAATTATGATAAATAGGATATATTTTAAATAATGAAAAATATTATTCAAGAATTCTCTTTATTCTGTTGCCAAAATTCGCGGCAAGATGCTGTATATTTTTTAATATTGAAAGCCACAGTCTTTTATGTAGCTTACTATGTGTGATAGTCTTTTTCTATCACACACTCTCACAGTTGAGTAGTGATAAGTCAAAGCCGTATGAATGAATGGGAACCTTGCCAATAGAATGCATTACAATTTATTAGGAGTCGAATAAGAACTATTTTTTCACTTGACTTAGAAAAATCTCCAGACAGATTAAAAGGATTAGCCTACCCACTCATTTATTGTACCAATTCTTGGTACATTATTTGAGTTATTATTTAGGATTAGCCTATCCACTCATTTATTGTACCAATTCTTGGTACATTATTTGAGTTATAATAATATATTTCTGAACAAGTAGTAAGCAAACCTATTCCGAAATCACATAACTTCACACATCACACAGGTTCAGCACATGCAGTATTTTAATCAGTAGATAATGAAAGTTTATAATTATTTCCAAGAGGTGTAGAAGGATGTTTCGAAACCACTGCAAAAGCAGTATTTATCTGACTTTAATTCGCTAGTGACAGCGGTGGCATTGTTGAAATAAAGCAGAATTTCCCACCAAACACCAACTATAATTTTTCTATCTCTCACCCTTTCATTCTCTTCCACATTCATCCTCTCACTCGATCCATCTCTCGACCAACTCACTCTATCTCTCTTTCAATCCAACTTCTCCCAGTTGTTCCTCTTGTGTTCCACCTCTTCTATATCCTGAACACGTTTTTTCCATCTCTTTCCAACAATATATTCATTAATTTTGACTCGCACGCACTCACACATTCGCTGTACATATTGTCTTTCCGGCCATATAATTAGAGACGTGCAACTTAATCACTCTATTTGTCAGTCAGCACCTCGATGCATTCACTACTTTAATAATATTCTCTCCGAAATACACATTTAAATAGATTTGTATTGTTGTTTTGTTGTAGTGTCTTGTGTTCCGTTGTCTGCCTGCTATTATTATTTCGACATATTTAATTGTTTCCACAGCTCGGCATTGTTCTCGCTATTTTAATCGCAATAATTATTATTAATGTTATTTTGTTTTGGAAAACACATCCTTTTCGTTGTTTCGCGTTCCGTTAAGGCGAGGAGAAAGAAACGTATCAATTTTGAAGGACTCCTTGTTAATGATGGTTCTCCTTGAACCATCTATCAATACATGAGTGCTTAGAATCTTGGAATTGAGTTATTATCACTAAACATGTATGAATAATCATTTCAATATTATTGCAATTTTTGAAGATGAACATTGAATCAAAATCCATGTTTCGAGCATCGTTTTGATCAGAAACTATCAAGTTAAGTTTTAACTTAACTAATAGTAATTTAGTAACCAACTAACTAATAAAATAATAGTTCATCACTTGGTTTTCCGAATAATATCTCTGTTATTTTGTAGCTTCAAATACTGTTTTCAGCTCAATTAAATGATGATTTCTTATTTTTCAGGTGAGTTGACATTCTTCTTCTACAACTACCTAATTTACAAAGAAGTACTCTCTTATGGTGAGTTACCCTCAAATCCTTACAAAAGCAAACCTGCTACATTCCTTCAGTTTTTACTTTCTAGGCTAAAACAACATCAACTAAGAAAACGTTGGACGAAAATATCGATACATCTCGGTTCTGTGAGTTTTGGTAGTTCTAGTCAGTAAAATGGAGGATTCTTGATCCATGTCTATAATCTTTTGAATAGAATGTAAGCTGCTTGCTTGTGAAGAGAGGTAGAAGTAAGATGAAAAGAAGGAGGTCAAAGACCTTCCAGTAACCATAAATAAATATGAATATAGAAGTTGGTGATTTATTTATATATTGAAGATGACTACTCAAGTGTTGAGAGTGTTTGTGCGTGTGTGGGTGGAGAGCGTGCGAGCGCTTATTGAATCCCAGTCAACGCCCAACCACATACACATTCACAAACACACATGTAACTAACCAAACATGTGTGATGCAAGTCAAAATTGAATGCATTATCGGAAGGAGCGACAGTGGTGAATGCGCGTGCGAGAGTCACCATTACTAAAACTTAATCAGGGATGTCGCGCCCAAATAAATAGTAATGCTTTTACAGCTTCCTTGCTGAACGTCTTTTTGAACAGTATTTCCTATTGGTTCTAAATTTTCAGAGATTTTTCGTGGGTGAGGTTTTGTGTTCACTGTATTTCTCATACTTTGTGCCTTCACAGTGCTATGAAGTTCCAAGTCTTCACAAGTTCTCAATTTCATGTGTTTATTAAAATTCTCAAGTGAAATTTGAGGAATTTAAGATTAAACTTTCAAGTTTTCAATCACTCAAATTGTTTGGATAAATACTGTGTACCATATACACTTCATATAACCGTAATTACCCCATAACGCCAATCAATTATTTCTTTGCTAAAAAGGTATGATTATTAGCCTTATATCATATTTCATCCACAATTTCAAGTTCAATGACCTCACTAAAAATCGATCTTTTTTTGGTACTTGAAGTACACTGCTACACCACATTGCTTCTTATTTGCTGGGTATGTCTATTTCTTGAAGTATTTCTTGTGACAGGAGTGGCATAGATTGAGTTCTATGCTACCACATTTAATAGCCACTCAATATTGGAAGTCGAGTCCTACGCAGAATGGACGTAGGATATGGTCTTTAGTGAATTAGTAATGAAAGAACGCACTAATGCAACAACTGAATGCACTTGTATGTGCCTGCAATGAAAGACATAAAATTACCTCAAAAGAGTACCGACACCGTGAAAATCCCCCCTTATTCTCCCCCACACACCTCGAAGCAAGTCAATTTTATTGATGTGCGTACTTGAATTTGTATGAAGCTGTATGTATTCTTCTATTCACGAATTCATTGCACTTGTCAGATTGATTCAGTATGCAGAAGTGCACTCGTGCAGATGTGTGCGGATGCATCGTGCTGTCCAAGTGTTGAGGAAGGTTATTGATTCTTATTGGAGTCTGTTTTATTTGGATGTGAGAGTGTATTTTCAGTGAGAGTCCTTTAGTTATGTTCTGATTATCAATCACAATATTTTCTTGTGAATCTCTATGACCTGAGATGTTTCAAGAAAAATAGACAACAGTAGTCTGATTAGAGAAAAGCAATGGTATAAAAACTGGGAATTTCTAATAAAATGAGATGTTTGAATAAGAGTTGTGTAAAGAACCTCCAAATTTTTCACAATTCAAGATTATTTCTCCTTTTATGCCTGTTGAGGAACTCGTCCCATGGTTTGAATCATCAACACCCTTAAGAACTGGGTGTTTCTCTCAATAACACTCCCAGAATAAACATGAGTTTGGAGGAATAATTATATTATGTTTAAGCATAATATGTTAACCAAGAAATCATTTTGTCTGTATTACAGTAATGTTTTGGTGGTAATTGAAGAGAAAGATGGTTCCCATTATCCACGCACAAATCCAGTGCTTATGTGGGCATCACTCTGAGCATACCAGAAAGAGTATATGCCGCAAAGAAAGGATCTTAATTTGTAAAAAACAATGAGGCATGTACTACCTAATTGAGGGAGAACCAACGTAGTCTAAACAAGATGTTCGTTTGCTATGATGTATGGTTCTGTTTATGAAAATATGAATGTGTATATTGATGGATATAGGTATCGAATTATGTAAAGTATGTCTGAAATCATATGTAATCACATTGAACATGAGAATATGTGTATATTGGTGCATATAGGTTCACGGGTTTGTAGAATAAGTCTGGAATCGTCTGCGATCACATTTATTCATTAGCGATTGACTTGGAGCGGTCACCGGCTCTTTTACGAGCCGGAAAATCAATTAGTAGTGCGAGCAGAAGAATGGGAGGTGGCACACTGAAATTGACGCGTGGCTCGGTCTGCTTGCTGCCAATAGAGGGCACTGTTCACACTGAGCGTTCATGCAGCTGCAGGGTAATCTGGATGCCCGCGCTATTTGAATTGCTGTTGTTTGCAAGAGAGCATTAGCACGCGCGTAATGTCACCAAGAAAAGCAGCAATTACTGGAACAGACATTCCAATCACCTTCTCAAGTATTGCAGGTCGCTATGACCCCTGCTGAGTGCTTGTTATGGAGAACTTGATCATACCACTTACAACATTGGACATTTATTTTTAGAGTTGTGAGATGTTACACAGCATAGGTAACACAGCTGTCAGTAATATCATATGAAATTAAATAATGAAGCATAATATTATGAAACACTGGAATGTTGATGCCAAACTGCGATTCAACAAAGTAGGATACAAATTTAGCTATTGAAAAGTACAACTCTAGTATCAAATAATTCATGAAATTCCAATCAATTAAATAAAGTAATTTTAATTCAGATCAAAAAATTATGTTCAATATCCCCTTAATGGAAAATTTTACTGATGAATTTTCTCGATCATGATAAGAGAATTCATAGATTGTAGATTTCGACGATCTACAATATTATAATGATTCTTGATGTTTTTATGTTCGAGTTGATTATACTTTTTCATGTTTAATGTAAAATTACTCCAGTCCAAAGTGGATATTCTTATTTGAAATTAGTATCTCCTGTTCTGTGCCGTTGCGAGTCCTGTTTATAATGAAAATACATTCACCTGGATTCATATATAAAAAAAATCAATGAGAATACAACACACGTTTTTGTTGATTTCAATCTCAAAGCAATTGTGCATTCAAAGAATTTGTAATGCCAACTTTTGTTACGAAGGATATAGGGTTTCTGCTCACTTCACAATAAATATGAACTATACATGCTCGTAGTTTCTCATGTGTCATTCTTTACTTTGTCAGGTAACTGGAAGGAATGGTTATTAGTCATATTTTAGTACAGCAAAGTTTTTTCGTGACGTTGAACAAATAGTTTATCAAGTAGAAAAATATCAGTACTAGGCTACTATAAAAGTAGACTTCCAGATATTTTGAGACTTATCACTTGTTACTTAGAAAACTTTCAAATATTTTTCAAGAAATCTTATCAAGTCCATGTCTCAGAATAACAGACAGATCATGGCTTATATTTACAATTTATCATTGTCAAGAACTTATATTACAGGGTATGGTACTTAGAAGAGTAGGCTTTCAGATCCATTTGCTAAACTTTTCTGCTATGAACTGGAAGTTTAGTTGCGTGTAGCCTAATAGCAACAATCCAATCTCTCCCAAGAATTTGCTCAAGTTGAGCGTACTCTTCCACATATTATAAAAACTGAAAACTTTGTAACTTGTCTTGAATAATTGAAATGTGCTCGTTATTCAAGAAGAAATTCAATTTTTACAACAGTACACAGTTCAATAAGTCCAAATTGTAATACAGTACAGTAAAATACGACAACTAATCAACCACGGACTATATTGATAAGGCAGTAATTTTTGTAATACATATAGTAACATCCCAGCTTTTGAATAAACAACATTTTTTTTCAAATGAAGAAATTAAATCAAATTAAAATTGATTCATATGTTCACTTCCACCTTGAACTGAAATTTCCACTTCAAAAGAAATCAATTCTACTCAAATGATTCCCTGGATATGACTTATCACATATGTACAATATATAGGAATATTGACAACTCCAATTCAAGACACCAATTCGACACCAGAATCTCTCCTCAATGCTTGGGGAAAATAATATCAGAGACTTGCTTGGCATTGGCGAAAGCACTAAAGGACTACTGCAAGGTAAATATAGTTCAACTCAAGGGACTATCCACACTGAATTATTGTAGTGTGTATTAAGTCTAACGTTTTCAAATTTGTCTATGATGCTATAAAAATAACGCAGGATAAAATAATTATGATTATTATGATCTTGAATATTTATCATATATGTTATCATAGGGACAGATTTTTGAAACTTGTGGTACAATTTTTAAATACATACCATGCAGACGCTCTCCTAACTTTAAAATTCCTTGGAGACCAAAATACGACCTTCCGACTACTTTTGACAATTGAAAAAATAATTTCAAATTAATTCTGTGAAACTTTCACGCTTTCACCACCCACTTACCTTTCGAAACAAAAACGTTTCCAGCATGACGAGAATTTAATGTTTTCTGCTCGAAATGTATCGACATCGACGAACATAATCATTAATTAAAAAATTATTATGGGTCGGATAAAAATCATCCAGACACCAATAGAAAGGAGACATTCTCTCCGTCAATTTCATATAAAATAATTATGCATTACGACGCTCCATGATTCTGAGAGAATTGATGATATTCAAAAGAAAAACAAATCTTCGCAATGTTCTAAGTTTTATCATAAAAGTTAAATTTCCTTTTAATCCTTCAACCCTGAAACTTTTTAGCACTACTAGGATATCGGGGTTGATATTCTACATCCAATTAGGACGTTCAATTGGAAATTTGCAAATTTACACTATATGGTATATACTGTATGGAGGGCCAAGTCTCAAATTATTTTACACATACTATAACCATAGCCACCTCTAATAGAAGGCCACGGCCTACGATATTGAGTTTTTTTAAATCACTACTATTATTTCTCTATCTCCTTAGACAGGTATTACACAGTGATATTTCTATTATCATAGTTGATCATATCATTATTACCATATTTGAACAGAGACGAAAATACGAAATCTAATTTTTATCTCATTTCATGTGATCAACTACAACTATGATAATGGGAATATTATAATATGAAAATAGGAATATGATAATCATATTATATACCAGCCTCAGCGGAGAATTTATTCAGCCGAATGTGATGCCACACTCTAAAAACACCACCAAACTCTTTTTTTGTGACTGTTAACTTTCTCCTATTCACACTGAGACACAACAAGGGATGAAAAATGAATATATCGGCTTTCTCAAAAAATACATTTGTTATGTTACAAAGCAAATCAAGAATCGATTTTTCAAGAAATCGATTTTCAGAATAATTTTGCTATCCATAACACGTGCAAAACGTGTTGACCGAGGGTAGAAAATATGGCGGAGGGGGAAGAGCGGGTGTTTTGGCCTTAAGACGAAACCAGGTTTCCCCATTCACGTTCAGTTCCGTCTCAAGAGCAATTAAAATTAATCCGTCTTGAGGCCGGGCCTCACTGGATTCCAGTGCGGCCGAAATCCGGCCTTGAGACCACTTTTCGTCTTGAGGCGACACCATACACGTTTCGATCGGCCTTAAAATCCGGACTGTTCAGTCCGGGCCTTGAGGCCGATCAGAACGTGTATGGTAGGCCTAATGTAGGTTATTAAATGTATAGAAGTAATAATACTAATAATAATTGAATGAAAAAAACTATGAAATTGTCAAAAACCACAGATTTATTGATACTTAGAAAGACCGGTTTCGGTTATTACACCATTGTTTATCTCTGATAAACTCAGATAAACTCAGTTTATCAGAGATTGACAATGGTGTAATAACCGAAACCGGTCTTTCTAAGTAACAATGAATCTGTGGTTTTTGACAATTTCTTAGTCTTTTTCATTCAATATGAATAATTACCACAATATCAACTCCTCAACTACACAGTAAGTAAAACTAATGATAATAATGTATTTATCTTGATTCCATCATTCACAATCTCAACTCGTTAATAGTAAAAATGTGACGAGGATATGGTTATAATGTCGTTCAATGCCTTAACTTATGAATTTTAGCGTCCATTATCGCCACCCAAAGATGACGATCAATATCTCTTGTAGTTTTGAAGTAGTGGTGGTGTTGCAATTTGCCCCTTTCACCTCTCTACCCGTCCAACCGTCCAACAACACCTCACCTTCCCGCACCTTTTTCGGCTCATCACTACTACCCCACCCCCTTAATAGACACAGCTCTAGCAAACTCGCTACGACCGCATCCTGATTGGCCTAATGAATAATGAACGACAGATAAAGTTCAACTTTCCCTCGGCTTAATTTAATTGCCGTCAAGTCGACAACATAATGGAATAGACCGGCTGGTTGGTGGGGGGGGGGTGAGAGAATGAGAGAGAAAGGAGAGGTCTCCCTAATTGTTTAATTCATTCAGCGAACACTCAGCTGAGCGTCGATCTGGAGGAAACAAGAGAGAGGTTTGAAAGACAAAGAGGAAGTGAGCGAGAGATCTGAGAGGCAAAGAATAATAGAGAGAGAGAGGGATATTGAGAAAGAAAGTGATACTCTGTGAAAGAGAGTGATTGAGAGAGTATAAGATAGAAAAAGTAGAAAATTTTCGTAAAATAGAGTGTAATATAACAGTAGGGTGAAAAGTGGAGAGAGAGAGAGTAATAGAGAAAATTGGAGGGCTAGTTCTGAGTGACCTGAGGTAATAAAGAGAGGTATGAGAGACCAGAGTCATTAAGAGAAAGAGATCTGAGTGACTGTGAGTAAATAAGGAAGAGAGGGGTCTGAAGTATAGTGCAGTCATGGTAGAGCAATGAGTGAGTCGCTGTCATATCAGAGCAGCTGGAGAGATGTAGAGAAAGGTAACTGAGTAGATGAGACAAGAGTTATGAAGAGACAAGAGGCTAAAAGAGTTGACTTTCCAACATATCCAAACTGGTCACCTTGTTCACTATGACCATTTGGGAAACTAGGGGAATATTTCCATACCGGAGAAAGACCAGTGTTTTCTATACCACTCAATATTTTACATCTTAAATTTCCACACAAGATTTGAATTCAAATACGTGCTCATGATAATCCGATAGAATACTATTAAAAAACCGTAGCATCGATGAACTAGGTTTTGTCTACTTCTGAACATGCAATACTCAACATCTTCAATATTCAATTTTGAAACAAAAACCGGAAAATGCAAATTATGTTCAATCGATGAGAACAGAAGTGAATACATCAGTTACTCCAAAATTGAGTATAGGGATGATATTGTAAGATAGCGATGTCATTGAAGAGTGAATATGTGGTTTATGACCTGACTGACCATTGCAAGTGACATCTGAATTTGCAAGAGCTGACTGAAGAGAGCTCTCTAGTGGCGGTTGGCCGAAACACAATAACTCGGACAGACCAGAGAAGTAGAGGAGGAGGAGCAGCAGGAGCAGGAGCAGGAGCACCAGTGGTCTAATGTGAATACCCCGACTGCAATTATTGTGTGCAGGCCACTACCCTTCCAGGAGCAACTTGAGGCTCACTCGAGTGAAGGGAGGTCCGCGGAACAAGTGGGCCTCGAGAAGACCTGGTAATTGCTTCGGCGAAATTGTAATTTGAAACGTGGTCTGGCCCAGCTAATTTGGCGCGGCCATCTTTGCTTGAATTGTCGCTTTAAATTGTCATCAGCGCCTCTCACCCACCTAGCCTCAATTTTGATTCCTTGTTAGCGAGCCTTCCTTGTTTTTGCTTGTTTCATCAGCCTAAGTTGCACTTCATTGTCATTGCACAACCCCATCTATGCGTAACATATACTTGGTTGTCATTGCACATAACCGCATCTGAGTGTCATAGCTATTGCGATTGCGCTGATAACACATCCAGTTACCATCCGCAATTCAGATATTCAAACTTGCCTGTATGAGAACCATAGGAATGGGTGAGCAGAAAAACTTCAGTAATTACCAGATTATCACTAAGTATCTGATCCCATTGAAAACAGTGTGATTATCTCAAGATTTTTCTTGAACATGTTTGCAAACGCCATGATTCCCACAAAATTGTAATAAAAGGTTATGAAGAGCTTAGTCATAAAATGGTAAGAAAATGATTTTTTTTCTCAGTAATGGTTAATTTCCTATTGTATTTTCACTTATTTTTTTAAAAACTTCAATATCTTTGTAAATTGATTAAAATAGAGTAATATTAAAATTTTCACAACCAGTTGTTTAGAGTTTTGGTTTATCATCAACAATGTAATGTTGATTACCAATGAGCTTATTCAGATTATAAGCTGTTTATAAGTTGAATAATCTTGAAGGTTGGCCGATCTATTCCATCATGCTATGAAGTTATCCTCAATTATCTTTGACGAATTTTTCGGATGTACAATTTGTAGAGGCAGAGTTTTTTCTAGAATCAATACCGAGGAAAACATTGGATAACGTTGTGCTAATATACGAAGTTTGCTTGTTATTTACTGAATAGAATAATTCGGGAACAAACAATGCATGCGTGACAGAAAAATTATATCGTTGTTCAATTTATTGGAATTGAGAAAGAATACACTGCTGAAAAAAGGGAAAAAATAATTAACGAAATTGCTGTTACAATCGTTTTGTTTTGCTGTTTTTTCCCGATGAAATTTTTGTTTGTGTCCTTTGTATTTTTAAATGGGATTGCGACTTTATTGTTGGTGGTGCGAAATCGCCGGGAATAAAAATTGAAAAGTACAATAACTGTTGTTTAGGAAAAATGCATTTAATGTGGGGATCATGTGCGTGTGTGTATGTGTGTGTGTTATTGCTGGACGTTTAGCTTGTTTATTGTGGGGGCTTCGGCCCTCTTTTTACAATTATAATAATTATTCTGTACAGCAGATGACGGCAAATAAAATGAACGGATCGAAATTGCAAAAAATGTAAGGGGTTGAGTTGTATGAGAGATGGTGGGGGCTTAGAAATGGCGCCAGCCAATAAAAGTAGGATAATTTGATTTTTTTGTAACCAGGGATCACCCTTGTACAAATGACGTCGAACAATGTCCGCCAAAAAAATTGAAAAAACAAAAAACAATCAAGAGTTTGCAATCTCGGTTATTTGCAGCACAATAATAAAATAATAATAAATGAGTTTGAAAAAATTGATGACGTTCGTTTTGTTATTATTTTTTCCAATTTGAGGAAGACAGTGGCCTGATTAATGTCATTCATTGTTTCTCATGTTGGCGGCTCAAAGGCCCGAAAAATTGGCCCATCAATTATTCAGGCTCTTGTCTTTTTATGTGCTGATAGTGAAGCCAATTTCTACTTCAATTCGCCAATCGATGCGATGACGGAGCCCATTGAGAAAAGAAACACTGGCCCCATACTGCTAGTCAGCCTGTCTGAATACAAAAAACTTATATGTACTCTTTTTCTCTTTTAGTTCAGGTTGATATTAATCGTTGATATTTCATGCAACGCTATTATTCTTTACATTTGCTTCCAATATTCTTCCACGCTTGTTACAATAGCTCTGCGTATTCTTTTTGATGAGAACTCCCTATTGACATCATATAATTTTCAATCATTCAACAAATGAAATATTTATAATCCCACACAATATTCAACTATATGTCATGAAATCTTTATTGTTTAAAAAACCATTTCAATCTCGTATAACTAATGTATACCAGTTACCCAAAGGAGACCTCAGGCAGGATTCGGATTAAATTGGGTGAAATGTTGAATAAGTAATGTGTGATGCGTATTGTTTACCATACACTTCATTTACTCCACACTTGTAAACGTTTCCGATTACAGTAAATAATATGCTGGAATACTCATTTTACCCATTGAAACCAACTCGAGAACGGGTTGGTCTTACTTTGGGATAAGTGCGAAAGTTGAACGAGGAGTGAGATGGCTGAAGGCTCAGGTGGCTGAAGGCACAACGCGGTCAACCTCAAGAGCACCTCACTCACTGGATGAGGCACTGAGGCACTGAGGAGGCCTGAGACCCCTCACCGAGTTCGTCCCAGCTGCTCGGTGACCGCTATTTAGACCCCACAACGCTAAGCGTCCGACCGCTAACCCCCAACCGATTCTCTCCTTCAATTTGCATTCTTTGTTTAGCTGGTCTTCCGGTTTATTGCCTATTCTTTACTTACTTAACGATCTGCTAGCGGATTTTAACTTGAGAGAATATTGTCTTGTTTTCCACTCTTATTTCTTGATGTTTTTCCTCATTTCTTCAGGTCTCGTCATTAATGAAAGATTGAGTTCTGGAAAATATTTCACTTCATTACATACACATTCACAAATATCACACTCTTTGTAGCAACAATTGCACGACCAACCCTTTTATATTTCTATATATAATAGGATCCAACCCTGTTATTTGTACATTCTCCTTTTCTGTACTTTCTGAATCGATTGATTCGTCGCATCCATCGACGCGTACCAAAATAATGGGCGTACTTCTGTTTACCAGATTTTGTGTGCCTATTCTATAAAAAGAGACAGTGGCCCACTTTGTCGATAGATATATATATATATATCCATATAATATATATATATAAAGGGGGTACGTCTTTGGCCACCGTCTGTCCTGTTAAAGATTCAGAAAGGTTATGGATTTGCCATAATAGTTAGAGAGGTATAGAGAGGTATACAGGTATAGTTTGTTCATTGTAGATAGACGAAAGTAAAAGATTGATGAGGTTTGGCGAGAGGTTGACGGTTGACTGAGGATTGCAGCAGATCGCCGGTTGTCGTCGACACGCGCCGTATCGCAATCGCAATCGCCTCGCACGTCCGTCAATACCATCACTATTAATCCCTTTTTTATTACAAGCCGTAATTTCCGGCTGGAAATAACCACTCGAACCGCGTTACTCTTAAATACATTAATACGACTTTACATAGCGCCCCTTTTCTATAAATAAAAATAGATCAGCACTGGAGTGTGCCGAGAAATCCTGGCTGGTTACCATGGCAACCGGTACACAACGACAATGATGCAAGGTGCGGCGACATTGGCTACTGTCGTGTTCATTTAGACCCACTTATACCCATCCATAATTCATTTTTAATGATATTACACCATTATTATATTATCGGCCGGGTTGTGTACTTTTTCTCGTGTCGCTACTCTGATGACAGTCGATGATTATCATTATTATCAGTGCTATCAGTACTTAGCAGACTTCCCTATTCTTGCGAGTTGCTGTGATAGCTACGAAATCTAAACGCTCTGTCGTCGCCTCACACTTTTACTATCAACAATCCATCACTTTTTATTATTAATGTGGTTTTTCTTCTCACTCTCGCGCTTTCTTTTTCTCTTACATCTTGTGAACTCTTCATTTTTTTCAATCACTCTATCTCATTCTCTCCCACCACTTCTTCTTCTACTCCTCCATCTCTAATCTTTCGAACCTCTTTTATCATTCTCTATCACATTCATTTCTTGATCATTATCTCTTCTCCTTTTCTCACAACAGATGTCTCTCTTTTTGGCTCTCTCTCGTTCTCTATCTCACTAATATTCTCTTAGTCCTCCCCTCTCATACACCCCTCTCACCGTATCTGATCTGACAAAATTACTTACAAGGATCGTTTCAACTTTGCATCCATCTTTTATGAACAGACGGCAATACATTTTTTCTATAATAATTATTTATGAGGAAGCCATGCTTCTACTATGATATACATAGTTGTTTATTGATTTAGCGTATGGCAGCATATATCACAAAATTCGTAAAAAAAAAGAAAACAGAAAATTCATAGATAAAACGAATAAAATATCTTAGTCACTTTTGACTTGGAAATTAGAGGCATGCTTCCAGGGTATTCAAGTAGGCTATTGATTATTGCCTGTACAGTAAAATTGTACTTGAGTACTATGTTGTTAATTGTTATACTAATAATACTAACAACATACTATGGAACTATTGGTGCTCTAATAATATGTTTGTTGTATTAGGCTATCCGGTGTTAATGATATTCATGTTCATATGTGGACATTTTTGATCCATCATCATCATCTCGATGATTGGTATCTCGTTCCAGTTTTCTTACAATGTATCATCATTACAATCAGGTTCATTGTAACATATTTAATTTAAAAGAGTTTTCTTTGTGGTTATGTGAAGGAATAAAATGGAAGGTCATATTTCAAACCAATTTGGTTCATATTTCACAAACAATTTATTATTGATAATTGACAGACCATCCCAGGTAAATTTGTTCAAATTTCGCATTTGTTTAAGTTCTGTGACAAACTGTAAGTAGTGTAGCCTATATTCACCGACGGTTAGTATTTTTCACTTTCGTGTTTTGTATCTGAATGTAATTTTGTTTTTGGAATTGTGAAACCAACTAAGAAGCGTTCATTCACTTCACAATCTTAATTTTAAAGGTTTATGTGTACTTACTATTATTTCAAATGAAAAACGCTAACATTCTTGTTACATCTCAATTATCCGTCATCAGTGTTTATTGAGCCTTTGCTGGGTTCAAACGAACGATTGCTTGGCAAAAAAGCAATTAGCAAAAAAGGACATAGCTGCCCGTCTTATCGAGGCTGTCCATGGTAGACCATCATCATTGCATCCCCCCCAACCCACCCGACGTCTATCGCACGGGAATTCTAGACATCTCGAATATTTTCTAATAATAAATTAGAAGTCCTTCGTCTTTCTCACCACCCCTCTCAACAGTCCCATCACCCCCCTAATCTATTCCACGCTCCAAAGTAAAGTGCAACTTCTTTTATTATGGACGTCATTAATTTTTTCCACCCCCTCTGTCTCCGTCTCCCTCCTACGTTCATCACCACTATTCTTCATCCTTTTCCACTAATTTCTTTTCTCAATTCTTCCCCCTAGCTTCCACCGCCTTCCCCCACCCCCTAAAATCGATCTCTTTCTGGCAAATTTTTGCCTTAATATTATTACCAAAGAAAAAGAGGGTTGAAGCTTTCCGACATTATCATCGTGATCAATATCATCATCGTAATCATTCGTTATAGATCGGTTCTGTTCGCTGATGAACTTTTCAAATTGTTGCCAATCAGTGTGCCGCCTGTATGCTCTTTAATTACCTCCATCCATCATTGATCATTGATCGTCATAGTTAGCCTGCACCATGCAAACATGTGTCTTTGCATTATGCAAAATATGACAAGATTTAATAAGACATGAGAGAATGACAAGATTTGATTTTGAAACGAAATCGAGAAAACTCATCCAAAACTGTAATGAAACACTACAGTACTACAGTAAATATGGCTACAAAAATATCGACAATCGCTGTTTCTACAATCCATGGTACACAATCCTTCCTAATTATCCTCTTCATTTTATACGTTGAGAACTTTCAGCTCGTCATCACGAAAAATTTAGAAATGTTCTGAAAATGAATTTAAAAAAGTAATACAGTAATATCTTCATAGATTTAGGCTGTATAAATGTAGTTTGAGATAAAGAACCGATAAGAACGACTATTTTGAAATGTAAGGATTGATTAAACTAATCAGGATCGTCAGTCTTGCATGGTATTTGCAGTTTTCTGTATAATAATTCTCATCATTTTCTTGTTCCAAACTTCGGCCCCATTTGATTCAATAATATAGTAAAATTCGCTGCATGGAATAAATCAATTTTCTTATACAGTATTAAGTAATTTTTCAAATTAACGAACCAACAAGTCTGCCACAAAACTAAGTAGGTGAGTATTTCTGAGATGTTTACTTTATTTTCTAAAAAAACCAAGTCTACTGTTAGCTCAATTCTTCAAACTCCGCTCTTTGATTAGACATTGTCGATATCACCACCCAATCTAGGTATTGTTCCTATATAAGAAGGTTCTCTGTCCTTGTCTTCCATCAGCATTCTCTGTCATTCTCTTGCCCCCCTTCTTTGTTTTATTGACATAGAATTTTAATTAAACTAATTCTCTTCTGCTTAATTGAAAATTGTTTTCTCGTTGCTTTTTTACTCGCTAGCTAAACATTCCCCTTTCACGTCATCAGGATCTTCTTCATTCTCCCTTCCTCTATTCCTTTCACATCCCAGTTTCCATTTTCTTTATATTTCTCTCTCTCAGTCACTCTTTCTCTCATTTGCCATTTCTTAACATCGCCTTCAATCTTCTAAAAGTTGAATCAGCAAACGTTTTGGCTTCATGATGCTCACATGAGCTTGTGCGTGATGAAGAGGATGTGATTGTAAAAAATTAAACTTCACAACATTTTAAAATACACTTTTATCAAATAGGTATCTCATTATAAAGAGACATTGTAAAGGAGACAAAGAACTCATTGTAGAGGAGACAAAATGGGGTTACCTGTTGTCTCCATAAGTAAATAAATAAATGAATATTATTAAGTCTTGCACTAAAAATGCCATGTAGGCCTATTCATGTAACTCAGTAATATTATGTCTTAATCTGTGAGAGCATAGTTATGGTTTAGTTTTAATAAAGTACATTATGTCTCAAAGATTTTCCTTATGATGAAAAAATATTTCTCTCAATAATGTGAGCTCAGTTTTGAAGAAAAAAACTAGTGCCATATTGATGATGGTACCATGATAATACCAATGAAAGCTAACAAGTATACTGTTCAAAGCAGTTTCATTGTTCAACAATATTTTAGTATGAAATAACGACGCTGTTATCTCGGATGGACTTTTTAGGTTAAAGAAATTGGTAATTCCTAACATCAACTACAATAAAGGTGCGTCTCAACTCTTGAACGCTGTTTAGATGAATTAAATAATAAGTTGGGTAATAAAATGAAATGCTAGGATTAACCTGTCATTAGATCGCTGCCATGTTGTGTACATGGGAGCAGCGGCTCTGTCAATAAAAAATAATCGATTATGTGCTTGCGATATTTTATTGTTGTTTGAGACTTAAATAAAAAAAATTATTGTTCAAATAATTTGTTAATCCCATCTCGAAAACTGAGTAGTATTATCGGGCCAGATAGCAGCTCAACTGGAATGTTGCACAATTCTTGGAGTTGTAAAAAAATAATATATTTCAACAATTCTTTTCGAAATTGTACTGCTCACACCTTAATTTAAGAGCTAAGAGATAAAATTGCTTCGAATTACCAAGAATAAATCTTTATTGCTTGAGTCTGTAAATAGTAAGCTAGATTACTAACTTGTAGTTTTAAAATTTATCTTCTAACAATAATATTGATGATTGCATTTTCTTACCTGAAAACATTCTTAAAAGTACCGGTATACTTATGTTATCAAATAATATGTTGATAAATGTTAACAATAAATCCAAAAATACATAAGTAGCTGCTTTTATCAATGGATAAGTTCATCACCCAGTAACTCCGGCCATCTACCGGCAGAATTCCAGAATACAATTTCAACCAATCAGGAGAGAGTAGGCGAAGCTTAGAATGTGTCTGTTGGCATGGTTTGAATCTGAATTCCGTTTGCGATTGGCTCTTCAATCTCATAGATTTTTCATTATTCTGTCATCTATCTATTATTCCATTACTCACTTTGTTTTATTCACTATTTTTCTCTTTCATTCAAGTGATCCTCTCGTCATTATCAATCATTATCTCTACATCTATTTCATTTCATTACTTAGTCTACTAATTTTCAACCTCTTATCCCTCTCTTTCACTATCTACTATCCATCAATTTTTTCGTCCAATTCTTTTTTGAAGGTTTTCTACTCTAAATTTTTTCCATTTTTCATTTATCATCCCACTGACCACCTATGTAAGAGGTATATGAATTCGTACATGATTTTCCAAGTCAAAAATCTTAGTCAATCTTTGCATTCCATAATGCAAAAAGAATTCATCATTAGAATAAGGACATACTTGTAACAATTCATCACCAGAATAAGGACATACTTGTAACAACTTCTACCTCACCTTAATTCTCTCAAACATTGAAAAAAAATGTCCAAGGAAGTTAAGATATCAAAATATTAGCAGAATTACACAACTTGGAGTTTCACTCTTGACCAATCACACTTTCACCATTTTGAATATTATCTATTCGCCTGTCCTCCTTCCCCTCCTTCTCCATTAGATCTTCCTCATATCCTGATTCATCCTGTTTGACTGGAGGACATTTCAGTGGAACGTGTCAGATATGTTGGAATGTTTCAGAGAGAGGGTGATGGCGAGAGACATTTTCGGCTGGTTTAGGGCGGGAAAAGGGGTGAGGGTGAGGGTGGTGTGAAGCTGGCTGAGGTGCCATAATTAATTACTGACACCATCTACAAACAATGAATCCGCTCTAAGCCGCTGCCACCGTACATGTGCATTATTGTGAACCAGCCTGCAACACAAGTAGGCCTTAAATAGTTGTCTTTGTTGTTACCAACCGCGTCTTCAATTCTGTCTAACTCCGAAATCCCAAGTATAAATTCTAGATGCTGTACATTCGAATTTCAGGTTCCATTTCTGCTCATTAGTAGAAGTTGAAGAAGTTATCTAAAATTTTAAATGAAACATGTAGGCCTAACTGTTTTTGTGAAAAGTATTTGTATGGTTGTAGGCTACTACAAAAAAAATACAAACTGGGCTTATTAATTTTATTGACCTAGCGAAGTGAGGTCTAAGATTCAAGTCGACGGTTGGCATTTCTCTTAATGTTTAAATGTTTATATGTTGCGCATTTACGGTGAAACGCGGTGATAGATTTTCATGAAATTTGACAGGTATGTTCCTTTTTTAATTGCGTGTCGACGTATACACAAGATTTTTGGAAATTTTGCATTTCAAGGATGATATAAAAGGAAAAAGGAGCCCCCTTCATACGCCAATAAGTCATAAAAGTGAAACTATAACTGAAAAATCTGGTGTGGCGCACTCACACAATTTTCCTTGCCGTGATGAAAATTGATCACCTGACGCTAGTAGTGTTCACGCGCTGCTCAAGTCTACTTATAAACAAAGATCTGAACCAGCTGGTGACAATAACAATAACGCTGGAGACATACGAGGTCTGCTATCTCTTCATAGTGAATCATTTAATAGAATCAACAGTTGCCAACAGTTTGCAATTGGATAATCACATTTTCTCGAATTTTGAGCTTATTTTCAATTTTAGGTGAAAATGTTACTGGACATTAATTGTAGAGATTTTCATGCTCAATCTTTTCGACTCGAAATTTTTTGTTTAAATTGTATCTGAAGCCTGATAATTGGGAATCTAAAATCAAACTTTGCATAGATGGGGCGGAGCTCCTGAAATTTTTACAGATATGGGACTAGTGGCAGTTGATACAGCTTATCAATGACTATTTTAGTTATAAATTTGATCAAAATCGTTGGAGCCGTTTTTGAGAAAATCGCGAAAAACCATGTTTTTGACAACATTCTCGCCATTTTAGCCGCCATCTTGAATTGCATTTGATCGAAATTGTTCGTGTCGGATCCTTATAGGGGGAGGACCTTAAGTTCCAAATTTCAAGTCATTCCGTTAATTGGGAGAAGATATAATCGTGTACACAGACACACATACACTCATACACACACACACACACAGACCAATACTCAAAAACCACTTTTTTGGACTCAGGGAACCTTGAAACGTATAGAAATTTAGAAATTGGGGTACCTTAATTTTTTTCGGAAAGCAATACTTTCCTTACCTATGGTGATAGGGCAAGGAAAGTAAAAATCAGACTATAGAATTAATTATTCATCATAAATCAGCTGACAAGTGAATACACAGATGTGTGGAGAAGCCAGTCTATTGCTGTATTTCCATATTAAGGTCTATATTTTGAATCAGGTACTGATGGATGAGAATACTGCGTGAGGTCTACTGTTCACAGAACTACTAGTTTTATTATTGATCGGAATATCTGTTTTTTTGCGTTCAATTCTATTTTTTTGAATTCAACATTTAGTATTCATTTATCAAGTATTTTTCGTTTCTTCATTTCAACGGTGAAAGAAAGGGAGAGGCAAAGGAAGAGGAAATAGGAATTTGATATTCAAATTGCAGCATTGTATACAAATTTACTTCTAATATGATTGACTGATGAACTACAAAACATGAGTCAAACTTTGGATTAGTCAACTAACAAACTTTGGAAATTATTTTGCAATTTGGGAGAAGGGAATTCTCGCACTGTTTGAACTGTTGGACTGTAAATGATTCCAAGAATGAAAAAATGGTCTATCTAGTTCGAATTTGAGATTGAAGCAGTTTTGGGTATTAGTTCAAAGTAGCGTCAATCTTTTTTAAAATATTTTTGGAATATGATATACAGCAGAATTCTATTATCTATGTTTTGCAGCCAACAAAATATTACCTCGAAAAGAATGAATAATTGTAAGTAGTCGGAGCCGAAGAAACTTTACAAATTGGGTCATTACAGAATTCGGCCGCGATAATAAGTTTGAATCAAACCAAACTTTACTCCACCACTCGTTTTACCAACGCCATTTTTTCACCAGTTCTTTTCCCACCAATAACAAACGAGAGAAATGATTCAAATATCGCGATCGCCACAGTATATCACTGCCGACAACAGATGATGATTCCAATTCATTTTCTGGTTGTCTCCGTTTAATGTTGAACATGGTTAACGTTGAAGTTGATCGTGGTTCACGTTGAAATTAAACGTTGTTTTCACGCTAGATTTCTCGTTTCCCGTCTATTGCCAGCGATTCCCGTGAACGAGATTCGTTTTCGTGGCTGCAATTTGTCAGTTGAGTGTCACCGTCTTGACGACAATCAATATTGCTCCGGCTAACCTTGTGTCCCCCGGCCCACTGGTGAGCATTTATTCAAAATATCGCTTCCCGTCTTCAAAACGCTCCGTGATAAATTGTCCAGTTTTTATCTGAACGGACGCGTTACGCTCTAAACTGTAATGAGTCTTCATTTTTTTATAGTTTTTTCTCCGTAGATTCCAGATGGAACAGCTTCAAATTGACTATCTAGCTTCTAAGATTTTTTTGTAATCTCTTAGGACCTTAGATGAGATACTGTCACAATTATTAAATTCTTATAGCCTGGATCATTTCTTTCCGACATACAATAGTAGCACTGTGGTGCCTATTACCAAGTTAACGTCAGTAGATAGAGGAAAAGTAAATACTCCATAATAATGATATATGAGAGATGTGAAGTTCCTATTATGCGAGCATCAATCGTATTGTCCAACCCCTTCAACCAAAACACAAATAGAAAATGTGGGTATAATGTGGGCATCATCAGCGAATGAAATATAGTTCCAAAAGGCTTAGTTTTGCTATTTTCAAATAAATGATTTTTATCAGCAATCTAGTTAGCAAGCAGTTAGTTCCTTCGTGTTATATTCATTCATATAACTCTGCAGCCACCCTTATTATGTGGTGTGATATTTTATGTTACTGTATAGTGCCTTGTAATTTGTGGTGTTACTGAAGACAAGACGAATTAAATTAAAAACTGAACCGCGCCTGGATCGCGTTTGTTCGCAACATAAATAAAACAGGGAGTCGTGTTCAGAATTTAATTTTTTACAACAAGGATCGTTCTTATCAGCAAGATATTATTTAGAATGAAGAAGAAGAAAGGAGTAGGCGAGACGCCTCAGTGGCTGATAAGAGGCTTGTGATAAGGCCAAACTATCTGCCGGCATGATTTTGTTGGCTGGTGGCCGCGATTCATAACTAAAAAGAAAATCTTCGAAAATATCTTAATGGATTTTCAGCACGCTCGGCGTTCTATGAAAGATGAGTCCCGTTAATTAGACCGACCACACTGCTGTGAATTTATTCGTCAGTGCAAAATTTTGAATTAGATTCTATATAAATCTTGGGGGTGCGATGGGAGCGATAGTATCCTATTCCAGGTTTTGTAATAGGGGGTTTGAGGTTTATGTATGGGAATTGTTGACATCGAAATCTGTATCTGTGCAATAGAAAACATGGAACGATAATGTCAATGCAAGGTGTCATTTGAATCAGTATCTAGTTTTGTATCTCTGGAACATACACTTGACTGAATCAAGGAAAATCTGTTACTTCCTACTCCTCCATCTCTAAAATTACTTCTTAGTTTGTTATTTATTTTGAGTGATACAAAGTATCCATATATTTTGTGAGGTCACTCTAGTGTCTAGTAGGAATGGTTTTTCGGAATTGTGTTAGTAGGCCAATAGGAGTAATAATTGTATTGTGAGACTCACTGCAAACTGTTATCATTCCTTATGAATAACATCAATGTTTCTCATTCAACCAATGCTGACTGTTTGAATTGATCTCAGTGTAGATGTTTCGACTTGCTGATGTATGAGCAGTGGCGTCAACAAACAAGTGCACAGCGAGTCCTTGGCAAAACGCAAAGAAAATCGGAGGTCTCACCTCACTCACTCAAAGGCCACACTTTTTTCTCACGCCACAATCGCCGAACAAATTAGTTGGACAAAGTTGGTTAGACACGCACCAAACTTGCTCACATCACCACTCCACCACTCAACCACTCCACCACTCCACCACTCCAACCAGCTCTAGTGAGAGTCTCTTTCAACTGACAGCTTTGGTTGAATGGTGAGCATCCAACTAATTTATAAGGAATGCTAACAGTTAGCACAAGTAAATCTCACCATAATACTAGCATCTAACATAATTTTTCGTCACCTGGAAAATGCAGAGGGAAATCCATTAGTTCCAGCTATTATTTGTGTTCACTTTTGTATCATTCACTTCCAATTGCGTTTAATATACGATTAGATTACATATTATTTTGTTGTTGTTTTATCTGCAGAGGTTGAGAGAGTGTTACCATAGAACTCAAAACTCTCTTGTACACTAGTACTGGGATTGGGAACGATCATAATGATGAGCAGAAACTGATTCCACCATCAGTTCAATTCGACGTTAACATTCATATTAGTTTTGTACCAGAAAAATGGAAAAAAGCCATCCATATGAATGAATTGTAGCAGATGAGAAATTTGTTGTACAGTACACACTAATGCCTACCCACCCACTACACCCATCACAGTACAGAAGGCTGCATGACGTTTTTGTACGTGATTCACCTGAATTTCAGTTATAGTTACGAGGTACAACATATACATACATTTTTTTGTATATAGTATTGTAGCAAAACCGTTGCCTGGCAACGGCGTCTCCGCAATATTGCAGAGTTTTTTCTAAATCTATGGACATAATAAAATATACATTTTTATGATCTGAACTGGGAGATTTTTATAACGTGGACATAAACGCGCTCAAATGCTTTATGACGGGCGGTTTGCATTGCAATGCATAGTTGTCGATTGAGCTATGTTGGGTTTTTCTGTTTTTTATTCGTCTCGCTGTACGGATTTCAAATAACAGTTGCAATATTTTGCCAGTTGCGTGTCCGTAAATTTTTGATGCTCACAAATTCAAATCTGCCACCACCGTTATTCAAATGGGCCGCCATCTGCCCAAATCAAATCAGCGTTATTCGCAAAATAGATGTGGAAGGAATTCCTAAAATCATAAATTTGCTACACTGTATCATCGTAGGAATACTAATTTTTCAAATATTATCAATCGAGAATAATTATTGTAATTTCTGTTGCATTGTCGCACTCCTACTCTAGAAATTGACCACCAATCTTATTCCAGGTATCATCCTCATTGAATTTTTTATTATTTAATCAGCTAATGAAAATATTACAAGCAATATCACAATGAAAAATTATTCATTCAATGTCAATTGTCAAAATTTTATTTTGTTTAATTTTTTCACTAATAATGGTAGAGGTGTGCACTTTTGTGAAATTCCTGCACATTCCCATTACAACGCTTACAAAAATAATAATGTGAAGAATATGTCCCAGAATTCTCACTCAGATAATTATTATATAATTTTTCCATATTTTCTTCATTATATAATTAATAAACTAAAAATGTTCATAAACATATTCAAAAACAGGAAATAGTTATGAATAATATTTGTAGTGAAAATCATAGCTGACATCTTACCAAGATTTAGATAACTTTCAATTTCTCATCAGAAAGGATTGCTGTTGGATTCCGTGATAAGAGGTGACAAAACATATCGACAAGGGCTGTAAGCCAGCAAGACAATAAATGGAGGATTATGCAAATGTCGGCTGAGAATTAGGTCATCTCTCAACCCTCACCGAGTGAGTGATATCCAAGATGGCGGCTGGTCCCACATAGACACGATTATTATCTGGCGGCTCTTCACTTTATTATGAAGCTGTAGTGTCTAGTTGTCGGTGTGCTTGCTGTCGACTTCAAAACGTTATTTTCACTTAACAAAATGTGGTGGTAGTACGTTAGCCCGGATTAAATCTGGTGGCAGTCACGCGACGGCTTTTCGCCTACTCACTGCATGAGCTGCAACACACCTGAGTTGGCGCGTGCTGGTGCTTCCAACCACTCTGGCCACCGCTTTTGTCACCGCTTCCTCATTCTCACTTCTTCGTCTTCTCTTGTTCCTTTTCTTCTTGTAGTTTCTATTTTTCTTCATCTAACCTCCTCTTTATTTTTATTTTTTTCCCACCTCCTCCAAGTGGGAAAGAGGGCCGGCAGCGCCCTAACTTCGCCCTCCAGGTTAAAATAAAGGCAGCCTATCTATCTTCCTTCCTGGTAGATAATTAATGGCAATGATATTTTGAGTATCCTTTCTCAAGAGTGGACGGTTATCTGTTAATATTTCACAAATCTATGTAGATTAAAATATTTTTTTTTTATTTCTTAGTAATTTTAAATTTCATTTTATCTCTTATCGTATAATACTTTTTCCGTTCATACCTTGTTAATTCATTAATAAAGCTGGCTATATTGTTAGCTATCACGTATTATATTGTAATCTGAATAAATAGAAGAAAATGATCGAATCTATCTCCTCATTTTCCTCTTCCTCCTTCTCCTCCTCCTCCTCTTCCTTACTATCACAGTACTATTATTAAGGAATCAAAGCTTGAAAATTAAATTTCAGTGTAATCACATGAGGAGACTGTGATGTGAAATATTCTCCTGTGAATGTGATAGACTTAACTGTAAGGTAGTCTCTTTAAGAAATTGCATTCTCCATGAAAGAGTGATGAATAAAAATTCAATTTGATGTAAATTTTCTTTGATAACATGAAAAATAGTGTAAGTTATCACTAACGATGGAATACTTTTCAAATAAATTCAAATTCGAACAAGTTCTATTGTCCTAGAAATTTATTAATATGGGCGGATATATTACATCTTATCACTAGTAGTAAAATCCCTTAGATACAAGATAGAGCACACAATGAAATAGAACATTTTCGGAGGCAGTTTATTACAAAAAATATTTCCATGCGAAGATTAATAATAATTAGCATAACGCACGCACACACGCACATTTATAAAGATAATAATAGTCGGCCATATCTTCCGTTGCTGGCTTCTGAACACGAATCTAATGTATACTTTATCTAACGAAAAGAGAAATGTGGTGTGAGACAGAGAGAAGATGGAGGAAGAGGAAAGAATGTAAAACACTCGAAAGAGGTTTCGTGACGCGACTAATTTCTTTGTAATTCCATTCGAGCTAGGTTAGTTGTTTCGGTTTGTGTTGTTACTCGGTTGGCGCTGTGCGCTATCAATTTAATTCCTGCATCGCTCAAAAGGGGATGAAAGTAGACGAAATAAGGGTTAAACACCCCCAGCTACGATAAACACTCAGGGCAACGCCCATCTCCCAGTTTTCCGTTTTTAAATAAGTTCAAATTGCACTGAAATGCGAAAACTGATTCCGATATGCGGTGAACGTGATTTGATCCATAATTCACGTTTCTTCCTCGTTCCTTACTTATTTCAGTGATGTTACTGAGAATAAATTATAAAATATATTATAGATATTAATTTTTTAATATGAAGGCTAGTTCTTTTCAGTAAATGAATGATAAGGATGGAAGAGTATTGGAGGTGAAAGCGGGAGACCAACGTAAATAATAATAAAAATAATAATAATAATGGATTATGGTGAATTACTGTGGTCCTTATTTGGACTATACAAGAAAAAATAATAAATGATAGTAGTTTCCTAGACCTGGTAGAATAAGAGTTTTCAACTAAATGTACACTAATAACATAGCCACCTCTAATACAAGGCCCCGGCTTACGATATTGCAACGTCGCAGTGTAGGCCTAGAATCTAATACATGATTGGTGAAAAAGATCAGCTGGTATTTTTTAAAATAATTTTCCACCAATCATGTATTAGATTCTAGGCCTACACTGCGACGTTGCAATATCGTAGGCCGGGGCCTTGTATTAGAGGTGGCTATGCTAATAATCATTTCATGTTTGAATTTAAAAGAGTTCAGTTTATTATATTCTACAAACATTTTGAATGGAGAATGTTTTCATTGCTAATCCTCTTCCCATGTTCCTTTTTTTCAATTGTTGACACCTCATCAACCTCTCTCCATCGTTCAATGCACTTGAAATCGATTTAATCGATTGATGTTTTCTAAGAAACTAATCCCTGAATCAGACTGACTTTCCGCTACTAATGTGTTTGCCCATTTTATACAATTAGTCGACTTCAAAGTCGCAATCTAATTGCCCTTACTCATAGAATATAATGTCAATGATTTACACCGTTCGTTAGAGCTTCTCTGTAAAAGATCCCCTTCTTCTCCTCATTTCAACTCTCCTCTTCCTTTCAACTCCTGTCTCTCTCCTTTTTTCTCTTTCCCTCTCCTCGTCATTTCTAAAGTCTAGTACGTATTAAGAAGCAGTTACCTATTTTATCTTTCCTTCACATTGTAGCCTATGTGCGGCATTGTAAATGCCTCCTCTCCGACACCGAAGTTTATTATCCTAATGATCATTACAATGATATTAGAAATATATATTGTACTGCCATTCTAATACCGCGATAAACAATTGGCATTTAATGCTTTCTATGTAGGTTGTAGGGTACTGTGGGCTTGAAAGTTATCATTTATTCCTTTCCAACTCTATCTCTTCTTATTCTATGATAGTACACTTCCTTTCTCAGTCCTTTAAAACAACTGTACGGAGACTCCTCCGCCATTTGGATTGGATATGGATAAGTTTGTAAAGGTACAAACTATCTTGCTAGCACTGTTACCATGAAGAAGCTCAATTCCATCGCAGATTTCAATCACATTAGTAGTAAATGACAATCGATGACATTAATGACATTAATCAATCGATGTGTCCTATCTTTCCACTTATTTTTCGGGCATGATTGAAGGATAATTTAATAATCAATCAATCAATAATCCTTTATTGTCATGAAGCACAAAGTTTTGTAACAAACGTCAAAGATACAATATATTTTTCAATTCTATTGAAAGTAATTTCATGTTCACGGAAGCAGTATTGGATATTCACCATCCTCTGACTACAACCCCTTCATTTCATGTTAAAGTCATCCATAAAGATTTCAACCACCCTCCCCAATAAATTTGAGGATTTGTTCCGATTTTAGGCTAACTGGGAATTATTTGATTCATCGGACATGCCAATGGGCGTTCACCGATTGCCCAGCGATTATGTTACTTACGGCACAGCTCGATGAAAACGAATGCAACACGAGAGAAAAGTTGAAGCCAAATAAAACATCGACGATTATGACAAAAGAGCAGTGGTCACGTGACAAACTTATTACGGCTGGCTTGGGTGTTTCGGAAGGAGAAGATGAAGTGTGAGAAAGAGAAGGTGGAGAAGAAAGAGAAGAAGACGGATTAAGGGAAAAGTGAAGGAAGGAGAAGAGAAAAATTGTTTAGCAGAAGAGAAAATGAGATGAGAAGAGGAAATGGGAGGAAGAAGTTATGAAAATGAAGATGGATGATAGGGCGAAGAAGAACAACAAATGGGAGAATAGCATTAGAAGAGGAAACTAAGAAGATTAGAGAACTGGAGTAGAGGAAGGAAGAGAAGAAGAGCTGATTAGAGTTGAGAAGGAATTCAAACGAATGGAAAAAAATAGGACAAAAAAGGTTATCAGCAGAGAATACGTAAAATTTAGAGGAGGAAGCGGATGTAGAAGAAGTTTGAAAGGAAAATGGAGAACGAAAGTGAGTAGGACGTGTTGAAGAAGGAGGAGAAGGCAAAGTAGATGAAGATGAGAAATGGGGTGAAGAAGACGAAGAAGAATCTATTGTTATTTTGGATATTATGTTGACCGGTTTATTTGCAGGGAAGAGAGGGCGAGAGGTGTAAATCAAAGTGAGGGCGGGGTCACACCGTGTTAATTGTAATTAGCGAGATGGCTTGTCGCGATTGAGAACCTTTGCTATGTTCTGCTCGCGGTCTTATCGCTGATTGTTGGCCTGTGCATGTGTACTGCTTGTCTCCAAACTAATAAATCGGTTCCACCATGTTTGCTCGCTTTCATCCCTCTTAATAACTGTCTATCTCTGTCTCTCTCTCTCTTCTCTTGTACTATCTCGGTCTCTCCCACTTCCTGCGTGCAAGCTGACCTATCGTAAATTGTAAATATCTCCCTATTTCGTGTACCTGTTTCCTCATTCATCCTGATATTCTTAATTGGGCGCAGAATGTGAACTTATTTGTCTCGGATGCCGATTATTGAGATGTACGATATTCGTTCTTTCCTCTCGGAGCGTTTCTGGGCTAGCCTGGTCTGGTTACACCCCTTGCTTGATATTAGAAGTTATCTGTTGTAGTTTCTCTACTTTAACAAGGTATTCGTTAATTTCTGATTGTGAGCTTTACTTCAGTTACTTCCCAACTTTATATTCATGAACCATCTATTAATAATAATAATGATTGCTTTGTTGAGAGGGTGAGAGAGATATTCTATCGCCGTGCAATTCAGTTCGGCCAAATAAACTTTGTGACTAAATTCAATAATAGAAAATAATCTTGAGCCATTAGTTCACGTCATCCATTAATGAATGAATTATGTACATCGTTTGGTTGTAAATAAGGTTTTGATCTATCAGATTATGTTGTAACATCAAACCTTTGTTATACCGTGTTTGTAACATTCCAATAAACCTTGAGTTGTTCATTGGAATGAGTCTTCAATATTATTGCACGACGAATTCCAGATTTTTATAAAATGCTATTTTATTTTTTCAGTTTAGCTTTAATACAATATGAACTTTGTCCAATCAAAAAACCAATAGATGCGGGGAATAATTTTTCGTTCCGTGGAAATTGCATATTAATATTATTCATTATAAATATGTAGACGAGTAAAGTATATTTAGTTCCAATTTCGCAAATAAAGGAAGCAAGTTTGAAAAATTGGCCGTTTTTTAATGCAGTTTTGGTTAGATGTTGCATCCCTTGTAGCCTGGAACTCATACGGAACTCATATGGAACTCATATGGAACTCATACGGAACTCATACTCTTCATATGCATTTCCAGTTACTTTGGTATCCCTGATTTTGTGTTAGGCACTTGAAAGGGTGGTGGGTGGTATTGCGTCTCACTTCTTAGGCCTTAGTCTATTATTTTCAAGCCATATATTGGCATTTCAGCTGTTTTCTACCCCCTCGGGCTTATAAGCATTGTACTTAGCGCATCTATGTATATCATTTCCAACCCCTTCTTACATTCATAATGGAGCAGGTCTACTTGTGCATAGTATATATTCACATACACCAACACTTTGACAGGCATTGTTCGAGTATTATTATTGTCTTAGAAAGTGTACTCCCTCTTTTCATATTTTTCTCCCCCTGAACAAATACATACATATTCATATGTAGTGTCTTTTGTATAGACAGCCTGCATCTTTTGAGAGATGTATTTTTTCAACATTTGTTTCTCTTTTCATCCTTTTACTTGATACATGTTCTTTCTCACTCACTTTCGCATTTGGCAGAATATCTGTCTTTACACATAATTGTTGTGCTGTCACTAACCTAGGAGAGCGTCTCGACGGTTGTCGCACTTTTTTTTCCATACCTTTTTATCCTTGTTCTTGTTCTACTATTTGAATAGTAGCAGCAAGGCGCCTCCTAATTATTTGTATATGCACATGTGCGTCCATTGTGCGCCTCAGCCAGAACTTATGTGATGTCTTTGTTTGTTGCACTTCTTTCAGACCGTAATTAGCTGTCTAAATTTTTAAGATTGGTGCAGTTGACGACATCAGCAGCAGGGATGCAGAATGCAGAATTCAGAAAACCGCAGATAATTTTCTGCTCTGGATAGCGGTGTGAATGGCGACAGTTGTAAGCTGCTATTCTTGTTGGAGAGCTGAATGCACTCAACAGTTATTATAGTGGCGAATTCTGCGACATGAATGGGTTGGCGTCTTTGTTAACACGTTGAAAGCTTATAATAACGCCGTATATGTAAGTGAATAATGAATGAATGAATGGTGAATGGGTGTATTCGGGCAATATTCGTTTCAAGCACTCATTCACTGTTACAGTGAGACTCACTCCATAACTGGCAGCATTGGTCTAATGGGAAGCATTGATCTTATTTATTGCGTATACTGACAGTTGAATGTAAATCCCAATTTTAGAACAACTCGCACCCAAGGAGTTTGACTTGCCGTTCGTCAACTAGGCCCACTTTAGATCATACATTATTTTCTTAATTTGATTCCAGCCAACCAAAATTATATTTTCGCCAGCATATTGTGAACTGTTTGTCAACATTATTGAATGAAGACTTTTTTTACAAGGTTTTCAGTGATGTAAAGTTTATGTGAATTGAAAAGACCTTTCTAAACAAAGGGTTAGAAGATATATTCCAAGCCTGATAGTGACATAATTTTTTCATGGCGGATGAAGCATTTTTGCATGTGATATGGGTGTTTGATGAGATGATCAAACGTCCTTTCGGCCGAGATTTAAACCCATGATCAGGCAGTGCCACCAGACTGAAGATTGTAATGTTCCAAACCACTAGGCCAACCTGTCTGGTAGATCAGAATTATAGTGTGCGAGATAGTAAATAATTTATTTTCTAAATTCTAAAAGCAGGAACAAGCACACTCTTGAGAAGAAAGAAAAGAGATTATTCATAAAAAAGGAAGCTAAATGAGATTTGTAAGAATAACAGAAAGGAACTCTCTTTCACACGTAATTTACGTTCTGTTCATTTCGAGATAGATGGTTATTTTCGTTAAAAAAATTCAGAGTTTGAGAGTTTTTCGAAATTTTTATTGAAATTTGAAACATGGCCGAACAAGATCTATATTGTCGGCCATCAATATAATGTACACGGTGCTTGGCCGAAGTAAGATATTACTATTTCAGTGTTTGAGCAGAAAGTTTGGCCAATATTTCGCAGCGCTGATATACAGCGATGAAGTTGCCAGTGGTAGTGCTTTGAAAATTGCCAACTACGAAAACAATCGGCAACCGTGTTTGTCGGAAAACATTTATGATTCATGGATTTATTTATTCCGTAAACTTCAACTGCTATTTTGGCGTTCTGCAGATTTTATTGAGCGAACAATGAAGATCGATTCAGTTTGGAAGCGAGTGAACCGGCGAAGGTTCAAGTAACTATTATGAAACACTAGGATCTAATGGAAAAAGTGAGTTGAAGCCGAGGATGTTATATAGGTATGTCCTATATGCTTATAGGTATAGTGATACAGTTCAGGTTGTGTGATAGAAATAGATCACAAATATCACGAGAAAATGGCTCCAGTCCACATCAAAACGATTGGAATGATGTACCTGATTATTTTTATGTGGTTTTATTGGAAAGTCACTTTTTCTAACAGTTGTTCCAGAAATTGTCATTTTGTATTCTAGTAGAAACAGGTATAACTCTACAGGAACTGCTGAAAACTAGTAATAAGAAACAGTCAAAAATTGGTAATCAACTCGGAAAATGAAAGTAATAGGTAATGAATATACATAATGGATATAAATGTTCTCAAGTGGAACTCGAAATCATAAGTTAAAAATTTATTTCCGAGGTGGTGCCCTCCTCATAATAAGTTTGAGGCTTCTGCGTGAGTGATGGGAAGGATGATGATAACGATCAAAGTTAGTAGACATCTAGAAGTCTATCTACTAACGTTGGATAACGATGACTTCTATTGCAATGTATGTCAGAAGTGAGAAACAAATTTCAATCAGAGTCCTCTCCAAAATCTATACCATTTTGACAATAAAGTAGTAATTAACCTTTGCCTGACGTTGAAATATCCACTAATCACAACTTATACGAGATTGTCAAATTAATTACACTACTCAAATAAACATAAGTTATGACTACACAGTTGAAAAACCTATGCGGGATGCCTGCAGTATTATTCTAGGCTGTAACTATTTAGATAATAGGGGACATTTAAAACAAAAGAACAAGTATCACAAATCCATCAATGTTCTAGAAAGCATTTGAAAACGCATACAGCGTTTTGTTAGCCGAAAATATAATAATTGCCTAAAGCGGAGTTTGCGGTGGGGAGGAGTGAATGAGGGGAGGAGGAAGAATAAATATCAATTGACCAGCACAATGAAAAGTCGTCAGTATCTGGTGAGTGTATATAATTATGAATACGCAGTGTAAAACATAGCCAACAATTGTGGTCGTTGCAAAACTAAGCTATTGACTGCAGAGAGCTGTAGGCTGATGTTTTTGGTGTGGATGAGGGATGAATTTGAAGCACTCGAAAGTGAAAGAGAGTGACTGAGAGAGAAAGAGGGCATTGTGAGGTTAGCCACAATCAGTCAACAGTGAAAATGTTGCTCAAATCGCAGCGGTGGAGTTGGCAAGCGACAAAACTCGTCGAGCGTTTAATCAAATCGATAGTAAATATTTAAATAACGATGCAACGATAATAAATAAATGTACACGCCGATTGGCGTTTAAAGAGTTTATAGTACTTCTCCGTCTCCCCCCCATCTGTCCCCCAGGGCCCATTTCATCAGCTAAGAGCACACAGTATGAGCCGCATCATTAAACACCACATTTTCCACTCAACATTGAACTGTAGAAATGTTTTTCTCTCGGCTCGATTCTATAATAATCATTGATGAAGTTTTCAATTCCAGTCTGTTTTTGTATTGGAATGACACAGCTCGTGCCAATCGAACAATAATATTGTCCAGATTTTCAGCACGTTTTAAAATAACAGAAGCGTTGAGAATAGGATTTTCATTTCATTCATTTCATTTTGGTAGAACATAATTATTTTTAGAATTGATTGCTATTGTATGTTCTGAGGCGGTGAATGTTATCCCCGCCCACTCCACTTCTTAACTAATGTTTCAAGTACCTCATAACCACGGCGAGTAATTTGAATGAATATGGTTTTGATAATTAATATTTTAATTTGACGAATTCTTCAATTTGTACTTTACTGTATATTTTTTCTTTTCAGGTAAGAGTTTGACACAGTTCTATCCTCATTAACATAGAAACTACACGTTGGTAAGTTCACTTCAACTTTATTATTTCAAAAATGCGCGTGCTGTTAAAGTATACTACTCAATGTTTGTTTTTCAATAGTTTGTGGTCTTTAATGAAAGCAAATCAAATAGTAATCGCCTTTTTGGTTTTGAATAATGATTGTAGTTCTAGCCAGATTATTTTGTAAGAATTATTAGGCTACTTCTACGTAAAACCTGCTTCTGCAATTGTGTTTTCTAATTTTTAAGTTAATAAAATTAAATTTTAAGCCAAAAATCCCACGAATGGACTGAAAAATTAATTTAATCACTTTAAGAGTCTGGCGATTCACGTGAACCGTGTTGGTAGTGGGAGGGGGGATGGAATGATTCAAAAGCAACCCAACCTAACGAATAAGTGAATTAAGCATCTCGGCCCTTATCAGTTTAGCTCTAGTGTCCGAACCAACTTACTTATATCCCCCGCGTCGAATTCATTTAAGCGCCATGTCCAGTGTAGACCCCTCTTTTTTCAGTTATTTTTCAAGTGTAAGTGCTTGATCCAGAGAGATTTTCATTGGTCTCTCGTTAAAAATATAAGTCACATCCAATAATCGGAGGGTCTTTCTAGTAGTGGGGCAATGTCCGAGGTGTAACACATGGCCAGTTAAGCTCACACACGCGACTGTTCGTGCACAATACCTGGGATCATATACTTCAGACGCGCCCCATTTTTTCCTATTAGTATCACTCGACAGATAACTCAATATCCCGTTTTTTTCATTCTCCCCCTCGTTCAGCCACCGTTGTTTAAGTTTCATTTGTCTCGTTCACAATTTTTAATTCGATACAAATTACATTACGTTCTCTACGTTTTTTTTAGAAAAAATCCTCTCTGGGAATATCACTAATATTGGGATCGAACCATTCCCCTTGTCACTGTAGATCTCTCTCTCTCTTTTGATATAAACGAGAACTGTTGGAGAGAGAATTATGATAGCAAGAATATTGTGGCCGTGTCCCAATAAATTGCATTTGTCGTTACAAATCTATTGAATTGCTGCAATTAAATTGGAATATGTTTAACCTTATCTAAATTTGGGAGAGGAATAGCACAAGGTTACCTTATTTTTTCTCTCCCCATCATGTAATTTTTTTATGAATCAATCAATAGAAGAATAGAGTAATGAAACGTCCTTCCCGATGTACACACACTTGAAATCAATGTTACTTATAATACTGCACTGTTAGTGTATTATATATTTCTATTAATTGAATATTCCCAGGTAGCTCCAATAAGAGTCAATTAATATTCAAGTTTAATACAATATACTATTACAATCATTTTACATAAAGGGACTCGTATATTGATTTCTCTTGTATTTTGATTACAAGGTTAAAATCAGCGACCACATGGGCCCCAGTATAAGATGTTCATTGTCTCAAGCTGGTGTAAACATAATACGTACATCTTCAGTCTTAATAACTGAGACCATTCTTGATTCAAGTTTCGAAGTGTAATGTAAATAATTCTCTGAATCATCATGTTTTATTAATATTATTCATCATCCAATGTAATGAATGTTTCGATGCTGCTTCTCTCAAATCTGAATTGTTCTTACAGTGAAATAGTGAATAATATTCAACATATTCCATTTCATAATTTTTCTATTCTATGTACTTTTTATTCATGGTTGTCATCGACACGTGGCAAGGAACTCCAACAAACAATTAGAGAATAATTTATGCGAATACAAGGTTAATCTATTCCTTTCATTTACAATCAACTTAGTTCGTGTCTTCCGATTTTATTAATAAAATTTTAATGATTAACGGCTTGCAATTCATTTCCTGTTAAAAATGAATTATGATAAAACAATCTTTCGAATAAATATTAATGATTTTCAAATGAAGTTGATGAGATTAATAATGTTTGTTCCAAGATACATTTTGTTCAAGAATCGACTTGATGTATTGTCAATGAATACCATCGTCGTATGAATATTGCTTTTCACAACGAACTCCACTTTAGCTAATTGATATTTTTTGGAAACCTCATTACTTCTTCAAATTTATGAAAAAATATACATTGAGAATTCTCTTCAATCCGAAAAATGTATTTTAGCCTTATCATTTTTGACTTGGTTATTATTGGTTAGAGCACTATTTGATTATCAATGCTAAAATATTGTCTTTCAATAATCTCATCCTGTTATTTGGAATGCAGTATCATTTCAATTCACAAAGATGGAGCATCTCATTTCCATCCATCGCAACCCAGTTTCCATATTCCATGCGAATACATCCTCTACAGGGTTTCGGAGAAAATATTATCTGTTCAGCCCTTATTCAGAGGAAAGGAAATATGATTTACTCGGATGGAGAATAATATTGGAAATTATAATAAAGAATAATAATAACAAACGTGTTTATGGAAATTGCGTTGCAGTAGAATGGAGTAGGTTGAATGGATTTTATAACGATGTAGGAGTGAGAGGGATGTGGGTAGCCTATGTGTAGTGAGAGAGAGAGTATGAGAAGGATGGAAGAGATGTAGACTGAGTGAGTGATAAATTGTATGCGCCGGATCTTCTCCATTTGCTATGGCGAATAATAAATTTATACGACGTAAACGCAATATAAAGTAATATCCAGCGAAATGTTTAATATTGGTAAGAGCGCCGGGTTGTATGATAAGCAATATAAGACAGTGTATATTGTAGTCATAAAGAATTAATAATAAAATAATAAGAACAAGAGGTCTCGGCCAAAGCGCTCAAGCCCTACCGAAAAGTGCGGAGTTATTTTGTTTCTTATTTTTTTATAAGGTGAAGTTCAAAAAGTGGGTGGGGTGCAACTTTGGAAGCCTCTTACTTATTCTGGCAAGGAACATTTTCATTATTTTATTCCATCTTTCTCTACCTAGCCCTCTTCGTTTTCATTTTGTTCAAGTTTTTTTTTTTGTACAAAATGGAAAATCCCTCTCATTTCCCCCCCTCCATTTCGGAAGTATAGCTAGTCTCTTACGATGCACTTCTTGAATTGAATAATACAGGTATTAATCCTTGACCTCAAATCTCCAATTATATTAATCGATTGCTGTCAAGGAACAAGCTTATTCATCTTCAAATTAACATTATTAATTTCTGAAGAACAACCTATTTTACGTTTCGCAATTTTAAATTAGCACCCGAATTCCTTTACCCAAATCTAATTGAGATTTGAATGTGAGCACAGTAATAATTACATTAATCGGAAATGTGGAATGATCAACATTCAGTTCTGAACTATTCAATGTTGGAATTATGTACCTCACCACGGAACCGTGAAAAACGTGCTCAACTAGAATGTTCCATCACAATATGGTAGGTGGGCGTCGGGAATGAACGAGTTATAATATTTCATTGTTGTTTGTCGTTATAAAACAGGTATGTGAGCCGCTTAATAATATGTATCTTTGCTGTACTACTTGGCTCTTCATCCTGTGCCTTTTCCCCAGCATTTCTTTGTGTTGTGAACGATTGTACTTAATAAAAAAAAGGCATATCCTGCAAATTATACACCATAATCGTTCGGAAAGCACACAATACGTTTTTCGAGTAGGTATCATTAACATAGTTATTTTACAAGCGAACTGGCCGATATAAAATACAGCACTGTATTTATTTTATTAAAAGGTACCTTGTAGGACCATTATTCTGTGTAATAGAGCGTTGTGCGACAGACCCTCATAAATACACATTCATGTAGCTAAGTACATGGCACGGCCATTCACATTATTTATATGGGCGAATTATATACTTTTCTCATCTTTTTTCTCGACTTATTCATTTTTCTGTTTTGAACAGTTTGTGCTCCAATACTCCACATCGCATGTTTTGGATTATACTTATAATTACGTCATCTGCTCAGTATTAACTAATAAACATAATTTAGGAAATGATCGGTTGAGGGGTGAAGCTGGTTGAAACCGTCAAAAGAAGTATCACTCGTATTTATTTACCGTAACTTCTATCTCAAGCTGACATGAACTTAAACAGCTATGCTGTACTATTGAAATTCACTTAACCCACATTCAAAGCATTCATCATTGACACTTATGATTCCCATTCAACAAAGTTTGTCAGTTTAAAGTGAATTTGACTACAGTGCGTACAAACGGGACTCCTTTCACGGAAGAGCCAAAGTATCTCTGATGAGCATCTGTTTTGAATGGAGGAGGATTGATTGGGTAGAAAAAACAGTTGTAAGGAGATGGAAAAATGAAAAATGATTATTGCGAAAAAATTTGATTGAATTGTAATGATGGTAGGGAAGGGAGGGGGAGAAATATGAACGGAGAGTGATATTAAACATGATCCTAATTGAACGTTTTACTAGAGAAATGGGGTTGAGAAACTTGTGCCGGAAGTAGACGAAGCCCAAGCAACATCCTATACTGTAATTAGTTGAATATGTATATGAAAAGTGTAGGTATATTCTAAAGTATAATTTTGTGGGTTTCTTGACTTGTCTAGCCTACTTGTTCTCGTTTCAGTGGTTGCGTAGTCTTTTATTAAGTATATATGTATGTAGTAGGGAAGATGAGGAATAGAAATAGAAATAACGTGTTTTTTCTGTTCGTTTGAAGTCGTGAGAATATTACAGTATCGAGATGATATTGTGAAGTGAAATTAATTCTACATCAGATGCCGTTGTAGAGACGTCTCTCGACTCGTCCTTAGATCGATAGTGTGTGTAATCGACAAGTAATGATAGCAATTATTGGCCGAAAAATGGGAACGGCGTCGATGAATTTTGTTTCGACGGTCGAAATAACAGTCGGACGCGTTTGATAAACACATTAGCGATACAAAACAACCAGCCACTGTTTGCTTGTCAAACCAGTCTTTTCAACCGATCCGACGGCTGGTTATTTGATGAGCATTTTGTCAAAATTAGGTGGTCATTGGTATAAAACATTCCGCAAGTATACTAGAAATAGTCGATATCTCTTGAAAACTGTATTACTGAAAAGGGAATTTGTCAGGGAATGTTTATTATATTAAACTTGTTGAAATTGCACAAGTTGATTGAAATAAAATAAATTATGTTTGTCGTAAAATTAGTTTTAAGACTAATGCGGCTGTTGTAAGTTGTAGAGAAATTACTAATTGAATTACTTTATTTGATGTGTCGTGAAAAATCGTTATCTTTATACAAACCTTACATCAAAGTATATATAGTAAGTAGAATTTTTATTCCTTGTGGGGTATCTTGTTGAGTCTCAACATTTATTTTTTATGATTAGTTTGATTTTCGATAAATAATTTACTCCTGTTGATTAACAGGGTCTTCGACCTCTCGCTTTGTGTTTAATCAATAAATTGAAAGTGATTAGCCTTGATGAAACTTGTTCAACTTACCCAATACAATGTATCATGGATTGAATCATCAAGAAACCACACTCCGCAAGAGAACTTGTCAATCTTCTGCTTATGATTATTAGAGGGTCACATTGTGTTTCACAGTCATTTCTACATTCTATGATAGTTATTATCAAAGTCAGGCTGCAGAGTTGTACCATGAATTTCTTGTTGGTCGTAATCAAGTGCCACCCCTTTCTAGGGAAATCGTCTCACCGATATTCACCAGTATTTTCCCTATTATGAATTGCACTCTATCAAATATCAAATACCTTCTGTATTATTCCCTACTGCAAATTCCAGTGAATGCTGTTAATATTACTTTGATCAGAAAGGATCAGGCAATGCAATATGCCAACTAGCAATTTTTAACAAATCATTTTTTTTAATGTATGTCATCAAGAATTAAATCTTTGCAAACGATCCCTTTTCTAGAAAACACAAATATTTTTGCTTCTGATTTCTGGGAAGATTTTTCCTGTAGGATACATGAAACAACCGAATTTGTGTAAGTTATAGCAATGTGTACGGTACATGACCGTGTAAAATTCCAACCGTCACTTGTTGATCCTCGTTTCAATGTTTAATTTTCTTGCCCTGTTTATTCATTCACTCTTGAAAAACAGTTTTTCGTGCTCTGGGGCGCAACAAGGATATAAGTGTTTTGTGGCATAACCTAAAACAACCGGAATCATGTATTTGTAATAGGTTGGATGTTTAGCAAGCAAAACAAGTGTGTGTTTATTTATTTGTATGCAATTTGAAAACGCTACGACGACATTTTATTCGCTCTCTGCGCGCAGAAAACCTCTCAAACTCACTTAATCCTGTGTTTTCTTTCCACTATTGTTTTAGTTTCTCTCTTGCTAAACAAAATAGTTTTGCTAAATTATAGGTATGCTGGTCGTAGATGAGTTTGGGCTATGCTACCCCCTCCTTGGGCCATTGTGACGTTAAATGAATCTAAAAACTAAGAAAGCACTGCCGAAAATT
Organism: Nilaparvata lugens; assembly: GCF_014356525.2. NCBI lineage: Eukaryota > Metazoa > Arthropoda > Insecta > Hemiptera > Delphacidae > Nilaparvata > Nilaparvata lugens. The sequence continues at coordinate 24,545,755 of NC_052509.1, forward strand.
CCAGATAAATATTTTGAGAACATGTGCTTAGTTTGCGCTTGAAGATGGAGTTATTGTATGTAAATGACTCAGTTTCGTAGCATTGTGTTGAGGGGTCCACTACTTTCCAGTTGATCTTTCATACAAAAATATGAAATGTTTCCATAGCTACTTACAACTTCTAAAATAAGCTTTCCCTAATTAGGCTTCAGCTTTCCTAGAAGTATAAATTACAAAATTGTTGAACAGTAGTGGACAAGAACAATAACGATGAAAAGTGTACAATTTGTGATGTGTGATGTCGTCAACGATCTATATATACTAACTATAGAACTATACTATATATACTTAGTATACCATATAGATCGTTGGATGTCGCATACTCTTTTGTACAAGACCCGTTCGCTTGTCTAATTTTTTAGTACTTGGCTGCAAACTGCGAACCTTTCACTGTTAGAAATTCTATCTACTAAACTCTGGAAATGAAGATGTCTAGTGATCATAGATTTTATGTATGTTATATTATTACATATAATATATAATCAGTGCCACTTTGTAAAATTATAAATAAATAAATAAAAATAAATATCTATTATTATAGTGAAGCATCATGATCTTTTCTTTAAACTAATTTCTTCAAATTATTAAATGAGTTTATAAATGATTAATAGATGATAAATTACACATTATAGTATTCTAAAATTGAACTCTCTGAATATTTCACTGTCGAAAAGACTACAGTATCACTATTGCTTGTGCTGCATGTCGTTGATGTACAGTAATAGTGACCTTTCTAGAGTTGTCATTCATAAAAGGCCATTTAACACTTGAACAAGATAAGTAGCGTCTTCAGTCAATGACCGAACTCTTTCAGTGACGTCCAGTGTAAACAGGCATTTCAACTGGTCAATACTCCTCAGTGCTCTCCAATTCTTCAGCATTACTTCTTGTAATTTTTATTTTGGTTGTATGTTTGTTGCGTGCGATGAATGGCGGTTGTTATTCTGTGCAGCCTGGACCAATCAAAGGCCAATCGTGACTGGCATTTCTAATAATGTATATATAATTAATATTTAACGAGCATCGGTATTTAGCAATGCTGACTTCTTGAAATGTTAGGAAACTGGAGCTAACGGAAGGACTAATAGGGATTCATACAGGGATAAAAACGGAACTGAAAGGAAAACTACGATTGAAACATGCATGGATAATAATGGAATGGATTACTTGTGGATATTGATGGACAGAAAGTGGTTAGTAAAATCAAAAGAAATAAGGAATAATGTCAATAAAATGGAAGTACCTGGCTACTATCTGATGAGAAGTTATACTATGGAAAAGATAATAAATGTTTTGATATTGTATGTAATGTTGGTTATGGCTGTGATATGGATAAAAGACTGTATTGTGGATGGGATGGAAAATATTGTATTGTTGTTATTGAAAGAATCTATTATTGATAATTGGAAATTTAATATTATAAAAATATTTATTGTTGTGAGCCTACTAATTTATAACGAACCGAAATCAAGAATATTAGATGAAAATAAGAGGAAAGATGAATTAAGACTACAGGATGAATCGGAAAAGAACAGATTAAAGAAACTTCCAATAATGAAACAAAGAATTGTTTGAAAAGGTATACAAGATACCGGGGTTTTATATTATGAAGGATAAATCATCATCAGGACAGCCTCATCTATAAATAACACCGGATAGCAGCCGTAACTGAACGTAATACAGTTCAGTTGTATGAAGAAAGCAAACCAAATTTAACTTGGTGGGAAAAATTTCTAATCTCAAGCCATATTATCGAGACAATAAGCGATAAGGATATAAACCATAATATTTTGATTAACGTCATTGGCCTACCTGACAAGATATACGTACCAGACGAATGCCAACAATAAACTTAATTAGCAGACGAGTATCCACTTCGAATAACAACACCTGAAAATAAAGAAATAAAAAATTTAGAAACCATCTTTAACACCTTTCTTATTAGTGAAACAAGAGAATAAATAACTTCTAATGTTAAAAGCCAACTTACCGTTGTTTAGCCAGAAGAGACATCAAAATGGCGACAAGTGATGAACCAAAACCAATGGAAACAGCTGTCCACTACGAAAACCAGAGTAGTCAATGCCTATTAAATCATCTAAGTTGACACCCCAAGAAAAATTAAGTGTCATATAAATGTGAATTGTATGTAGAGATGTTATAAAAATATCATATTATTATTATTTATGTATAAACTAATTAAGAAAATCACTAAAATTATCCGCCAAATGATCAAACCGCATAGTTACCACCAAAAGCATTAATCCAAAGTCTCAATGTATTAGATGAATAAGAAGTTCTTGTTGATAAAACCTACCAAAGATTATCCTTAAAAATATCCATTATATGAAAGCAAAGCCCAAATTCTGCAAGAGAATGAAATGAAAATGTACAAGTCACTGTTCTATGTTGAGGGAGAAAAAATATTATATTCTGCAAGTCAGAGAATTACCAGTTTGTTAGGTTGGCAATGATTTTGCACCAACGTTCAAATGTGCTTCTGACCTGAGGGCGGAGCGTGGATTAGAAAAAAGGTTATATTGTGTATTGTGTGTAGAAGGAGATTGGCCGATGTAAGGCGTATGTATTTGAATTGAATTTATTTATTGTTGTATATGTTGTTGAATTGTTAGGAGATAGGATTCTCAGTAGAGTTATTAACAGACTTTGTAACATGTATGATTTCTGATCCAAAACCAACTGGATCATAAAATTATATTATATTCTCGAATTGTCGTTTTAAATCAGAAATCAGAGGGCGTATTGTGTCACGTGGTAAATTAATACCACCAAATATTTTAAAATGAACTAATGAAATATAATAGAACTATAAAATTGGAAAGAAGGTTAGACCTAGTCAAAGGATAAATCAACTCAAATCAAGTATTATTAGCGATTAGGAGTAATAGCATTATCAACAAATGATAAGAAGACATGTATAATTGTGATTTAATAATTATGAGAACCCATTGGTAAGATCAAAAAGTTATAAAGCGGCTTACTTATTATTGGCGGATTATAAAAAATAAAATGCATGAACATTGAGGTTAGAGTTACTTGTTTACATTTTGAAAAGAATTAGTCGATCTTGGATAAATCGATAATTATTAGAATCAATACTGAGCGAATCAGCTGATTATTCGATCAACCCATATGACAGGTTGAATTATATAAAATATACTCATAAAGGATATGTTATGCATACTAAAGGAAGTTGATGTGTAGAAATACAGACACCCATTATTTTTGTATAAATATTTATTATAATCCAAAAAAGCATGATAAATCAAGAGTATACAAAACTCATATAAAAACTAAATGAATTATCTATTAAAATCGTATGTTACGATTTATTTATGAATTCAATTAAGATAAACACTCCATATATTTGTATAAAAACTTCTTTTATTTAATTTTTTCTATTATAAAGCCGAGGAAGCCCTGATTCCCAAGGCAACCAATTGTATTGAGTCTATTAAATTGAAGGCCAATCAGAGAGTAGCTTACAGAATTATTCGAGGAAGAGGCAAATTTTTCTGAAAACCTCCTTCTTCTGGCTTAAGATCCTGACCGGAGAGGATGCACATGGAGTTTAGGGTTTTTTCTTATTCCTTTTAAAAATTTTTAATGAACTATTAAGCCAAACCCTTTTTTTAAATGTAATGTATTTGTGTTGAATGTTAATTATTTGTGAACTCAGTGCTGTCAAGGAGTTTGTAATTGTAAAGATTCCCATAAAAATAGCTTTAATTCGAAAGAAACTTATAAAAATCTGGATCACGCGTTAGCCAGCAGTGACGAAAAGGAGCCTACCCAATTAATTATTGGAAATAATTAATTCAATCCACGAGAACATCTAGAACTTCAGTTCAGTGAGTGATAAGTCCAACGAGCTCGTTTTTTCTACGTCCAGTGGGGGTAATTAATTAACAAAAAAGCGCTATTCCAATTAATTTCAATTAAAATAAAAAGTCACCACGTGTTGAACAATATCACATAGTTCATAAGAACATTTATAAATTTATTTATTATATGTAGGAAGCTTACTTCCATGCACAGCCCGAACTCATATAAATCCCTGAGATCTCATGTTTGAATATTAATTTATTAAATATTAATTTTGTTTATTGAACCAAGTACATCATATCAAACCTATAGACCGAACAGGTTTTTATCTGCAGAATTTATATTGATTGGAAGTATAAGTACCAGTATTAAATATAATATATTTATGAATTTGAAACTCACTATTGTGAATATTGGCAAAGCCTGTGATAATTATTCAGATTTTAGGAATAGATTATTTAAGTGAATTATAGATTTATCGAATATCTTATGCACCTCTTTTTGTGGGAATATATTTTGTGTTTTATGTCAGCATACAAATCGTAGAAATTTATTTTATCCTAGTTCATCTCGTGATATATAGTTTGAGCTGTTTTAATACCAACAAATATTTTGCAGCACTTAAAATTATTGAATCAAGTGATATTAATCTTATTCAGAGCACTCAATATTTATCATCCTTTGATGATACTCATCTCATATACCAGAATAAGTATATTAAGAAATATATTAATAAGGTTCCAGTTATATCATATAAGGATCCAGAGAGCTTCCAGAACTGGCGTTGTAAGTTCTAAGGAATTTTGGAAGGGTATATTGGTGAATACTTGTATTCACGACGAGCTCCACTTTAGCTAATTGATATTTTTTGGAAACCTCATTACTTCTTCAAATTTATGAAAAAATATACATTGAGAATTCTCTTCAATCCGAAAAATGTATTTTAGCCTTATCATTTTTGACTTGGTTATTATTGGTTAGAGCACTATTTGATTATCAATGCTAAAATATTGTCTTTCAATAATCTCATCCTGTTATTTGGAATGCAGTATCATTTCAATTCACAAAGATGGAGCATCTCATTTCCATCCATCGCAACCCAGTTTCCATATTCCATGCGAATACATCCTCTACAGGGTTTCGGAGAAAATATTATCTGTTCAGCCCTTATTCAGAGGAAAGGAATATGATTTACTCGGATGGAGAATAATATTGGAAATTATAATAAAGAATAATAATAACAAACGTGTTTATGGAAATTGCGTTGCAGTAGAATGGAGTAGGTTGAATGGATTTTATGTAGGAGTGAGAGGGATGTGGGTAGCCTATGTGTAGTGAGAGAGAGAGTATGAGAAGGATGGAAGAGATGTAGACTGAGTGAGTGATAAATTGTATGCGCCGGATCTTCTCCATTTGCTATGGCGAATAATAAATTTATACGACGTAAACGCAATATAAAGTAATATCCAGCGAAATGTTTAATATTGGTAAGAGCGCCGGGTTGTATGATAAGCAATATAAGACAGTGTATATTGTAGTCATAAAGAATTAATAATAAAATAATAAGAACAAGAGGTCTCGGCCAAAGCGCTCAAGCCCTACCGAAAAGTGCGGAGTTATTTTGTTTCTTATTTTTTTATAAGGTGAAGTTCAAAAAGTGGGTGGGGTGCAACTTTGGAAGCCTCTTACTTATTCTGGCAAGGAACATTTTCATTATTTTATTCCATCTTTCTCTACCTAGCCCTCTTCGTTTTCATTTTGTTCAAGTTTTTTTTTGTACAAAATGGAAAATCCCTCTCATTTCCCCCCCTCCATTTCGGAAGTATAGCTAGTCTCTTACGATGCACTTCTTGAATTGAATAATACAGGTATTAATCCTTGACCTCAAATCTCCAATTATATTAATCGATTGCTGTCAAGGAACAAGCTTATTCATCTTCAAATTAACATTATTAATTTCTGAAGAACAACCTATTTTACGTTTCGCAATTTTAAATTAGCACCCGAATTCCTTTACCCAAATCTAATTGAGATTTGAATGTGAGCACAGTAATAATTACATTAATCGGAAATGTGGAATGATCAACATTCAGTTCTGAACTATTCAATGTTGGAATTATGTACCTCACCACGGAACCGTGAAAAACGTGCTCAACTAGAATGTTCCATCACAATATGGTAGGTGGGCGTCGGGAATGAACGAGTTATAATATTTCATTGTTGTTTGTCGTTATAAAACAGGTATGTGAGCCGCTTAATAATATGTATCTTTGCTGTACTACTTGGCTCTTCATCCTGTGCCTTTTCCCCAGCATTTCTTTGTGTTGTGAACGATTGTACTTAATAAAAAAAAGGCATATCCTGCAAATTATACACCATAATCGTTCGGAAAGCACACAATACGTTTTTCGAGTAGGTATCATTAACATAGTTATTTTACAAGCGAACTGGCCGATATAAAATACAGCACTGTATTTATTTTATTAAAAGGTACCTTGTAGGACCATTATTCTGTGTAATAGAGCGTTGTGCGACAGACCCTCATAAATACACATTCATGTAGCTAAGTACATGGCACGGCCATTCACATTATTTATATGGGCGAATTATATACTTTTCTCATCTTTTTTCTCGACTTATTCATTTTTCTGTTTTGAACAGTTTGTGCTCCAATACTCCACATCGCATGTTTTGGATTATACTTATAATTACGTCATCTGCTCAGTATTAACTAATAAACATAATTTAGGAAATGATCGGTTGAGGGGTGAAGCTGGTTGAAACCGTCAAAAGAAGTATCACTCGTATTTATTTACCGTAACTTCTATCTCAAGCTGACATGAACTTAAACAGCTATGCTGTACTATTGAAATTCACTTAACCCACATTCAAAGCATTCATCATTGACACTTATGATTCCCATTCAACAAAGTTTGTCAGTTTAAAGTGAATTTGACTACAGTGCGTACAAACGGGACTCCTTTCACGGAAGAGCCAAAGTATCTCTGATGAGCATCTGTTTTGAATGGAGGAGGATTGATTGGGTAGAAAAAACAGTTGTAAGGAGATGGAAAAATGAAAAATGATTATTGCGAATAAATTTGATTGAATTGTAATGATGGTAGGGAAGGGAGGGGGAGAAATATGAACGGAGAGTGATATTAAACATGATCCTAATTGAACGTTTTACTAGAGAAATGGGGTTGAGAAACTTGTGCCGGAAGTAGACGAAGCCCAAGCAACATCGTATACTGTAATTAGTTGAATATGTATATGAAAAGTGTAGGTATATTCTAAAGTATAATTTTGTGGGTTTCTTGACTTGTCTAGCCTACTTGTTCTCGTTTCAGTGGTTGCGTAGTCTTTTATTAAGTATATATGTATGTAGTAGGGAAGATGAGGAATAGAAATAGAAATAACGTGTTTTTTCTGTTCGTTTGAAGTCGTGAGAATATTACAGTTCGAGATGATATTGTGAAGTGAAATTAATTCTACATCAGATGCCGTTGTAGAGACGTCTGTCGACTCGTCCTTAGATCGATAGTATGTGTAATCGACAAGTAATGATAGCAATTATTGGCCGAAAAATGGGAACGGCGTCGATGAATTTTGTTTCGACGGTCGAAATAACAGTCGGACGCGTTTGATAAACACATTAGCGATACAAAACAACCAGCCACTGTTTGCTTGTCAAACCAGTCTTTTCAACCGATCCGGCGGCTGGTTATTTGATGAGCATTTTGTCAAAATTAGGTGGTCATTGGTATAAAACATTCCGCAAGTATACTAGAAATAGTCGATATCTCTTGAAAACTGTATTACTGAAAAAGGGAATTTGTCAGGGAATGTTTATTATATTAAACTTGTTGAAATTGCACAAGTTGATTGAAATAAAATAAATTATGTTTGTCGTAAAATTAGTTTTAAGACTAATGCGGCTGTTGTAAGTTGTAGAGAAATTACTAATTGAATTACTTTATTTGATGTGTCGTGAAAAATCGTTATCTTTATACAAACCTTACATCAAAGTATATATAGTAAGTAGAATTTTTATTCCTTGTTGGGTATCTTGTTGAGTCTCAACATTTATTTTTTATGATTAGTTTAATTTTCGATAAATAATTTACTCCTGTTGATTAACAGGGTCTTCGACCTCTCGCTTTGTGTTTAATCAATAAATTGAAAGTGATTAGCCTTGATGAAACTTGTTCAACTTACCCAATACAATGTATCATGGATTGAATCATCAAGAAACCACACTCCGCAAGAGAACTTATCAATCTTCTGCTTATGATTATTAGAGGGTCACATTGTGTTTCACAGTCATTTCTACATTCTATGATAGTTATTATCAAAGTCAGGCTGCAGAGTTGTACCATGAATTTCTTGTTGGTCGTAATCAAGTGCCACCCCTTTCTAGGGAAATCGTCTCACCGATATTCACCAGTATTTTCCCTATTATGAATTGCACTCTATCAAATATCAAATACCTTCTGTATTATTCCCTACTGCAAATTCCAGTGAATGCTGTTAATATTACTTTGATCAGAAAGGATCAGGCAATGCAAATATGCCAACTAGCAATTTTTAACAAATCATTTTTTTTAAATGTATGTCATCAAGAATTAAATCTTTGCAAACGATCCCTTTTCTAGAAAACACAAATATTTTTGCTTCTGATTTCTGGGAAGATTTTTCCTGTAGGATACATGAAACAACCGAATTTGTGTAAGTTATAGCAATGTGTACGGTACATGACCGTGTAAAATTCCAACCGTCACTTGTTGATCCTCGTTTCAATGTTTAATTTTCTTGCCCTGTTTATTCATTCACTCTTGAAAAACAGTTTTTCGTGCTCTGGGGCGCAACAAGGATATAAGTGTTTTGTGGCATAACCTAAAACAACCGGAATCATGTATTTGTAATAGGTTGGATGTTTAGCAAGCAAAACAAGTGTGTGTTTATTTATTTGTATGCAATTTGAAAACGCTACGACGACATTTTATTCGCTCTCTGCGCGCAGAAAACCTCTCAAACTCACTTAATCCTGTGTTTTCTTTCCACTATTGTTTTAGTTTCTCTCTTGCTAAACAAAATAGTTTTGCTAAATTATAGGTATGCTGGTCGTAGATGAGTTTGGGCTATGCTACCCCCTCCTTGGGCCATTGTGACGTTAAATGAACCTAAAAACTAAGAAAGCACTGCCGAAAATTCCAGATAAATATTTTGAGAACATGTGCTTAGTATGCGCTTGAAGATGGAGTTATTGTATGTAAATGACTCAGTTTCGTAGCATTGTGTTGAGGGGTCCACTACTTTCCAGTTGATCTTTCATACAAAAATATGAAATGTTTCCATAGCTACTTACAACTTCTAAAATAAGCTTTCCCTAATTAGGCTTCAGCTTTCCTAGAAGTATAAATTACAAAATTGTTGAACAGTAGTGGACAAGAACAATAACAATGAAAAGTGTACAATTTGTGATGTGTGATGTCGCCAACGATCTATATATACTAACTATAGAACTATACTATATATACTTAGTATATATAGATCGTTGGATGTCGCATACTCTTTTGTACAAGACCCGTTCGCTTGTCTAATTTTTTAGTACTTGGCTGCAAACTGCGAACCTTTCACTGTTAGAAATTCTATCTACTAAACTCTGGAAATGAAGATGTCTAGTGATCGTTTCCTATTCTACTCTATTTTATTCCTCTCTTTCATAATTTGTGAAGTTTGTTTAGTAGCTGAGTAATGAATTACAATACTGCATGACTGCATAATTACTGATTTCTGCATAGCTACGTCCACCACTTGAAATATTACATTTACATTTTTTAAATATTTGTTTATATTTCATAAGAATATCATGATCACCCCCAACTCATAGATTTTATGTGTGTTATATTATCACATATAATATATAATCAGTGCTACTTTGTAAAAATTATAAATAAATAAATAAAAATAAATATCTATTATTATAGTGAAGCATCATGATCTTTTCTTTAAACTAATTTCTTCAAATTATTAAATGAGTTTATAATGATTAATAAATGATAAATTACACATTATAGTATTCTAAAATTGAACTCTCTGAAGATTTCACTGTCGAAAAGACTACAGTATCACTATTGCTTGTGCTGCATGTCGTTGATGTACAGTAATAGTGACCTTTCTAGAGTTGTCATTCATAAAAGGCCATTTAACACTTGAACAAGATAAGTAGCGTCTTCAGTCAATGACCGAACTCTTTCAGTGACGTCCAGTGTAAACAGGCATTTCAACTGGTCAATACTCCTCAGTGCTCTCCAATTCTTCAGCATTACTTCTTGTAATTTTTATTTTGGTTGTATGTTTGTTGCGTGCGATGAATGGCGGTTGTTATTCTGTGCAGCCTGGACCAATCAAAGGCCAATCGTGACTGGCATTTCTAATAAATGTATATATAATTAATATTTAACGAGCATCGGTATTTAGCAATGCTGACTTCTTGAAATGTTAGGAAGATCTTGTTTTGAATGTTGTAGTGCCATAGAGTTTACCACATTTCAGTGTAAGTTCACCAGTGAGAAAAATTGATTAAAAATATATTTATAAATTAATATCATGAATACATCAATAATGGTTACAAACAATTAATTTTCGATCGATGAAGATCACAATGGCGTATTTATCATTGAATCGTTATCTTATAAATTTGTTGGTAGATGCAAAGAACATACTAACGAAAATAATATCAATAATGAAAATATTTTCACTTGAAAAATTTTGGTGTTTTCCGTGAGATTTAGAAATTTCTCATTGATCACATATTGAACAAAATATCTGCACTTTGACTAAACTGTATCATTTTCGTTAGTTGAATCTAAAATTATAACACTATAGGAGTTGAAGGAAAACGTGTTCATAAAACAAACCTCCCTATTTTCTAAATTGATGACAATCGTGCTGTGATTATAGATGGGAACAAGCTGTAACTACTGATACCTGAATTGAAAATGAATATTCCGTCTCTTTTGCTATCAATCATTATTAGGATTTACTTGAATTTAGTTCAAACACGTTTGAAGAAATATCATTGTTTATTATAGATTGACAAAAGGAGTAAAACATATTGAAATATAAACATTCTAAACCTTTTTCCAGTTATTTTACAGTTACAAATTTGTTATTCTGTAGTTGGTGACAATTTCATTTTTTTCTTGTTAAAATCTGTGAGTGACCAAGGCTAACATTGCTAATGTATGGGCTAACATTATGACCAAGTAATGAATTTCTATCGATAAAATACTCGCCAAAATCGGAATCTACATTTGCTTACTCAAATTGTGTTGTGATTACGAATCGTCTCAATTCACACATCAACCACCATGCCTATTGTCTAAAAACTGCCAAATCAGTGATAAATTTGAGTAAATTCTGTTAATGTCAATGAATCGTATCACACTCTCAAAGATACCATGACAAAGGGATTGAATGGACTCAACTGTAAATAAATTAACTTTGCTTGATAACAGAAATATGACTACTAGTCTGTTTGGATGTAACCATTAGAACTGTAGCAATGCGTCAGTCATTCTCATAGGATTGATGTAGGCTTCAGCTGCAGTAGTGCGACAAATAAAGGCAGTTTACAAATAACACATGATGATGGAATGAATGAACATACTCGATCACATTTGAGTAAACACCCTCACTCTCAAACGTGTTCGCTGAAATATTATAACACGTACATAGTTTAGAAGTATATTTATATTTACCTCCACTCGTCCAATCCATGACAGAATCAACAAATGA